>NC_090931.1:769703047-770008274 GCF_040938575.1 Ambystoma mexicanum
GTCCTCAACGTTACAGGCCGAACCAGCTGGGATGCAGAGTGACAGTATAAGGAAAGAGGCCAAATTCATTGTATTCGATAGTTGTTTGATTGATATTATTATTCGGATGAAATGTGGGCATTCGGTTGGTGGGGAAGTATGTGGGGAGCCATTGATTAATGTGACTCGTGCAATTCGAGGCACTAACCTTAAAATACATGCCACCTGTACAAAACATCATCCTTTCTCATGGTCTGCACAACCCATGCTGGGGCAACTGCCAGCAGGCAATCTACTTTGTGCAGCGGCTGCACTTTTTAGTGGTTCAAGTTTTAAAAAGTTAGAGTCTTTCTTTCAGTTTGTGGGAATCCCTTTCATTGTGAAAACTCAGTTCTACAAATACCAAACCGATTATCTATTTCCAGCCATTAGCGAAGCTTGGAGAATGGAAAAAATGTCTATCGATAGTACATTCGCGGGCAAACGGTTCAGGCTAGCCGGTGATGGACAGTGCGACAGCCCAGGATTTTCAGCCAAGTACTGCACCTACCACTTTCAGGACATGGAAAGTAAGAAAATTGTGAGTTCGGTGGTCGTGCAGGTGTCACAAAGTACATCCTCAGTGGCCATGGAGAAAGTTGGCTTTGTAGCATCATTGCAAGAACTACAATCGCGGGGAATGGTGATCGACCTGATAGCCACGGACAGACACGTTTGAATTGCCAAGACAATGAGAGAAGAGTACAAAAATATAAATCACCAATTTGACGTTTGGCATCTTGCAAAAACAATCAATAAAAAAATGTCGGCTGCAGGTAAAAAAAAAGATATGCAAGGTATTTCACAGTGGTCCAAGTCAATCAGCAACCATCTTTGGTGGAGCTCAAAAACATGTGGAGGGTCGTTGGAAATTCTACTGGAAAAATGGCGGTCAGTAATGCTACACTGTAGCAACGTTCACCGCTGGACCACAAACCAACATTTCCACAATTGTGAACATGGCCATTTGTCCACAGAGGAGGCACGGAAGAAGAAGTGGTTGATTCCTTCATCACCCACTCACAAAGCCATTGAAAAGATTGTATTTGATAAAACTATAACAAGAGATTTGAGGGGACTCACGGAATTCTGCCACACAGGAGATTTGGAGGTGTTCCACAATATGTGCCTAAAGTACAGGCCAAAACGATTGCATTTTGGCATGGAGGGCGTGATAAATCAGACTCTTCTAGCGGTCTTGGCACATAACCATAATGTTGGCCGTCAACAAAGTAGGACGACCGGAACTTTAGGGACGCTTTGCTACAATAAGGCCTTCACTAAAAGAAGTAAACAATGGGTGATCAAACCAGTGTTTGAGGATATGCAATATGAGTTTATTGAGAGACTTATTGTTGATGTCCTAGATAGGCACATACATGGAGTTGTGAAAGAACCTGTGCAGGGGACAACTGCATTGCCACCCAACATTGCCTCTGTTCCATGTCAACCTAAAGCAGAGCTCATTGAGAAATACACATCACGGTTTAAATTATTGTAATTTGATTGTCTGTTCTCTCGAGTCTCCTCATTTTGCAGGCCCATTGAATATGTGTATCTATGTAATGTGTAAATAAAAGTGATTGCTCAGTGTACATGCAATGTGTCTCTCCACCCTTGTTCATTTGCACATTAAATTAAACCAAACAGTAATATAAATCATTTTTCAAAAAATATAGAATGTCTCCGTATTTATGGTTCGCTGGGGCTGCAAATGCACGCAGACAAAATGCAAAGATGGAGTGTAAATTTCAAGTCCTGTGAGATGGCCTTACACTGAATGTAGCTAACTAGGAATGTGTGCTCGTTCAAAGTGAAGGTCAGCTGCTTTGATTTTTTGCTCGGTTGCCGGAATGGCCCACGACTCAGTATAAGGTTCTATTGTTATTTGACCTTGACAGGCCGGGACCATCCCGAAAGACTTCTTTTTGGGGGTGTGGGGCAATAACGTAAGAAACGATAATGAATATAATTTCAGAAACGAAAGCCATTTAATGTTCTTTCATTAGAAGAAATAACGTCGGCATAGAAGGAGTGGTATTTCGGGGCTGCCCTACGCACAGACACAATGGAAAATGCAAATATAATGTAAGTAACTCTTTAGATGAGTTTATACCGCAATTTAATTACTATACAGTAGCTTTAAAGACGGGTTAAGTTGTACTTGTTCGTTCTATGTGGCATATTGTTTTGTACCGCGCACTATCTTGAGGAGAACCATCTCCTTTTACGGAAGCACCTCAAAACCTTCCTCTTTGCTTCTGCTTTCTCTCTCCCTCTCCCCTGCTACAACTGGTCCACTGTCTGCGACCTCGGTCCTGGGCCCTTCCACTCTCCACCTGCACTGCCTCCCTGTCAACCCCTGCACTGGGGGATACCCAGTTGCACTGTCCTAGCTATGAAATAATTTCCCGACCTAATATATAAAATGAATAATTTTTATAAAGATCTGATGGTGAGACTAATTTCATTTTTTATGTTTTTAAAACAGGTACATCCTTCATTATTGTATGTGTCACGAGTACCAGACACCGGCGGATGGCTTTTTCAACCGCCAGTTGCTTCTCCGCGTGAACAACGTTACCACCCTGACCATTTTATGGGACGATCGCCAAGTACAAGTATGCCCTTACGCGGTACTAACGGCTAGATGCAACATACAGACTGTTGTGGTGGCCTAGTGCCTCGTTGTTGGAACAGCCATGCGATTATCAGTGCGACCGAAGAGCTTATTTTATCGTAAACCAACACCCTGTGTACTGCACACGAACATCGCTTGCCTCAAGACGAACTATTTTGGATCGAGAGCAAAGAAAAATGCAAATCGCTGAATATTCTCTAAACATTTGATGTCCAATAAATGTACTTTACCAAATTTACAATCTTGCGGTTTGATTTAAAAGTACAGTTTCATATTCCGAATTGTGGCGCGCTGCGTTGTGAGCTGATCTGTGTTGGTTTCCCGGTTCTGTGTGGAGTCGCGTAGAAGACGCCTGGGCGCGTTTGCCTACGCAGCACAGTCACGTCACGGATAGAGGCGGGGAATATGAATGTTTTGATAAAGTCTGTTTCAGGGGCGGGGGATTTGATTTAGTGCCGCAAAAGCAGGTGAGCCAGGTCGATGGGGGGAAATGATAGGATTATCAGAAAATGGCGGCTGATTTCGAGTGCGTTAATGGACGAAAAGTCGGGTAAGGTCCATAGGAAAGTTTTCTACGATCTACCGATTTATGCTTAAAAACACATGGCCGAACCGTAGGGAAAATAAAAAAAAAGTCCCGGAACTATCCTTTAAGGCCAATAAGTAGTGTTCTTTCCTTCATGGCTAGGAAATCCCTGATTAAAATGGTATTACTCCCCAATCGCTTGTCAATGTGTGCTAACATTCTTGCCACTGCAACGCCTCATTTTATAGGACAAAAACTGACCTTATTGGGGGTGGGAAAATTCCACGAATTACATGGAAAACACTGACATTACCTTACAATCAGGGAGGGTTGAATGTAATGAATTGTGATATTTACACATTGGTAGGCATGCTGAATCATGCAATCTACTGGGAATACCCCCTCCCACACCCCAACACATCAAATTGGAGAAGATGCTAGCACATCCAACGGCTTTGGAGGCTATCCTTACCACCACTGACAAATGCCAGGGCACCTCATTGAAACTGATAATCAAAACGAGATTGCCACCGCTGAAATTTCACAATAAATATATGATATCTCCACATTACACTCCACTGCCTTTCATAGATAACACAAGGAGGTGTACATTCTCTGAAGACAGGGGATCTATGCATGAATTACATAAGGGAGGGTTCACAAGATATGATGCAGATGGGCGATTTATCACCCTTGACAAGTTTCATTACCAAATGACACCTTCTCAATCTACTACACTTCTCTATAATCATATGAAATGGAAGTTGAAAACGAGATACCCATTTATGCTGGATGAACCTAAAGCTAGCCTCTTGTTTCATTACCTAATGACAACTGATACCACACCCAGAACTATCTACTCACTATATATGGTGAATTAGACCAAGTATAACAATCGAACTGCGCCACACACAAAAGATTTCTGCCACAAAGTACAGGTGTACAGTTATACCATGCCATGAACAGCCTGACACGTGTTTCGAGCGTAGCTCTTCCTCTGAGGCTGTTAAAGTACATATGTAAAGATATACATAATAGTTAAGCAACTCCATTCAAAATGCATGGGCCAGACATTGGTGGGCAACAAGTTGTCAGCATAGTGGTAATCAGCAAACACACAGTTAGCAAGCATTGCTTACATTCATACTTAATTAGAAGTGCAGAGGTTCCCCATGCTCGCGGTGACACTGTTTTTCTTATTATTTATTATGTATTTTTTAGCTTTTCTTATAATGGTTTTGGCCAATATTTTCTGCTAGCCTAGTATACATAGCTCAATATTATTATGACACATTTTTTCATTTTCTAAAATTAGCTGGGCTCTATTGTTGCAACTTACTTTTAACATTGGATTGGGTGCAATACGACTGCACCGCGACACTCCCAAGATCGTGGCGTGAGTGGTTCGCCGTTAGTGTTGTAGCAATAGGCTACAGCTTTAAGTTATAGATGCTTGGAGACGTGGCAGCACGCTCTCCCTTAGACTTATATTTCGCTGACCGGCAGGTAAGCAGGATGTGTGAACCTGCACACGATCCCTGAATACATTTAGTGGCTTTAATGGCTAATTACATTACTTTTAAGCTAATTAGGCAATTGCCATTTATTTCATTTTGTCTTTACAATTGTTGCACGTTGGAATTACGGACTGATGCCTTGTTGATACCTAATTTTTGCAACTATGCCAGCTCTCCGGAATCGCTGCAGCCTGCAGATATAATTTACAATGATAACTACAAGTTAATCAAGGTACTATGATTTATAACTTTTAAATACATGTCTCCGTATGGTGGAGAGGACGCTAATCAGCGTATATATTGTCACTTCTCTTCTAGTCACGCTTTTCTGATTTCGGTTTTGATTCACTCACTTATCTATTTGGGAAGCGATACTTATTTATTATTTTTTGCTTGCAATAGTGCCATATACCATTTCACGTTGGAATTATTTTGGGTTCTGATCCATACTCATTTTTTCTTTTTAACAACCAGTGTTTCAATTTGGAGCAGAATACGTGGTAAATATGCAATTTCCTTCTGGCATATGCTATTGAACTAATAACTAATGGTTATTGAACAGACCTATTCCACGTCTGCCTACCTACCAATCTTGCTAACTGCAGGTTTTGTTCTATTTTTCTCTCCTTCATTGTTTTGGACTACCTTGATGACATCCCTGACCGGGTGATATGAATTTGTGATGTCATCTTTGATGTCCTGGGTGTTAGTGTTAGCAGTGCACAGTGGTGCGGGCAATTATGGTTGCTTAGCCTACCGTAACTGTCGAATTTCAGGGGATTTTCGATTTTACTTTGAACCATAATGTCACGTTTATAAAGTTTTTTTAGTGAATTTCACAGGTTTTTAGTAGTGCAACTTAACCATAACGTCCCTCAAACAAAGTTTTTTCTAGTGAATTTTACGGGTTTTAGTAGGGCAATTTCACCATAACGTCCCTTTAACAACGTTTTTTTTTAATCAATTTTACAGGTTTTCAGTAGAGCAACTTAACCATACTGACCCTCTTGTAAAGATTTTTTTTCTAAAGATGATCGGTTTACAGTAGTGCCACGTAAACATAATGTAAAGCAATTTCTTACTTATTTAAACACCTTGCAGAGAATACCACTTGACAGTATGCTGGTGTACAGCACAGGAACGTGTCCCAGAATCCGTAAACACTTAACAGTAAGATGTTTTTGTCTTGAACAATGTTGAAACAGATTTCATATTGATGTAGGAACGTCCACCTGCAACATTTGCCTTGCACAGTGAAAACACGTATTGGTAGTTAGCCATTAACAATGTAGTACACATTGCATACTTAGAGCAAAAGTTTTAGTTATCTGAAAATGACATCAGCTAAGGCCATCCATCCTCCCCAAAAATCAACAGCACTACTGTAATGAAGGAGCATGACAAACACTGCCCCAACTTTAGAAATAACAAACACACAATATTTTTGCACCGCCCACCCACTCCCCCATGTCACTGTTTGATGCGCCTTTCCTCATTTCTGTTCACAAATGGCCTTATTAGCTGTCCTACCAAAAAAGAAAGCCATCCGTTAACAAAGTAAATGTTGCGTTAAGAACCACCCTTAACAGTAAATGACATAGACGCAATACCATTTGGCAATAATAGTATAGATGTGCAAAGCATTAACGTGTGCTATGGTAAAATAGGATTTCTGGTTATAATACGGCTCGCCGCGGGCCAGATTACAAAACAAAATCCTTTTTCAAGGTGGACACCATCGAAAGGAAAGGCGTTTTTTCCATACATAGCCCCTCTTTGCTTTCCATGACAGCAAGGAAAATGCAACAGTATGTTACGTGATGCAGAACTTGTAAAGAAACATACAGTGACGTATAACATGGTACTTTACATTTCAAAATGATACATGTCATTTTAAAAGAGAAAGGTAACATTTTAGAATTTGAAAAGTACTTTTATTTAACAAACAACTGTCAGAGATCAACGGAATAATTCCATTTCCAAATAATTTGTAGCAATGAGTCTAAGGCCGACATTGAAAATGTTCATGGAGAAACACATGCAGTTAATTTTGCATACACAAGGTATGCGTTTCTGTTAAAGCACCCGCTTTGTTTGCACAGGTATTTCCAACACGGCAGCATCACTGTTACCTTACACCACCATAAATGATGTTATGTCGCTCCTTGTCGCTAGTTCAGCGTAGGGACTGAGCGGCCCTGGCCTGTCATCCCATAACATTATAATGGACAGGCACCTGTTCACCAGCAGTTGCATCTGGCGTGTAAAGAAGCCGTCACTCGGCATCTGGAAACCATGGCACGCACAGTACGGCAAAATGTAGTTAGGTGGAAAACGTAAGAGAAAATCTGTGTCAATACCCAACCTTTAGGAAAAAATACCAAAACAGACACAAAGATTGTGGAAAGTACTACACAAATGTAAACGGCCAAACATGACATTTTAAAGAAATATTAGAGTTGACCATGGGTACATATAATGACACCCTACAAATGCAGATAAACAGCACTCGCCATAAGGGTTAAAAAAAGGACAACTACACATTGAGATGGTAATTCAGTTATGAGGACAGCATGAATGGAAAAGCAAGAAAAAATGACATGTCGTAATGTTACACAAGACCAAAAGAACGTACAAACTGATAAACACAAAGCTATGTGGGCAAGCATAAGATTTGAAAGAAAAAGAAATAACGGTCACCAACGGTGACTCTAGTCATAGCCTGCAAACTCAAACAATGTGAAATCTCTGTTATTGGAGGAAAATTACAACTGCACAAAAATATAATACTTCATTTAAATTGTCACAATTAGTGTACAGTCAACAAAATTAAACTTACATCATCTTCACAGCCTCCATTATTTTTGCCAAAGTCAGACAGCAAACTGTTCACATCAAAGAATATTCGTGAACTGATATTTCATGTTCTTTACAAACGGTTTTAAAATATAACCTTATCAAACAGTATTTTTTTAACAAGCTTTCATTCCTTGCGTAGCTTTTAAAGTTTCCCTTTCGCTCAAGGTCAAAAATCAATAGCCCCTTATGAATTGACTTGGATGCATGGGCCTACTGGGCTCGCAACCAAAAAAGCAAATCAACTGACCTTCACTCAGAAGGCAAATACATTCTCACTTTGCAACAACATATAAGCATCCTATCATGAGAACCGCTACTCCCATACGGCGCGTAAACCACTGTTTCCATCAAACACTCCAGGTGGCCGCCTCAGATTTCAAAACATAGGACGCCAGCCCGGCTTCAATATTAATTTGAAAACATTGTAGCACAGATGCAGGCATACGTCGCCGTGCATTGAGCACCAACTTCCACTTTACTGTATGAGTTTGGTGGCAAGAAAACACCACTTTTTCAATTTTCCGCGGCCACATTCCATTCCAACCTACGTAAAGCTCACCTTCGGAAACAGTGTTTCTTAATTGTAACAAGTGCATTAGTGTCTTGTTTTGTATGTGTTACTGGCGATGTCTGTGTACACCAAAACAGGAACAAAATATGGCGGAGGCCGCAAATAAATCATACGCACTTCACGCTGTTCCACAACCAATCTTTGAAAGCGCCACATGTCCGCGGACATGATTCTATAGATTAGGCAATCGATTTCTTGTCCGCGGAACGAACAAGGAAGTCTGACCACGGAGCAGACATAGATATCACTCATTTTTCCAGACCTACTTTTTCATCGTTTTAAAGAAAAGTACTGGATGGATTTTCACCAAATTTACAAAAGCACACTTTCGGGACCAAGCCACTGCTCCTGCCACAAATCTGATGAAAATCCGTCCAGCAGTTTGCGCTGTAGACATGCGCAAAGTTTTTCCCCATTCAGTCTATAGGAAAAAAAGACATTTTGGGACCCCCCCCCCTATAACTTTGCCCCCCCGGACCAAACCTCACCAAACTTTGCAAAAAAATGCAGAGTGGGCCATATACTTTATTTGCAAAGTTTGGTGAGGATTCGTCCAGGGAGAGCAAAGTTATAAGCCGCCCAAAAAGTGTTCTTCCTATGGAAACAGCAACTTAACCATAACTACACAGTTACAATCGTGGCCATGTAATTCTCTTTTCTACAGACACCATTGACAAGGCCTTCAATCAGAGACAAAGGTTTCGATATGCCAGAGATTGCTGGGTGTAGTTATACAAAACCATCTTTCCTCTTTTTGTGCCAACAGGAGTATATGCAAAGTAATGGATGAATTCCAACACATTACATCTATACAAAAAGCACACCAAACATAACATCCTATTACAAGATGATTATTCTATTTGATATAGGATGAACATGTATCATTCTTAATAATTGGATCAATACAAAAGCAATCATGAATATGGCCCAAAGGATATTTAAGGCAGGCCTGTCCACAGAGGATTAAACCATCATCAAGATGCATCTGGCTTACATGCATGCCTTTGCAAAGAATATGGCACTCTATGTTGTCTTTCTTGATGTCTTGTCATCATCTGATCTACTAGCTGAAATGGACATTGATGGGAACCTGTTAAACATCATCATGGCTTTATACTGCAAGTCCACCACACAGGACCATTTTGGCTGTAGTGGTAGTTTGACAAGCAGTATTAAGAAGAGTAAAGCAAGACTGCTTATAAGCTCCATTCCTTTTTGCCTGTATATAAATTATGTGGTTCTTGAATTTCTAGCTGTTTCTCAAGATGTGCCATATATAGTTGGCAAACCGGTACCTATGCTCATATATGCTGATGATGCTGTCTTACTTGCTGAGACCTCAAAAGCTTTGAAAGTTAAATTAACAGGCTGTAACAAATTCTTGCAAACAAACCATCTAGCCTTTAATATGGCCAACTCCAAAAAATATTAAATTGAACAGACAACAAAGCAGGAAGGTCAAACACTCATTCAAGCTGGATGAGGAGCTCAATGAGCAGGTAGACCCTTTTCTCCTATATAGATGTGAGTTTGGCTCCAACTATTTTCTGGAAATTTGACATATCATAATCACTAACATAGGCAGATGCTCTGGAAAGAGCATTTAAAGCACCTTTTAAGGCACGGTAAAACAATATGGGTCCAGATGTAGTCCAGGAAAAGTACAGGAGCTTGGTGGCGTATGGAGTAGAAAAGTGGGTAATAGACAGAAACACCAATGAAATTAGAATCAGTGGGAGAAGGTTCTGGAAGCAGCTCCTTTGTTTGCCACAGGGTTTCCAGGGGAGCTCTGCATTATAAGCAGAAGTTGTCTTTTCATCACAGTAAAGGAAAGTGTTAGCCAATCTACCAATATACGAAGCAAAATGTGATATGTTGCTAAGAGAAAACCTGGTGGACCTGGCCTGAATGGAGCCTTTAACACATGTGCATATATCAAACCATACTAAGAAATTATAAGATCTAAGTAACTTTGGTATGGCGGGTATGATGGATTTAAATTACCTCAAGTTGTACAAAAACAAATCCTTACTATTAAAATCTAAGCAATGCATAGGCAGTTACTTGAAGGAAAGCTGGCTCATTTCAATTGCTTAGGGTGGCAGTTCTATATGAGGCTGAGTTTTGCCAACAACCACATTTAAAAACATTCTCAAAACCTCACAAGAGATGCCTTTTTGCTCTGGTCAGAGCAGATTATTTGGCTCATGTTCATAACATGACATTGTTCTGAAAATACTACCTGTAAAGTCTTTCAACTGCAGGATCAGACTTTTAAGCACCTCCTTCTCTTGTGTGCAGGGTATAACTGATCATAGTCTAAAAGGAATCAGTCCTCTGTCATCGGGAAATAAAGTTCTGCTGGGCAATTATAATGCAGTAATGATGATCCTTTTGGTTTACAACACTATCAATTTTAAACTTAGAACTTGAATTGGGGAGGTTGTCCTGCTTCCGACATGGAGGCTATGAGGAATGGGCCAATAATTAATTGCCTCTTCCTGCTTTACAGGTTTATAGGAAATGGTCCTTGCCCTTTGCCTGATGTGTCAGTTCATGTTTTCATGCTATTTATTACATGCGATTATTAACCTTCATCGTGTGCCATTCTTTTCCTTTTATTGTTGTTATAATTCTCATCACGAAAGGCTGAAGTAGCTAAAAGTGTTATTAAATAAATCAGTGCTATGGCTGTACATTTCACAGACACAAACTCCACAAAACAACCACACTCCACATTTGTGTGTCTGATATATACGGGTCAAAAATCATTTGTGTTGGCTATGAGTTGATACAATTCTATTGTGTCCTGCAATGAAGTGAATCCTAATTTTTACAAATGTCAATTGTTTAACATATGGAAGGCCTTAATTCTGCAGATAGAGGCAATTAGTAATTAAAAGAAAAGTTCACACACGTGCCAGTGGCCAGAAGGACCACTTGCTTTATCAGTACTCTACTGGGTCACCTTGTCTCACTGGTAAACTATCCAGAAGACAGGCATAAACTATCCGCACATATGATGGTCTTGTTTCTGATCCTTCTGATAGCCCATGTGTATTCACAATGCCTGAGTCACTGAAGGGGGTGTCCCACAGCATCTCCTCCATTTAGGCTGGGCCTGAACTGATCACAAAGCTTTCAACTGGTATCAGTTATGCCCCGCTCATTGATGCCATCAATCTTGAGTGTGACATTAGCAGTGTAGTTGGCCCAATTTGGGTTAGCTGATCTTCTTCAGGCTGACTTTGTTCTTTATCCATTTAAATTTGCAAATGTTCTCACGAAGAATGATTGAGAGGAGGATAGCTCAGGGGCAATGTGCTCGCTTTGGAAGCAAGGCGACATGGAGCAATGCAGGTTCGATCCCTGGGTTCGCGTTTAGAAACCTCTGGGTATTAAGCACGTTATAAATAACCCATCATATCATATATGAACAGTTGCTCCTATTTCTATAGCTTGCTTTGAGTCCTCCTTTTGTGACACATGTAGATGAGAAAGGCCAGCGTGTACTCAATGTTACCTTTAAATCCAAGTACCCTTGGTCATTCAACTGCTGTGCCACATCTGCATCATCAGCCAAAGCACTGGCCTTCACAATGTTTGGTAGGCTCTGCTCAAGCAGGTACACCAGAGGAAGAATGCCACTGAGGGATAATGTATGATGATTAAGCTGCTTGGAATAGTCCTTAAAAGTTGTAGTATTATTTTTAAGAAACTGGCTCCTGGCGGATCAACCCTATTCTACCCAGGAGGGAATTTGTTTATAAAACACAAATGAAAGGGTTGGGAAACAACAATTATATCATGAGCTTACCCCTGAGAAAAACAAAAAACACCTCAATATCAGAAACAAAACTCATTTTATAAATAGTTTCTGATGTTTTTCTGTGGTTTAGACATAATGCTGAACATCATTCATTACAAGGAACATAAGCAACAACAGTTTGCATCATAAAACAAAAACAAAGAACAAGTTAGTATTCTTGTTCAACATTTTATGCAGTGGACATCATACAAAAGGCTACTGTCGCTCTCTCAGGGGGGGCGACAGGGGTCAAAAACAGGTGAACAGATGAAAAAGCAAGTCTCTAATACATGCGTAGGCATTCAACAGTCAAAGTTGATAACACAGTGCTCATGATTCCCAATAAATCTTCTGTAGATACTGCTAATAGTGCAAATCCTGAATTGAGACTGAGACACAGTGGCCCTCATTACGACCCTGGCGGAAATCGAAAAACGATGGCGGAAATGCAATACCGCCATCGAATAGCGCTCGGTGCGATTATGACCCGTCACCGTAAAGTACGATGCCATTAGCGACACCGTAGTGAACGCCAACGCTAACTGCACCAAGTACGCGCGCGCGCGCCATGCCAAACCGTAATTAGCACCATGGCGCAAGGGTACGCGAATTCCGACCCTAGCGGACATGTACTTAACGCCATCAAGCACGGCGGAAAGTACCATTCCGCCATGGTGAGAAGTACGGCATCGCGAATCAACCGTAAACGGCCCCACTGAGTGCCTGTACACCGCTCCCTGGCCACATAGTACAACTCCCCGTAGGTGCAACGAAGTCACAATGCAACCAGTGAAATGTACAAGTCACCCATGCATGCCAACGAACAAAAGAATCACAAGAGGGGCCAATGGGAGCTGCAGGGCACAGATGGCACGAATACAGAAGCTATACCAATGGACATGACCTCAGTCTCCCACCAAGAAACGCACGCAAACACAGGCACCTGTGACCAGCAATATTCCGATAATCACATCATTCCACCAATCCACCTGGCTGACCGGCATCTGTTACACAAAACCTAATCCCCCGCCCCTGAGCATGACATCATTCAAACAGTCATATTGGCAGCCCTCACCCCTGACCTCACTGGGCTTCGTAGGCAAACGCGCCCAGCACAGTACCACGCAACTATACTCCGAAGCTGGAACCCAATGCAGATCTCCTCACAATACATCGCTCCCCAAATAGGAATATGCCACATCACTTGCAAAGAAGAACGCTACACGGCCCATATCAGAATAGAAATTTAATGCACAACAAATTCACCAAGCCCATACAGCCATTAGGCCATGAACTCCAAAACACATTTCACCATTGTGGGCTGCATCCGCAATAAATGACCAGCTACTTCTTGTGTGACGCCCTGTTCCTTCATGGTACACAGGGGCTACATTCTCGTACGAAAAGGCAACATGGAAGCGCCTAGAACCGCAGGGCCGTCCCAATAGGGAGGCACTAGTCCAGCTGAAAGGCCGAAATGTTGCTCCGAGCCACTAGTACTGCGTAAGGGCATGTGGCCCATTGGCGATCGTCCCATAAGATCGTAATGCTGCTCCACTGATTAACACGAAGCAGCAGGTGTCGGGAGTAAAACCCATCTGCAGGAGTGGCATACAGATGGCAGTGGCAAAAGGGGAGGAGATACCTGTCAACCAAAAGAAAAGAAAAAGAATAGAATGGCCATCAGAACTACATTCGAACAACTCACTTCAATGATCACACTAGATCCACAGCCATATGCATGCTAGCCCACTCCAAAGGATCATCACCACCCCAAAACCACTTGCGACTCATAACTATCCATATCGAGGTGAAAACACCATCACAAACGAGTGTACCTGTGCATGCGTCTGTGAAAACAGAATCCATCAGATGGGATTGGTAACGTGCATGGACACAAGTGTCTGAAGGCGCGTCGAGACAGGGAGGGCTCAACAAGGCCAGATAGACGATGGTCCCACTATGGCAGCCCTGCATCACATAGCGCAGGGGAGGCGGACAGATTCCAAGAAGCCCTGTACATGGCAAACACTGTATCAAATCATCTGTCCATGCATCCATTCATCATTCCCTCATCCCGTAATGATAACGCCTGTTTCCATACTCACATAACATGTGAGAATTCCATTGAGTCTGTGCGTTATGCAGCCTGCAAAATCCACTGTGCCCCAGCCCGTAATTCCAGTGTTGTGAAGTAACATGTATTTGGGAACGTCCGGCCTCATCATCCACTTCGCTATTGCGCATCCCAAACTATTCATATCAATCATTGCATCCTCGCCATGGCCCCTGTCCCAAGGACACTGAACAATAGAACGTTATATTTGCAGTCAGACCTGTGGGCATCTCCTCGCCGCTAGCTGAAGACCGAAAGCGCCGCCCTTCGAATTCCTCATTTGCAACATCACGTCGAAAAGGCATCTGTGGCCGCTTGAAATCACAAATTAATCCATCTAGTGCGGCTGTGTGTGAAAATGGCAACTGCCTTCACTCACAAATGGGAGGCCCCGCCCGTCGGTGAACCTCGGTACAGTGATGCATGAGGGTCCACCGTTACTCGAGTACTACGTTCCACTGACCCTTCACAAGTCTGTTCGCGACTGCAAAGAATGCATGTGAAACAATGGGACCATAGCCGAATGAACATATCAACCAATGTTACACGGCCATCGGGTACTAATACATGATTGTAATAGCAAGATGCCATTCCTCGAATTGCAGCGTTGTGTGCGGGACGTGCTCGCCCAAAGGGGAGAGCAGCTTGCACAGGTGGAATGAATCACCACAGGTGGAGGCCATACAGCCTGAAAACACATAAATTGCACACCCAGTCTCCTCCCACAACCACACCCACTCCGAAATGCTACCGGCACGACTCGCGATGTTGGCCCTGGGGGACCTGATAGCACTGCAAGTACTCCAACTCCAAGAAGAAGACGAACACCAACTACAACCGGCCGCACGGAGGAGACGCAGGAGGAGGAGGAGGGCAAGGCAGGGCCAGCAAGGGCTGCCAGCACAGCCACTACCACCACGCAGGCAGCCCGCAATCCCACGCCTCCGAGCACATCCGTTCAACCTCACTGATGAGCAGATCCACACCCTCTACCGTTTGGACCGGGACACCATAGCCGCCATTGTGGACATGACACAGGCTGACCTTGTCAGCATGATAGATAGCCCAACCGCCATCCCACCCCTACTGAAGGTGGTGTCTGTACTCCACTTCCTGGCCACAGGCACCTACCAGCACACAGTCGGACAGTTGCATGGCATTTCTCAGCCACTGTTCTCACGGACACTATTGCAAGTGTTCGATGCCCTCCTGCAGCACGCAGACGACTACATCTCTCTACCACGCTCGGAGCAGGAAATAACCAACACAAAAGTGGGATTCCATGCACTTGGCGGCATACCGGGTTGCATTGGTGCCATCGACTGCACCCATGTGGAATTGGTCGTCCCACATGCCATGGAGGCCCAGTACCGCAACCGAAAACAATTTCATTCACTGAATGTACAAATGGTGTGTGACTCCAACAGGATCATTACACATTGTTGTGCCCGATTCCCTGGATCAACCCATGATTCTATGGTCTTGAGGAACTCTACAATACCACGCTACATGGAGCGACACGCAGGGAACAGATCCTGGCTACTCGGTGAGTCTCATTTCATGCATGATGATGTGGGGTATGTGATGCGGCAATGACCTGGCAGGAAGGGGGGGGGGTGCGTACGTAGCAATGGCATTCCACATAATTCGTTTATCGTCCACATACAGGTGATGCCGGATATCCACTGAAGAGATGGCTCCTCACACCAGTCCGGAACCCACGGGACCAGCATGAGGAGGACTACAACCATGCCCACTCACGTACCCGTGTAGTCATTGAACAGGCATTCGGCCTACTGAAGACCCGTTTCCGGTGCCTCAGCAGGTCTGGCGGGGCACTCCTGTACCGCCATGAGAAGGTTGCAAAGATGGTGATGGCATGTGTCATGCTCCACAACATGTGCGTACGTAGAAATGTGCCCATGCCCCCTGACGCAGAACTGCAAGCACCTGAAGATGGTCATGATGAGGGTGGGGATGTGGCAGCACCTCAAGGAGTCTGCGAGGCACAGGAGGGCCGTGAAATTCGTCAGCATCTCATAGATGCATGCTTCTAGCACTCACGCCTGGTGGCTGATACATGGACACGGGACTCGTGGCACTGTGTGTGTCTGGTACATGCACAATATGGACTGTACGCCTATGATGGCCTAGTACACAAAGATCATTGTCCACACATCTCATTGTTTGATCGTGCATTGTTTATGGCATATGTGATATCATGTTGAACACCCTATCGACCCGCCACCCAAGTGAGCCCAACACACCCCCTCCACCCTCCTACCTCCCCCCCGAACACCAGTGTCCAAAGATGCTCATTGTCAGTGGGCAGTCGCTATTGCAAGCCCCCTCTGCGGGTATCAGGGGCACCCCTGCCTGTGGAGCGCAGGTTCCTCCCAGATCTACGTTGGGGGCTGCCCTGGACGGAACTTGCAACGGATGATGTCTCTGCCTGCTCACGTCCATGCATGTCCCTAAGGGTTTGTGAGAGCTCAGTGAGCACACGGCGCACTGCGGCAAGTTCGGCACATACGTCTTTGGACGTCGCATGCAGTTCCCCCCTCAGGCTCTCGGTGCTACTCTCCATTTGGACTCTCAGGCTCTCGGTGCTACTCTCCATTTGGACTCTCAGGCTCTCGGTGCTACTCTCCATTTGGACTCTCAGGCTCTCGGTGCTACTCTCCATTTGGACTCTCAGGCTCTCGGTGCTACTCTCCATTTGTGCCCTAAGTGTCTCAGTTGATGTTTCTATGTCTGCCTTAGTGCCCCCACATCCATCGGCATGGTCCTTGAGGAGCGTGGCCAGTTGCTGCTGTTGCACGATTAACTGGTCGAGGGACTGTTGCCTCTGCTGGGCCATGGCCATTTGCGGTGGTGTCACAGAGGGGGTGTTCGCCTCATGTTGCCCTGCCACAGGGCTTGTGGGGGATGGCCAGTCGTCGTCTTGTGGGTGCCCCTGCGTGGTATCCTCATGGTGTACGGGATGGAACAGACAGGGGGATTGGGACAGGTCATGGATGGATCTGACTTCGACATCCCCGTCTTCTGTGTCAGAGCATGCTGCCATTAATGGGGTGTCACCTATGGTGCTGCTGCCACCAGAGGCAGTACCTTCTGTGGCATCCATTGGGGGGACCTGTGGTGGTGCTGTTGTGGGCATGCTGGCTGCTGGGGTGCCTGTTGATGTTCCCTCCTGTGTGCTGCCACTTGATATGTGCTGCTGCCGTGTCTTGATGCGTGCAGCTGAGGTGGAGGGTCTTTGGCCGTCGGTCTTGGCCCTCTTTGCAGGTGTGCTGGTAGGGGTGTCCTGGAGCTCGTCGTTTGGATCGGACCCTGTGGTGGAGTAAAGGAGGGCGAGCGTTATTAATGGGTCTGTGGGAATTGGAATGGAAATGTATCACATGCATTGGGGTGGTACCTGAGGGTGATTTGGGTCGGGGCCTTGGAGGTGCTTTCATTTGTGTGTGGAGTGAGGGTGCAGTTGTTTGGCAGCCTGCAGTTAGGGTGTGCCTGCTGCACGTGTAGTGGGTGTTTTTGGGGTTTTTACTTATTTATGTATTTATTGTGAGTTTTAAAGTGCGCTATCAGGCCAATGTGTGTGGACGTTCTCCTGGCCATGTGTTGCTGTTGCGCTATGTGGACACATGTGAGTCACATGATTGGACATTGTGGATTTGGCATGGTTTTATTTGGGCCACCTACCTGATTCTCCGGATGTCTGCACTCCTTTCTCCATCCCTCCGACTCCCTCTATGCTCTCCATTCCAATGGTGGAGGCACAGATTTCTTCCCAGGGGGTCAACTTGATGGGTGATTCCGATCCTCCCCCGGTGGCTGTGGCAATGTTGCGGTTGGCAGAAAGTATGCTACGGACGCGTATCCACAGGTCGTCCCACCGCTTCCTGCATTGCTGTGGGTTGCGGGGTGCGGTCCCCACCGCACTTACCCGCTGTGCCACCAGGGCCCATATGGCCTTCTTGTTCGCAAGTGCCGTCCTGGTCATTTGCGTGGAGAAGACGGCGGCGGCATTCTCCTGGAGGGTCTCTGTAAGCACGGTGAGTTCCTCACGGGAGAAGTGGACCTGCCGCTTGCGGTCGCACGCTTTCTTCGCTACTTTTCCCATTTTTCTTGGTTTCACTAGGGTGGATGACGGGTTGGGATGTGTTTCAGGGTGGTGTTTTTAGTGGTTGTGTGTATTTTGTGGTTTTATAGGTGTACGGGGTGTTGTTTCCCGTTCCGGGCCCATGTTTTTACTTCCGTTTCCGTATATTTACGGTCACCGTACTTTCCGGTTGGCGCTCACTGCGGTGTCCGCTATGATGGGTGGCGGTATTGCACCTAGGGCGCCGTACGGCGGCGGTGTGGGCCGTTTTGGGGTCATTTCCGCCATCGCGGACTTTGCACTTCCGCCATGGCGTGGTGCTCGTGCCCGATGGGTCGGAATGGGCCGCACTTTGCTCCATCGTGCAATGGCGGAAACGCTATTTACGCTGTGGCGGTCCGGTCAGTCACTTTCCGCCAGGGTCGTAATGAGGGCCAGTGTCCTTTGGAACAATCTGATACAATAGGTGAAGCCCTTTCAGTGACCAATATAAAGGTGTGAGCAATTTGCATTTTCAGAATGCTAGTACCATTGTTGGGTAACTTTGACAAGTTTATGAAAACCAACAATTACAAGAGAGTAACCTCTATTTTTCCACTTTTCTCTTTTCTCGTTTTCCCTTACTCCCTCTTTTAGGAAGCTAACAAAGCTCAAGTGAAATGAAACTTTCATGACTTGTATGTCTGTTGAATGGATGTGCTTTAACCAATTAACAATTAGCCTTGACAAAGCCCAGATGGGGGACACACATGGCCGTATCTGCAATCCAATGTTTAGTTTTGCTATCCAATAGGAATCACTATTACACGGCCTGTGGTAGTGGCCATGTAGTTATGGTTAAGTTGGTAGACCCATACAAGAGCACTTTTTGGGCAGATTATTACTTTGACCCCACACTGGACGAATCCTTGCAAAACTTTGCAAAGAAGATATATGGTCCATCAGATTGATTCTGTAAAGTTTGGTGCGGTTTCCTGCAGGGGGGCAAAGTTATAGGGGGTCCAAAAAGTTGTGGTTTTTCCCATACAGGCAATGGAAAAAAAAATGTGCTCATGGCTGCAGCCCAAACTGCTGGATGAATTTTTCACCAATATACGCGTCAGAAACAGCAGCTTGGTAAATTTGGTGTAAACTGATCCAGTCGTTTTTTTTTTTAAACAACCAAATGTAGGTCAAACAAAATGTGTGATATCTGGGTTCGGTCCACGGCCTCACTTCCCTGTTCGGTCTGTGGACAGGCCTCCGATTGGCCCGGAGGGCGGCGTGATGTCCGCGGACGTTCGGACGCACCCACTGATTGGATAGGGAAAAGTGTGAAGTGAGTCATATTTTTGGAAATGTCCACCATGTTGGATTTACGGACAGCTGCTGTTGTCCGCGAACACTGCAGTGAAAACAAATTGAAAAACACAACATCGCACTTGTCAAAATAATGAAACAATCTCTGGAGAGGTGAAGGGTGATGCGGATGGAATGGGATATGGCCTTAAGAAGTGCAAAAAACAAGTGTTTTTTAAACTGTGATGTCTGTTGAACTGTCCGGCTGTCGGAGGCAGTCCTGTGATGTTCGCGAACATCTGAGATGTACGGGGACATGTATGCCTATTTCTGCATTATAGGGTTAATGAAAAGCAGTTTTTGGATGGCTTAGAACCGTGGTGCCACTCAATGAAATTTCTAGACTTGACTCTGAGTGGTTCTGCAAAGTGTGGTTCTGTTTTGTCAAGAGGGAACAAAATTAGAGGAGGGGGTCCAAAATACTTTAAGGGCGTATAAATGTGGTGCTATTGACAAATCTGCACAAAAGATTGCAAACAGAGTTTAGACCTAGATATGAATGTTTTTGCAAAGATTGGTGGGATAATGTCAAGAGATGCAAAATTAGAGGGGGTCTCAACCTTTTATAGATGGCTTATAACTTTGTTGCAGTTTGGCGAATATGGACAAAGGTTTTCAGAACGATCAAAGACCCAACCTTGAATGTTTGGGTAAAGTCTGAATGGATTCTGTCAAGTGGAGGCTAAAATATATTACTATTTTATGTACGTACATTTTGACAATTTTGATAATTTAAACAAAATAAAAATAAAACATGGCAGATTTGCAGCAAACTCATGTAAGGAGCATTGGCAAGGACCTGAAAGCGTGGTTTTTCAAATTTCTCAGCATCTTATTATTTGAAAGGTGTCAAAATGTAGGTACAAAAAATAGTGATATAGCTTTGGTGACTGAGGTATAGCCTGTGGCCAGGGGCAGTGGGCAGATTGTCTGGATCATGGCCTAAGGCCATGACCCTGACCATCTGTATACTGACCATGACCACGAGGGACCAGCAATTAGGTTAAAGTGGGCATGGCCACCAGGGACGGCTATGTGATAACGTTTTTTAAAATTGGAACAGGTTTGAATGGGAAAAACAAATCTGCTTGCTTGTGGGTACAGGTTAAAGTGTTGGATGGGATTGTAGCAAATATGCACTAGAAGGGTCAGCAAGAACTTCAAAGCTTGGTTTTGCAAATATGTCCTGTGTTTAATTTTTGCAGATGAGAAAGGCCAGCATGTATTCAATGTAACCTTTAAATCCTTTAAAGTGTGAAAATGTAAGTGCACAGCACAGTGATATGACATTGGTGTCTGGGCAATGGACCTGGCCGTCAGCAAGGAGAAATGTGTACTGTAATTTGCCTATTGGAGGATGCGGCTTTGCTTAAGAGGTAGGTTTGAATGGGAAAAAAAGGTTCTGCTTGTGTTTACAACCTGAAGTGGTGGACTAGATTACAACAAAACTGTAAACCAAATTTTAAGAATGTAAATAGAAAAACTAGTGATATACATTTGTTGTCCTGGAAGTGGGTCTAGCCCTTGGCAAACGCGAATGTGTACTCTAAATAGCTTATTGGGGAACGCAGCATGGACAAAGCCCATGCCCCATGGATATGGACACTGGCCATGGCTGCAAACCATGAACACTGGCTAGTGGTTACATTATTAGGGTGTAGTGGACACTGAGCCAGGATGCAGGGTAGGTGCAGTAAATAATAGGGGTGGTATGGTTGGGCTGGGTTCATGGATGAGCCTTATGCCGTAGGCAATTGAATGATGATGTGCATCCTCAGCATGCGATGCTGATAATGACAGACATAACTATATGTTGCAAAAAATATGTTTCTTAAAGGAGGTTCATAGTTCTTTCATATATATGAAAAGAGATATTATTAATAACTTATATACACTGAAGTAACACCATGAAACATTTTCACTTAACCTATTAAATGGATTGAAACAATGTTGTTAAAAGGATGTTACGGTTAAGATGCATCCCACCCTTGGGACTCCTCTGCTCCAGTAGTTAGCCAGTGGTGTCCGACCTTGGCATCCCTTGGCATTTCCCTCCTGGGTTCATATGAGCACTTGCCCATCCATACTGTCACTTCTTTGTATGCTCTTCTTGCACTGCACAATTTATTTGTATAAGTAAGGGAAATGCAGATGCAAAAGATTTGTGGAAGGTTGTTAAGTGGCAGTTGGTGTGCGGAAGCTTAATATGGTCATTGGGTTATATGTACAGTTTTTGGAAGTGATTGGGGGGTGGATGTGTAGCTGTTTGAAAGCAGGCATTGAGGGCGTGTTACAAATATAAAAATTAAAAAGGGTAGAAAGGCTGCCCTGTGCAATGATGTGTATGTGCCATTCGGGTCTTTTAATGATCCATGGCCTGGAAATGGGACTGTGGAAACCACGGATAGTGATAAAGGTCTATCGATTGTGGTCCTTATTGTATGCTAGACAAAAGTATTTGGGAGAGAAAATTGTTTCTGTTCTTTTATATTTTTCTTTAGTAGGTAATTGTCCATTATTCCATTAGCATAACACAAAATGCTAATGGAAATGTAAGAGAATCTTATTGAGTCTAACTACGCTACTAAGATGGAGTCAATAAGATAATTTTCTTTTGTTCTATTACTATGAAATGTGACTCCTAAAGGAACCTTTTTTTGGGTGTTATGTATTTATTTATTTTTGCAGGAGAGGCCAGAAAGTAAGGTGGGGGGGGGAGTGAAGAGGCACCAATCACAAATATGGTGAGGTAGGTGAACAGGGGAAGATGTTGCACATCTGTTTCATCTAAGGTATGGGGCAGTGTTTTTCCTGCTCCTTGATTACAGCTTCAAAAGCCCTTTGAAATTGCTCCCCCCTGCAGAGTGGTGTGTTGCAGTATAAACAGAGCACTGTTGTGTTCAAAAGACATGGATCAACAACCTCTTTTATCGCTTGCAAGGTAGCTGGTGGGATTTTGTGTCCCACAGAAGTAGGCTGTGTGGTTACAGTATTGGTTGAGGAAGACAGCCTACTACTTGCTAAGAAAGGAACAACCTTTCTGAGAGTATTGCAGTGGTTGAATTTGGTGTTGTGGGGCATGGAGGCGGTCTCGCAGGAGTACAACGTTGCACTCAGTGCATTTCACTTTGGTAGCTTTAGCTTTGGTGCATTCCAAACAATGGTAAAGAACTGCCACATCCATAATCCTCTCTCGGTACTAGAGGAAGGAAATTCCTCTACCTCATATTCTTGGTCCACTTCATTGTCTTTTGATGTACTGCACTTTTTTGTTGTGTAGGTTCTCCAGCTGGTGGTGGTAGTGGTGGCTGATGCCATTTCTAAGATAAATAGCAGTTTTGCTAATATTCCTTCAGTTATGTGGTCTGTGCTAGATTGCTAATGGATAATGAGTAAGAATAGGGTTAGGAGCAGTGCAAGGGTACATTTTGAGCTTGAAACGTCCTGGATCAGCAGAAAATGCAGTTCCGAACTGTTCGCGAAGCAGGGACCTATTCGCGAAATGCAGAGGTGATTGCGGACACATCATCATGCTGCATGCGAATGCGTGGTCACGTGAAACTGTCTGAAAAGTCTGCGGTGATGCCAGACATCCACGTATGTCGGCAAACACAAAAACATTGTGTTAGTCTTAGCAGTGCACAGTGCTGGCATGAGTTATGGTTGCTTAGATTACCATAACTGGTGAATTTCCGAGGTTTTTCGGTTTTACTTGTAACCATGACGTCACTTTACACATTTTTTTCATTGAATGTGTTAGGTTTTTATTAGAGCAACTTAACCATAATGTCGCTTTAACAACGTTTTTTCAGTGTATAAATTAACATTCAAGGAAAAAACTTTAGTTGCAGGGATGTTAAGGTGAACAATACATAGTAACAAAACCTTTGAAATTCAAGCAAGAAACTTTAGTTGCAGGGACGTTAAGGTGAGCAAAACATTGTAACAAAACATTTGAAATTCAAGTTAAAAAATTTAGTTGCAGGGATGTTAAAGTGGGAACTTAACACAACAAAAACCCTGAAATTCAGCTGCGCCACCTTAACTTTGCACCTCCTGTTGCACAGCCTATGACCACAATGATGAAATAACAGATCAAATCACTGATGACATCACTAATTACATGTTGCATGAGAAGACTGATGCCATTACAAATCACATCACTGATGCCATCACTGGTGACACCACTAAATATATTGTAAATAACTGATTGCATCAATGATGGAATTAGACATAACATCATTTATAAGTTAGCTCATGAAAACTTACCTTAATAAAAATGTAGGCTGTAGACTTGGCCATGACAAAGTCTGGGGTCACTGGGCAGCACCAAAGGCCATAGCTAGTGGTTGGTTAGTGTTAAAAAATACTAATGGGCATGGTAAAAAGCCATGCCTCATAGCCCATCACTGTTTTACAATATACAGTGGGCAACATTGAAAGCTGTAGTCAGTGGCCATGGCTAAAGGCAATAGCAAGTGCCCTTTAATATGTTAGAATATACAGTCAGCACAGCCAAAGGCCATGGCCTCTGGCTAGTATTGTGTTAAAGACCATAGCTAGTGGCTGGTTAGTATTCAAAAATACCAATGTGCATGGTTAAACACCATGACTAGTTGCCCATCACTGTTTTAAAAGGTATTCGTAGAAAAAGTAATAAAAAAAAAACTATAATAATTGTTCGAATTTCGGCTGCACTAAAATTTCATGAAGCCAAAAAATGTTGAACAAATACACAGTATGATCCCATTATAGCGAACAGGGGGAGCAGGGATGCAGCAGTGTCCCTCCCTCCCTTGTTCTCTATAATAGGATCAGAGGTTGCAGTGGTGTCCACCGCTTTTGGGCAGGCAGAAAAATACATTAAAAAAATGTAAAAGGACCCTGCGGTGCCGGTTCCTATCCACTTAAGTGAAGGGAACTGGCGTTGCAGGAAGTTCATCATACACAATTGTGTAACGTACCTCTTCTTTTCTATCATTAATTCTGCATGATAACTTTGCTTCAACTTATAATTTAATAGTGTTTATGCCCGCACATGTAATACATTAATTCGCCAATATGAAATTATTGTACTTTAATTTCGTTTTTTTGCGGTGCACACTTTCCTCTTTCAGTATTTTCACGTACATCCTTTTAAAATATACATTCGGCAATATTAAAATCTGTTGTCAGTGGCCATGGCTAAAGGCCATAGCTAGTGCCCTTTAATATGTTAGAATATACAGTCGGCACAGCCAAAGGCTGTGGCCACTGACCAGTATTGTGTTGAAGACCATGGCTAGTGGCTGGTTAGTGTGAATAATATACAGTGGGCACAGCCAAAGGTCATCGTTTATTGTATTTTATTATATTTAAATATACAGTGGACATGGCAAAAAAATGTAGAAACTGCTCAAGGTCAACGGCCATGGCTGCAAGGCCCATATATATGTTAGAATATATAGTGGGCACAGCCAAAGATTGTGACCATTTGCAAGTATAGTGCATAAATCCATGGCTAATGCATAATCAGTGTATATAATATACAGTGGACACAGTTGAAAGATGTATCCACTGGTAAAGGCTAAAATCTATGGTTGGTAGCCTGTCAGTGACTTAAAAGATTCCGTGCAGATGGGTGAAGGTTGTGATCACTGAAGGCCATGGCTAGTACCCATTCATGTGTTAAAATATATTTGGACATGCATACTGACTATGGCTGAAGGCAATGCTTAATGCTAGTTACTGTTGTAATATAATTAGTGATGTCATTAGTGATGTGATCTGTGATGTCATCATTGTGTCATTGTGTTCATAGGTTGCACAATAGGGGGCGCGAAGTTGACATGGCTTTATCTGAATTTCAGGGGTTTTGTTGCGTTAAGTTCTCACCAGGCAGAAGCCGGCCTCGGAAGAAGGCTGAGGAAAAAGGCCCTTTTTGCCCCTGTTCGCCTTGGTGAGCCTTATATTACCCCTGACCCAGGTGAACCCACCATTTTGTAAGGCTCACTCGACCAGCATCACATTTGTGTCACTCATATTTCCTGTACACCGTTTGTAAAACCAGATATTATATGGAAGAGGCCTGGTATGTTATCATTAGAAATCCATTACTCATTTAGTGAATCATTAGTAATTCATTACCCATTTAGGGATTCATTTATCCATCATTTCATTCTGATTAGTTATCCACTATCCATATATTATTCAGCCATTCAGTTTACTAGAGAAAGAGGCCTGTTATATTAAGTGCCTTGTAGAGACATGTAGAGAAAGACATATGTTATTATGTATTATGTATGCATTGTGGAGACACGCATGAGTGTGCACTTAGAAGTATTCATTGAGCCATGGTATAGCGCTTTGTTTGCGAGAGAATGAGTAAGCGCTAGAATGCATGAGGCCTCTGGCATTCTGACGCCATTCTGAAGACACACGAGCAGCACCACAGTTCTGCGAAGAATATTTTGAGTTATACTGTGAGCGATGGAATGTGTAAACAGTTCCATGGCAGACAGAGATAAGACAGTGGGCCTCATTCCAAGTTGGGCGCAAAGGGATTATTGGCACCGGTAAGGACACTGGTGCCGGTAATCCCTTTGCACCCTATTCCGAGGTCCCTTAGCGGGTCCCTCCTTTAACGCCTGGTCTGACCAGGCATTGTGGACGGGACCCGTTAATGGACTTCGGAGCTAATAACGGTAACGCAATTTGCGATACCGTTATTAGCGCCTTCCCCATTTCCATTGAGCCCTATGGGGGCATTTCCATTGGGGACTTACCAGTCCCTCCAAACTCGGAATGGACCAGTAAGTCCCCATTGCACCAAGCCGGCGGCGGTACCGGTATGGGAGGCAGCCATGGAGCAAATTGCTCCATGGCTACCACCATACTCGGAATGAGGCCCAGATACTTTTGCCTGAGTAGAAATGAAGGAGAAGCTGGCTTTATCAGCAGGCCCTAGGTTGTTCGCAGACAGACAAGAAGCCAGGGGCATGCAGGGAGCGCGTGCTTTGTAGAGAGAGATGCACGGAGAAAGGGATTTTTAGGTTGCTAAGAGCTGACAGTGAAAAACTTGAAATGGGAGGATGGTATGGTTTTGTAACACAGATAGCATGTACAAGATATGATGTACAATGTCATGGTGACGGAACACACAGTGACTGGGGACAGAACAAGACATGCGTACACAGACTTTCAGGTGCTTGGCTAGAGAAATGCTGGTTTTACAGAAACTAGTGAATGCTTAATGTAACCATAGAGATGTATGTGCGTCAATGAATAGTATATCCAGGGGTGAGGGTTTGGGAGTGATGGTAGGTACTTCGAGAAGCATTTTGGGTGCAGCAGATTTGGATGGCTTTGGGAGTTCATAAGCTTTTGGGATGCAGATGAGAGCAGAGTTTGTGAGCTTGGCAGAGGCTTGAGGCAGTTTGAGTGGCTGGCAAGGGAGCTGGAAAGGAGAAAGGGGCCCGGTGCTTGAGATCAGTCTGATGCAGATCGGTGGGGGCTGCCTGCAGTTCATGCACAAAAGGGGAGTAAAGGCCTGTTGAGTGGGAATCTGTGTTGTTGAGATTTGCACACACTAGGGATGGGTTGTTGACGTACTGCATAAGCAGAAAGATGGGACACATTCGAGAATGAGAAGCTCGCACATGCAGAGGTGAGTATTGCTGATTGATTGAGTATGAAGCCTAATTGATTTGAATGAGACACGTGCAATGGGGAATTAGGACAGACACTCACACAAAGCTTTTGGTTTGATAGAAAGGGAAATAAGAGAGGGATTGTCTTAGAGAGAGAATGTGAAGTGTGGTGTGGATTGGAGAGGAATGCTTTTTATTTTGCTGAATGCTGACAATTGCCATATGTATTTTGCTATTAGATTATAGACCCAGCTAATTAGATTGCTTGCATTAGAAGTCTGTAAGTCTTACATTTATTGGCTTGCATTGTAGATTTGCATCCAAAGCATAAAGGGTGCAAATTTGGGTTTCACATTATAGTATTTTTCGCATCATGCCTTGCTGTGTATGAATACATGTATTCCATTGTTATAATTAAGACTGACTTGTGTGTTTTCATTTGTGTCCATTGTTATCTTATTACTCGTGTCATTTGTTGTCGTGCATGTTGTATCTTGTGTCTATTCTTAAGGTTATGGTATTAGGGTATGTTTGTGTGTCAATAGCATAGTAATTTGGCAGTAACACAGTGCACAATTGCCCTGAGATTGAGAGAGCAGGGGGGTCATAGTGGTCCACACACCCCTGAGGTAGTTTTGGAAACTAACAAGTGGTTGCCCATGTAGGGCTATGCCAAAGATAGATTTGTTTTCCGACTAACACGTCCTGCGTGGACTACAGTAGCTGGTTCACCCTCGCCGAGGACGACAGAACTTAACGTCAAACTACTCGCCATAATCGTAACCTAATATATGACACTAACACTGCCGGAACATGCCACACCCGCCGCACTAGCCTACCTGCGGTCAATTACCTTGCTAGACTTTTGGCCTACCGATTTAGCTCACTGCAATATCTAACCCACTGAGCTTCTGTACACACTGCGATACTTAGCCTACGAATATCCAGTTAATTGGGCCATATCTTCCTCCATACTGTGCCATCACAATCTTTTTGTACATTCTATTTACTGTACATTTAGTTTGTTGTACTATACCATCCAATGTGAGATCTAGACAATTATAATAATGGACCTACTGTGCTTTATCCACACCCACTTTGGGATATACAGCACATTGTGTGTCTCAGGCTACTGTTATTTAGGCCAAGCTGCTACTTAGCTACTTTGATACCTGGCTATTGTGATACCACCACTGAGACACTTAGGGCACTGTGTGTTCTTGGCCCTCATTACGATACCGGCGCTAAACCATGGCGCTATTAGCACCATGGTTGGTGCCGGTATCGTAACGTGTCCGCCATGGTGAAATGGGGAAATACCGGCCCATTCCAAGGTTGGCGGGGCGGTATTTCCCCATTTCCCCATGGCCCATCCAATTCCCATTTTTGACCCATAGGGCATAACGTTGTACCCCAGTTCAAATAATATTGAAACTGTTCCTAGCTGTCTGCACAGTGCACTTTTAGCCTATATTGTGACTTTTGAATTTAGATGGACTTTTGAATTCAGATGGACCTTGTTGCTATAACTGTTCTTACCTGTTTGCTCACTGCATTCTAGCCCATATTGTGACTTTTGAATTTAGATGGACTTTGTTGCTATAATTGATTTTACCTGCTTGCACGTTATTGCTGCCTGTTTGCACATCGCACCTCAGCCCATACTGTAACTTTGAACTCAGATGAACGTTGCTGCTATAATTGTGCTTACCTGTCTGCACATGGCATTGTAGCCTGAACTGTGCCTTTTTAACCTAGGTGAACCCTTGCTGCTAAATTACCTCTGCGAGCACTGCCAGCGAGGCCCATACTATGCCCAGCTTGCCACACTCACACACTTTACCTAGTTATGCTTGCTAATAAAGGCTGTCTCCTTGCCCGCCTCATAGCATTTTGACTATCGCGCCGCTTTCGGCTTTCCCACCTTAAATACAGGCACTAGCGCCCACTCTGAGCCTACTGAGCCTCATACATAGTACCCTTAGTTAGCCCAACTCCACATAAACTATGTATTTGCCAGCTACTTATATAGTCTTATTGAGGACTATTCTACACCTACTTATCACATTAGATGTCAACATGCCTCACTCTCTGCCCTCCTTGGCACTTGAGATACCCCCGAACGATCCTAAAAACATAAATGTTATGATTAGCAGACCATGTAATCTCTCCCAAAGAAACCTTAAACTTAGTACTAGACTCCCTAAAATGTATGAACCTACAGACACATTTCTAGACCACCTCTCTACCAAAATATCCCTGCATAACTCGACTAACACTCAGCACCCACTTCAGCTCAACAGCCTACTCTACCGAGACCCTACTACTTGCCCTAGACCCCCTCACAATACCGCAACACCTACTGAGCCTACACTGCTAGGCATAAGAGGAGCCCTAATAAATGCCCGGTCTCTGGTGGCACATGCCACAGAAATAGCCGACCTTATCACAAATGACAAAATGGATTTCCTCGCCATTACGGAATCCTGGCTGCATCCAGCAGCCAGACCAGCTATTACGCTAGCTATTCCTGAGGATTACACTCTCCTTAGAATAGACCGCACTTCCTCTTGAGGTGGTGGCCTAGCCATAATTGCAAAAACTAGCCTAGCACTGAGACTTGCTACTCCACTTGAGGTAGACTCTTGCGAACTCTTGACTGATAAACTAACTACCTCAACTACTCAAACTCTATCTATCCACCTTATATACAGACCTCCAGCCCCTCTAGGATCCTTTGAAGAAGACCTCACTAACATTGTCTCGGATAACCTCAGAAACACATCACCAAGTCTTCTCCTAGGAGATTTCAAGCTTGGCTACACACAGATCAACGACTCCATCGAGGAATTAGGCTTCGACCAAAAGGTAACTGGCGCTACTCACACTAAAGGCAGAACCCTTGATTGGATAGCGGAACACCATTGCGTAACGGCCATTAAAGCTATAACACCCTTGCCCTGGTCTGACCATCACTTGAATTCTTTCGCCCTTGAAGCCATAGCCCCCCACCATACCATCAGCATAGACCCTGCTATCCCTACAAGGAACAACAAGAACATTACAGCTTACAAACTCATTCCTCTGATCATCCCCACTCTGAATTTGCTCCCTGACTCTGCAGACCCATCTACCTTGGTCGAAGAATACAATAAGGTAATGCTATCCACCCTGGACACCATAGCACCTTTGAAAATTAGAAAATGCAAACAGAAAAAACATGTTAATTCTTGGTTCTCTCCCCACCTAAAAGTCATTCGACTTGAAAAATGTAAATGTGAACAGATATGGAGATTAAACCCTTTTGAAACCAACAAAAACAACCTCACCAAACTAGCCTCTTTATGTTAAAAAGAAATAATCCTTGCCAAACAAGTATCCTACAACCTGCGCATTACTCAAGCTAATTCTAACACAAAAGAACTATTCACAATCCTTAAAGAATTGGAAACACCTATCCAAGCCCCTGACACATGCCTTAAGGACAAAACTACGTGCACTAGCATTCAGAGCGCTCTAGCCAATAAAATAACAACTTTGCAGGCAAAAATTGACAACAAAAAAGAATCCCTCGTCCATGCATCTAACTCCAATAATATCATGGCCCCTGTGCCCTCGAACACCCCCTCACCTTTCACCATGTCCGAAATATCTAAACCCCTTTTTAACTTCAAGAAAGTATCCACTCAAGAAGTTGAAAAAGTTATCTTAACCCTCAAATCGTCTAACTGCCACGGCGACCCTTGCCCGGCAAAATCATAAAGGATGCCGCAAGGGACCTTTCCCCATTTATAACCAAACTCATAAATGCCTAATTTTCCTCCGGTGCTATTCTCAACAATATGAAACAATCGTGGGTCTTCCCACTCCTAAAAAAACAAACACTCGACACGACCATTCCCATTAATTATCGTCCCATTATGAAAGTGCCATTCCTGCTTAAGAACCTGGACAAGGTAGCGTACCTCCAAATTCAACAATATTTGGAATGCAACCATCTCCTAGGAGTACGTCAGTCAGGTTTTAGACAGCAACATGGAATGGAAACTGCACTGAGTGACCTTAGAGCTCAAATAGACACCCTGAGAGACAATGGTAACACAGCAGTACTTCTGCTGCTCGACCTCGCAGCGGCGATGACTTGGTTGATCACAAGACTCTTTGCCATCACTTAGATTCGGCCACTCACTTTTCACAAGAAGCCATAGGCTGGATTAAATCCTTCTTAGATAGTAGAACCATGCAGGTCTTTGCACCCTCAGCAGTGGCAGACCCTATTCCTATCACTTGCGGCGTGTCACAGGGCTCATGAGTTTCACCTACTCTGTACAACATATTCACAAAGCCCCTTTTTGATGATCTAGATGGTCTGGGTATCACCTACACTAACTATGCAGATGATACACAGTTCCTCATCCCATTGACGGGAGATTACGACAAGGATTTGGTCTTTGTGAACAGAGTATATCTCATCATTCAGGCATGGATGTCCTCTCATGGACTATGCCTGAATGATGATAAAACGGAACTCCTTATTTTGGGCACCACGGCGAATATCAATAAATTAGGCCATCTATATTTTAACTTCACCATAGACAATAACAATATTCCAGTAGCTAAAGAAGTGAAAACTCTTGGCTTTTACCTTGACTCAACTCTCTCATTCAAAAAACAAGTCAACTCCTTGGCCTCGGCCACCACCTATATGTGTAAGTTAATTAGAGCAGCCAAACCATTCCTTACACCTAATAACTGCATTACTCTAGCAAGAGCCTTGTTATTATCTAAATTGGACTATTGCAATGCCCTATACATAGGCTGCAACAAATACATTACCAACAAGATACAGATTTTACAAAACAATGCTTTAAGAGCAGCCCTGAACATCTCCAAGAAAGCTCACATATCTGACCTTAGAAGATCGAACAATTGGCTTTCCACCAAAGACAACATCTTCCTCAAATCAGCTTCCCTAACTCATAAATGCCTACACATGGCTGCCCCCCCAGTACCTTACTACCAGATTCCGGAAAAAATCCACTAACCGCCCGTCTAGAACAGCTAATACTAACCTACTTCAAGTGCCTAGATTCAAACGTATGAAGACTGGTGGCAGTAGCTTCCCGGTCAAAGCGGCCCAAAACTGGAACTCACTCCCACCCTCTTTAAGAGATGACATGCCCTACCTATGCTTCAGATCCAACCTCATCCATTGGATTAAGGATCACGACATTTGACCGTCCACCACACTGCCACACCACTGTATAACTGTATATATATCTGTATCTGTATAATTGTATATTTTGTATATAACAGTTTTTTGATGCCCGTCGCTATCCTTTCCTTTGCTCATTTGTACGATTGAAGTTAACACTGTTTATTATTATTTTGTACTGTAACGCACAGCAATGTAACCTAAGCTGAACAATCCTCTTTTTCCTCTTCTGCGCCCTAATACCTTTGGGTCTGGTGCACACTACAAATAAATAAACAAACAAACAAACAAACAAAGGTCCACAACAGCAAAAAGGAGATAGAGGAGGACATGTGCAATTTCTGTGGTAAGTTTTTGCAGAGGAAACCTTCACAAAAGCTGTCCCAAAGCTTGGGAACATCCACATTAAGTGAGCATCTTGTCCTCCTTCATTGGGATGAAGTGGATTATTCATGTAGGAAGGCTCATGTGTAACATAGGGTCAAAGCACATGGAGCAAGATCAGCATAGCAGTATGTATCATCTGTGCCACAGACTTCCAATATGCTTACTGGCTATTTTCCACCAACTGACACCAAACCTCAGTCATCCTTCCTACACTTGACCCACACTTGATCTTCCTAACTTTATCGTGATGTGTAAAACCTGTCACAGCTTGATCAAGGTGGGAAGTGGCATTGTAGATGCTTTGGGCAAGGCTCTTTCAGAGCATACGGCCAATTGCCACCACTATGTATATTTTTAAGTGTCCATTTTCTTACCCTATTATTTAGGAAAAAAACACAAACATGTGTACTAAATATAGATACCTTTTGTTACATGTATGAATCCTAGTGTTTTTCCCTTCCCAGTTCCTGCCTTTTTTTCCTTAACCCCCAAAGTGGTCCTTTTCAGGGCCAACTTTTCAGTTATAAAAATAGACAATAAAAACACATACTATATATATGGATCAAATACCTTGAACTGATTTTATCAATACAGTTTGTGTTAGAAAAAACTACATTTCCTTATGTATTTCATTATAACATCGATTATCAGTCGTTTTTTCATTTAGCTGCACATGCATACTTTGTAGTCGCAGCTATAAAACCGCTTAAAAAAAAGCATGTACATACGACTCTTAATGTGCACTTCGGAGCGGCATGCCGGTGTCACTGGCACGGCTGCCCCCGTGTCTGCGCTCATACTGGCAAGGAGGATCCCGGTTACAGCCGGTCCTCTGGTCTGGTAAACGATGCCGGTACAGTCATTCCGGCATCGGCTTTACTGGACCAGCAAACTTGTAATGAGGCCCCCTGTTCCCGAACCCCTGAACTGCCATTATTCAACCATTCCAAATGGTGAGAGGGGTGAGAGAGGTAAAAGTGTGATGCACTGAAGATGTTGGGGACATGAGTGCTGAAGCTGCTAATTTGCTTGGGGTCAGTAGTGGAGTGCTGTGATAACAGAAGGTGGAGGTGGAGTCTGTTGCTGTGTGCCCCTGCCTCTGCCGGTTGCTTTGACTTTGCCCATGCTCACCTCTGATTCTTGGAAAAGCTTTGAAATCCATGTGGCAATAACATAGTATATATGTGTGACTGGTGCAGAGCCATATGGTCACTACCTGCTGAGAATAGACTCAAAGAAGGGAAGAGGTATGAAGGTCACGTTTAAGTGATCACAGCTCACTGGCTCCCACTATTGTCTTTAAAGCCCTAAAAGCTGAAGCTATGATTCTCACTCACAGGGCTCGGAAGGGGCCTCTATAGGGATTTGCCACTTAGGCCTGTTAAAGGCTTTTTGAGATTGCCACTAATTGAGCAGAGTGATGTGCACAGTCCTTAGCAGGCTCGGACTGGCCTAGAGGCCAGTAGGCCCATAGCCGAACCAAAAACACAATGTGCTAGTGTGGGCCACCTTTTGGCCAATTTGGGCCAGTTTGAAGAGTTAATTCACTCTGTGGCTAGTAGTTTTAACCAGTGTGCTGAATAAATATTCTTTAAAATGCACAATTTGCATCACACTTTATCAAAAACTCTCCCATGGTTAATATTCAAACCGTGTCATAAAACGAATGAATAGTCATTTGCAACTGTGGCAGGGACGTCATTTAGGGGTCACAACTGCGACCCCTGTGGTCCCCTTCGCTACCCCTTTGGTCTCCCTTACTACCCCTAAAAAACAACAACAAAAACAACTTTTTTACATGTTTTTTTTTAATGCATCCTCCTGGGCTCTGGGCAGCACCATGTGGCTCTTTGCTTCTGGAGTGGCTGGCTTTGTTATTCAGGCCTCTTTACAAAAAAAACATGGATTCTACAAGTTTAACACTTTCAGCAGTGACCCTAAATAAGAAAGAATAGGAATAACAAATAATTTGTCTTTATGATATGACAACATAAAAACGATCTTACTAGGCCCGTGACATTGAGAATGCGCAAGTGCATGGGAAAGGGAAAAGGGAAAAAGTGCATGGAAGGGGGAGAGTGGAAAGTGAAGAGCTGAGGAGCGCAGATAAATAAAATAAATAAAAATAAATAGAAAATGGAGGCAATAAACTGTGGTAGTGCAGCCAGCAAGTGGCAAGTGCTGTGTTTAAGGCAGCAGACTGGGTAAGTCTGAATAAGTGCAGAAAAAGAAGGAAAATGGAGGGGCTGTATGGGTACAGATACAGTTCCCAGTGTAAGGGGTGGCCAGGAAGCAGTGCAGGAAGGTGGCAGGGTGAGCAGGTGCCTGGGCTCAGGGGACAGAGGGTGGCCAGGTGTACAGTGCCAAGAGAGAGCAGATCAGCAGGGGAGAAGGGGAGCGAAGGCAGAAGCAAAGAGGAAGGTTTTGAGGTGCTACCGGAACTGGAGATGGTTCTCCTCAAGTTTTAGAGTGGCAGGGAGGATGTTCCATAGGGAGGCCCCAGCTCGTTTCTTTGAAAAATGATTGACCTGGAGGGAGTTAAAGGTAGAGGAGCGAAGAGCTCGAGAGGGGAGGTATATGCGAAGGGATAGCAGACCCCAGAAAGCCTTGTGGACAATGCAGAGGGTTTTGAATTTAATCCTTGCATCCACTGGGAGCCAATGGAGAGATTTCAGAGCTGGAGAGATACGATCCAAGGGCTTGAGGCCAAGGACAAGTCTCGCAGTTCTGTTCTGGATAAGTTGTAGGGGGCGGAGAGTAGAGGCAGGTAGATTTAGAAAGAGGCTGTTACAATAGTCCCACCTCTAGAAAAACAGAGCTTGGGAGACAGTGAGCTTCTGAGGGAAGGAGAGGAAAGGAAGAATACCTCTGAGGAGGTGCAGTAGGAAGTTTGACTTTTTAGAGACCTCAGAGATATGGGCTGAGAAGGAAAGTGTGGAGTCAAAGATGACCCCAAGGTTCTTAGCCTCGCAGGTAGGGGCAGTTGGAGTGCCAAGGGAGGCCGGCCAGAGAGTGAGGGAAAAGGATGGAGATGGTGTGCCGATGAGGAGGATCTTCGTCTTTCTGGCATTCAGACAAAGATCATTGGTGGCACACCAGTCTTGAATGGTAGTTAGGCAGTCAGAGATGAGGGAGGGAGAGGAGGTGGCCGAGGGCAGCCAGAAAATGAGTTGAGTGTCATCAGCGTAGCACTGGAAATTTTAGCAGAAAATGGCAATGCAGTGAGCAAGCGTTGCCATGTATTGGTTGAAAAGCTAGGGTGAGAGGTTAGACCCTTGGGGAACCCCACAGGTGGAGAGGAAGATAGATGATAGGAAAGACCCCAGTTGGACATGCGAGGGTCCATCAGAGAGGAAAGAGGTCAGCCAGGCCAGAGCCTGATCAGTAATACCCAGGTTATCACGGAGATGGTTGAGCAGGATGGTGTGGTTGACCGTGTCGAAGGCAGGGAGAGATCAAGAAGGATGAGGACAAAGGGAATGTTAGAATCAAGTTTGGAGAGCAGATCTTCACGGCTATTTAGGAGAGCAGTTTCCGTGCTTCTGGCTGCTCTGAAGACAGACTGGTGTTCATGGAGACAACCAACAGAATCTGAATGAAGTTTAAGCTGAGAGATGGCCAATTCTTGCAGGAGTTTGCCCAGAAAGGGGGTAATGGAAATGGGGCAATAGTTAGCCGGACATGAAGGATCAGCTGTGGGTTTCTTGAGAAGAGGATGCACAAGGGAGTGCTTCAGAGGGGAAGGATCCTGAGGCAAACAAGTGGTTGCAAAAATCAGCAAGGGCCAGGGCGAGGGGGTCAACGTGGTTCTTGATGGTTTTGGAGGAACAGGGATGAACCTGTTTTGACAAGGCTTTCATAGATCGGACTTGTCTAGCGACCTCGTCAGGGGAGAAAAAAAGGAAAGGGAGAGAAGGACGTTGGGGGTAGAAAAAGGGGGGTCTGCAAGCACAGATTGAGAGGGTATAGGAGGGAGAGGGGAGGCGAGGGTGGACTTGATATCCTGGGTTTTAGAGATAAAGTGTGAGGCCAGGGCATTGCAAAGAACCTGGGAGGCAAGAGGAGGGGATGAGACTACTGCAGGGTTGGCAAGCTCTTTGCAGATTTTAAAAAGTTTGGCCGAGTTGTTGGATGCCGCAGAGACACAGGCTTGAATGTGGGCTCTCTTCTTAGTGCGGACAGAGAGTCGGTATTGGCTTTGGAGCAGGCGACAGGCCAGTTTGTCAGAGGATGAGCAAGAAGACCTCCATTTCCTCTCAGCCACCCTACACTTACGTTTAAGTGTAGCTAGGTTGGAGTCATACCAGGAATTGCACTTGGCTTTGTACTTCAAGCGGATCCTCATGACAGGGGCAAGAGCATCAAGAGTATCAGAGATAGAAGAGTAGAGAAGGGACAGGGTTGTGTCAGGGTGTGAGTCAGCCAGAGGAGGAGGAGGGGGAGAGAAGGTGGCAGTGAAAGCCTCAGCTGACACACACTTCATAGGTCGGATGTCCGAGAAAGTAAGTTAGAGTGTTTGGGTGTGGTTGGCTTGGGGGGAAGAGAGTGAGAGATGGGAGGAGATGAGGTGAGGGACAGTGAGAATCGAGGTGAATGTTGAGGTCACCAAAGTGGAGGAGATTAGTGGTTGAGTGGTTGAGGCCAGTAGGGAGGAGGAGAGGTCGTCCCACTCAGAGAGAAAAGAGGTGATTTGCCCCGGGGGGCCAGTAGAGAGTAGCAACAGTAAGAGAGTGGCTAGGAGAGATTGAGAGCATGCAGACAAGGCATTCAAAAGAGGAGTAAAACTGAATGGGAATGATAGTGGCAGGAATCCACTCAGGAAAGATCAGGACTATGCCTCCTCCAGGTCGAGTAGGGTGTCTGGATCTTGTAGCCCTCATGGAGTAGAGTGTCTGGAATTCTGGAATTCTATACAATAATTGCTAAACTCAAAGGTTTATTTCAGGCACACTTCAGGGGTCAGTCACTCATTTAGTCTGTTCTTAAACACCTCAACTCAGCCTTTCGTTCTTCTGAAGTTATTAAATGAGTACCAACACAGGTTGGGTGATATTGTATGTATATTTATTCTATATAAAGCGCTTAAGCGTAAATGCTCTATAATAACACATCATTTTCATTTGGCCATGAACGTCTCCTGACATTCACAGTAATTTGGTAATATTGGCCTATACACACTGATCTTAATGATACATATGGTGATCCATTCTTGTATGAAATGTATATCACATTATAGTGACATCGTAACCATATTTTTCATTGTGTACTTAGGAACAATGATATGTGATGCAAGTTCCTGTTTTGTCAAGGGGTGAACGGTTGTGTTCCATCTCTTCCCGTAATATCACTTTGGGGTGTGGTCAAATGACATCACTTCCTGTGATGTCATCAGAGTTCAAGGGTCACGTGGTGTCACTTCCGCTACCCGTGGCATTTTGGTGAAATGACATCCTGTAAAGTGGGTCACTTTTTCATTGGTGCCTGTGGCAATTTTATGGCCCAATCCGGCCCAGGTCTTTAGTAGCTGAAATGAAGGTCCTGGAGAATGGGAGATGCCAGTGAGGGTGGTGTGCAAGAAGAGCAGTGGGAATATCTTTGAGTGGAGAGGTTCTGATGAGGCACAACTCTCTCCTGTGATACGCCATGCTCTGTCGTACCATGCCGTGTTCACCCATTAGATGAGAAGACCGGAACTAAGTGTAAATATGGACACACTGACTTCGGAAATACAATGGGCCTCATTACACGGTAGGCGGTAGGGACATACCGTTACCGGTAAGGGATTACCGGTATCGGTAAATCCCCTCCCCAATCACGACCCGGACATACCGCTATTAGCGGCACCGCAAAGTACGGTGGCACTATTAGCGGCAAGTCCGTGAGCGCGCGGCCCCTCAGACCGGAAATAGCGGCATAGCGCTAATATCACGGCATCACGAGCCATGCGTACATGGCAATACCGGCATGTAGTAGACCCAAAGAACCCTTACCGGCAAGGCGCTAATACCGGCATCGCGAACCACACGTTAAAAGAGCACAGCAGAGTTCCCACCTGCCACAGGTGGACAAAATCAGCACAGGTGGAGGCAATGGAGACTGGCAGCACAAAAGAGCACACCACACCCCTCCCCACACCCATTCCCACACCAAGATGGATGCAATACTAGCAGCATTACATGGGCTAGAGGACATGATTGCTGTGCAGCAGCTACAACAACAGGCAGCACAGAGGAGACGCAGGAGGAGGAGGAGGAGGGCAAGACAGGCGCAGCAAGCACCACCAGTGCACCTAGTGATACCACAGAGGCAGCCACCAATTCCCAGGATCAGAGCCAGTCCAGTCAACCTAACCCCTGAGCAGATACACACCCTGTACCGTCTGGACTGGGATACCATCACCACCATAGTAGACATGACATACAACGACATTGTGAGTCTCATTGACATCCGTACTGCCATCCCCCCTCTACTGAAGGTAGTAACAGTGCTCCACTTCTTGGCCACAGGCACCTACCAGCATACGGTAGGTCAGATGCATGGCATATCACAACCAGCATTCTCACGCACACTGAACCAGGTGCTCGATGCCCTCCTGCAGCACACAAGTCAACACATATACATGCCACGGACTGCCCAGGAGATCTCCAACACCAAAGTTGGCTTCCATTCACTGGCAGGCATCCCAAGTTGCATCGGGGCCATCGACTGTACCCATGTAGAACTGCTGGTCCCACATGCCAATGAGGTAGTGTACCGTAACAGAAAGCAATACCACTCCATCAACGTCCAAATGGTATGTGACTCCAATAAGATCATCACACATTGCTGTGCCCGATATCCCGGTTCAACCCATGACGCAATGGTCCTGCGGAACTCGACAATACCACGATACATGGAGCGACATGCTGGACAACGTTCGTGGCTACTTGGTGAGTAGCAGGCCGACCACATGTCAGTGTGATGTGGATTGTGAGTGGGGGGTGAGATGCATACTCCAACTGGGCGTGAATGGGGGGGGGGAGATGCATACTCCAACTGGGCGTGAATGGGGGGGGGAGATGCATACTCCAACTGGGCGTGAACTTGTGTCATGAGAAGAATGGACATACATATTTGCATCACTGTACAGTGAGGCAGCCCACAATGGACCAGAGACAAAACCACATGCCGGAAGTGAGTGCCACGGCAAACATATCAATCCATTATGCCAAACAGGCCATTCCAAACAACATGCACACCGCACAACACACCATTCCCCCATTACACAAATCAGCAACATGCATATCAAAATCACAACTGAAATGTACGCTAAACAACATCAGAAATGGTCCGCGCACATGAGTGCATACAAATGGATCCCCTGTAGCCATTGTGGTGAGGCACACCCGTACCCCACCACAGAATTGCCATCAAACAGCATGGGGACATCAACTAAGGAATGGCAGTGTACTAGCAGTGTGGCACTAACGTTGCCAGGGCCAGGAAACACAAATCACTTAAACTCTGGCGGGACATGGCAATCCCTGCTGTATGCATGCATGGTGCATGTCCACTTGCAAGGACCACCTCACCTTCCCACATTGCAGTTACCCTGATTGCCATGCGTGCTTGGATCAGTGGATGTCGTTGAATATGCAATGTTTGTTTGTGTGATATGTGCACGCTCCACATTATGTAGACACTTACACATACCCATTGTTGCACCCATGCAGGTGATGCAGGTTATCCCCTGAAGAGGTGGCTCCTTACCCCTGTGCGGAACCCACAGAACAGGCACGAAGAGGACTACAATCATGCACACACCCGTACCCGCGTGGTGATCGAGCAGACATTCGGCCTATTGAAGGAACGCTTCCGGTGCCTCAGCAGGTCGGGCGGGGCACTCCTGTACGGGCATGAGAAGGTGGCCAAGATCACCATGGCATGTGTCATGCTTCACAATATGTGTATCAGACGGAATGTGCCAATGCCCCCTGACATAGAACTGCGACCACCGTCTGAGGATGATGACGGGGATGAGGATGGAGGAGAGGGGGCTGCAGGTCATGCAGGTGGCGATGCCCATGAGGGACGTGCTGTGCGGCAGCACCTGATAGACCATTGTTTCTGATGCACATGGATTAGGAGGGTGCAATTGGTGTTCAGCTCAGGGCACGGGGTGTATGGAGGACATAATCACAGTGCACCCTTCAACAATAAAGCACACATACACAATTATCAATGTCCAGTCATGTGATTATCCATGCCATTACGTCTGTATTGAGCATTATGACATTCAAACGTGCATGTACCCTGCACCCCAACAACCCTCACCCCCCTCCCCCCACAACTCCCCCAAACACCCTCCCCCCCCTCCCCCCACAACTCCACCGAACACCCTCACCCCCCTCCCCCCACAACTCCACCGAACATGGTGTGCACATCAGTGCTGCATTAGTTCCCAAGTGTCAACAGGGACAGGCTGGCCCTACTTCCCTCCTCCACTACCACCATTGGGGGGTTGTGAGTCTGACCGCCGCAAGGACCGGCTGGACCTGCGCAGGATGGTTGTCTGGTCGGAGCTAGTAGACGAGGGCGTGGCTGGTTGATCTGCTCCCTGTGAGTGACGCATGCTCTCCATCGCCTCAGCAATGCGCGTTAGGACCTGCCTCACAGCGGCCATCTCGTCACATAGGCGCGTCGTGTTGCTGTCCATGGCAGCTTTCATGTCCCTTGACAACACCCGGATCTCCTCCCTGGTCGAGGCAGCCTCGCTCACTTGCCGGGCAACCAGGGCATTGAGCTCCTCCTGGCGCTGGCGTATCAGGCTCATGGTGTCGTCTGCGGCCCTGCCCCTGTTACTCCTCGGCGCAGCTTGCTGCATGTGGCCGACATCAGGTGAGCTCGCCACGGGACTGAATGACCCATCCATTGCATCTCCGGCATGCACCTCATGGATGCTGCCATTGGATGTGTTGCATGGGCTGTGGAGTGGGGACAGCTGGGGGCTGGGTGTACGCTGCCCTTCCGGTGTCGGACATGGGTCGTCCACATCACTCATAGGTGCCGTGGCTGCTGCTTCCCCAACGGAGCTATTGGCTGCGGACGGCGTGCCTTCTGGCACTGGCTCCTGAGTGGTGGGGGTGGGTGGTGGGGGTGCTGCCACAGTGTCGGATGGCATTTCGACCCTTGGAGTGGTCGTTGCGTGGGTGGCTTTTGAACGCTGGGCCACTCCAGATATCCCAGTGCCCCTCGATGTACTGGGCCTGGTGCCTGCATCCTTTCCCTTGGCCTGCTTTTTGGGTGGTGGGGCCTGCGTTGCAGAGTCCAGCTCCTCACTGTCAGATTGTGACCCTGTGGGGGAGCAAGACAGGGATAACATCAGTGATGGGTCAACGTGCATCATGCATATGTTGTTGTTGCTGCAGTTCTTTGGATTTGGACATCTACTTTGGGCCTGCAGGTTGTTGGCCAGATGGGTGGGTCATCCGGACATGTGTCAGGGTGACACGTGTGTGAGGTGCTGCATGCATGTGGTTGTGTGGGGATGTGCAGGGCATATATGCAGGGTTGTGTACATGTGTGTGTGATGACCCCATCCATTAGCTGATTCCCAATTCACATTTGGGGGAGGGACTCATGCTTGGCATTGCTGTGTCTTGCGTGGTCACTCACCTCCGTCTGACGTTGTTGCCACACCACACTCCATTCGGCCCACTCCCTCGATGGATTCTATGCCAATGGTGCTGGCACATGTCTCCTCCCACTCCTGCATCTTCATCGGGGATCCACCTCCGCCTCCTGTGCCCATGGCCAGATTCCTGTTGGCCGATAAAATGCTGCGTACACGGAGGCGCAGATCATCCCACCGCTTGCGCACGTCCTTTACGGTGCGGGGGGTGGAGCCCACCGCACTGACTTTCTGCGCCACCTCAGCCCAGATTTCCTTTTTTCTCAGGAGTGCCGGGCGCCGCATGTCGCTAGCGAACACTACGTCTGCATTTGCAGCCAGGGTGTCTGCCAGCATTTTCAATTCCTCGTTTGAGAAGCGTTCTTTGCGCTGGCGCGCATCGGCTTTCTTTAGGGCCTTGGGCATTGTTTGTTCTTCTGGGATGTGGTTTTGCCAGTCGTGGTGTTGCTGCAGGTCCTGAGTGCAGGGGATGGCAATGGATTGTGTTTTTGAAGATGGCCGCCGGGCTCTTTCCCGTTCCGGTGCGATGACGCTATTTCCGGTTCCGGTGTTTTACGGTGACCGCTAATAGCAGTGACCGCTAATAGCAGTGACCGCTAACAGCGGTGACCGCTAATAGCGTGCAGCATGAGGGCGGAGGTGCTATCAGCACTTTGGTCGGAGCCGGTAAGGTGCTTTTCCGCCATGGCGGTGGGGTCATTTACCGTCATGGCCCTATGCGCGTGTCCGCTAACTCGTGATGTAACGCTATTAGCGGTCTCCTACGATGGCGGACACGCTAATAGCGCCATGACGGTAAATCACATTTTTTAGCGCCTACCGTGTAATGAGGCCCAATCTCTTTATGTGCATGTCCCCTTGCGGGCAGTGTGGAGCGTGTTTGTGTGCGCTGAAAGACAAGGAAGACCGCAATTCTTTTCGTGCAGAATTCCTGGAGGTTCCTATTGCTCTCCTACTATAACATTAGTTACATGTAAATTGTTATACTGCAGCCATAATACAGCTGTCTGCCATTTACTTACCGTTAGATGCGCCACACTGCTCTGCCGCTGCCATTCCAGGATTGAAAGCATCAGCAGAAAGTCCTTGTAGCGAAGCGCACAGTGGTTTAGGGTGCCGCTGTTAGAAGCCTTTGGAGAAGTCTGGCAAAGTGGGGAGAGAGCCTCAAACGTTATATTTTCGTACACTTTGAATCTCTTGTACTAGTGGTCAGCGTCAAAAAGGGATAAAGGTGAAGAAATGTAAAATAAAGCAAACATTTTTCTATTTTTTTTGCCTTTGGACTGGCATTTGCGGGGGAGGGAGTCGGATTGTGTCTGCCCTATGAACCAATTGGGTTTTTCCCTTGTTCGTTTTTATTTTGTGATTCTCTCAATTTGAGTTTTGTTATTCTGGAATATTCTTAGATTAACCCCAAATCATGCATATAAGGAAACCTCCCAACAAACGTTCACCACCTTCAGGACCGAAGAAATCTATGAATATTGATCAATCTTTGAAGAAGGCTAATGATCTTGCAAATGAAATAGATGTTTTATTCAGTGACATTAAAGGGGAAACCCCATTGTCCCTACAAATCACGAGAGAACTAAGAATGGTTATCAGAGCAAAAGGAACTATGTGCCAAAAAAAGACAAACTTAAAATAATCTCAAATTAACTTTGCACCAATTAAAAAGGACGATTTGTTTTCAATTACTGGGCCTCGCCTCAACAGTAACCATCTCATACGTTAGCTAGAAGAGCTTCACAGGAAATTGCATAAAGTAGGTTGGGTGGGGGCTATTTACTAACTCCAATGATCCATGCTTCCTCAAACAATATACGGATATAACCGTGCACACTATTGAACAGCAAGACAAGGAATCTCATGCTGAAGAAGTCACTAACTCAGTTTATCATACCGTCCCTTGCTCTAACAGATTCTCCCCCTCGTTGAACTACCCGTTGCCATTTTAGAAGTACACCCACCAGAGACAGAAGTATAATTGAAGGTGCTGAGTGTGATGAGCAGACATTAAAAGCACATTTTCCCTCAATAAGTGAGAAAGGGAGTCATAGGCCTAATGACTATATGGGTGATGGTCCTATGTGTTGTTCAGCATGTGCAACTTTGGATATCGAGGTAAAGATTCAAAAAGAAGTGGGTACTGCTTGAGAAACCAAGTGGAGACCATATTACAGAATCTGGGCACACCAAACAGGATCAAGAGGGAATAGGGTAGGAAAAAGGGTCAGAGCAGGTTCAATTGGGTGAACTGGTTGGATGTGTATTGATTCGGACAAGTCTGGGACTTTTTGGTCGAAGCAGGCCAGGCCCGTTATTGTTCTTGTGCTGGCACAGAAGACCACAGTCGGCTGGTTCAGAGCCTGCCCTTAAGATGGATGTCCAGTCCGAAATGAATCAGCAAGGGTCTCTGCACGTCAATATTGAAAAAAAAAAACTGAAGATGTCTACGTACACAACTATATGACTAGAGTATCAGTTGAATTCAATGACTATATTATAATATTTTTACATGTTTTAATATATAGTACTATTTACTACACCCTAGTTGTCCTCAGGTCAAGTGAATGTTTCACTAGACACACTCTGTTTATTGTATTTGTACTGATGTAGTGCATCTCAGATTTCTGGAGAAGGCCTTTTAGCTATAACGTATAATTGGATGTAACTACAATTAAGATTAAATACCCAAGTTGTGCCCTCCCCCACCCCCCAAACTCTCTCTCAACTGGATAGAATATCATCTGATCCCCCAGATCAAGCAATACCACCATCACTCATTGCACATATTATTAAAGTAACTGAAAACAAGTCTGTAAACCCCGACAAAAATACAAGAGGACAAAAAATAACTAGATTAGTTGTAGAGTGAACAATTGCTTGTTTCAGAAGCAAGATCATACTTTAACTGTGAGAATGTCCCCCTACACAATACACACACACATTCCGCGGATGAGTACTAGTGACAAAAATATGGTCATTTTTACCAGTCCCTCCCCCATTTATTAGTGGAACCGTATAATCTAAGGAGTCTCTCTTCAATAAAATTACATGCTGGTTTTCTTTTAGGAAAGATTGCAATTCACTCTTCAGGGAAAACACTGCAAATTTGATAAGAATCAAATCATTGGGTTCTTTTTCTAAGAGGATAATGATATTTGCCTCATAGTTAGCTAGAGAGGCTGCATGCATTTCTCCCGAGGTTATTAGAATTCAAGTTAGCCTAGTAGAGTTCTTTTTGAGGAACATAATACGTTCATCTAGTTGTGTGACCCAAGACGAAGAACAAGTCTCACACTACAACAACTCTTTGGTGTTAAGTAATAATTAATCTAGGACAACAAGTCACCATATAGAAGAGAATATTAATGGTAACAGTGACTGCCCAAGGGCGGGTCTTACCCTTCAGGTATATTAGCAGCACATGAATGCTCAATACTAACATGTAAGCAGTGCTTTGCAAAATCAAGCTCTGCTAATGAAGCGCAAATTAAAAAATGACATCTCCAGTCAGATGTCTTTCGCCGACCCAATTAAGAGACATGCTATGGGCAGTATGTCACTCAAAACAACAATTAATCATGACGCTGTTGAGCTTTCTTTATATGATTCCCATACGAATACCATTCCAAATAATGGAGATCCACTACCAATTAAATTGTTATCTTGCAAAGTAACAGCAACAATGATTGGCAGGCAATTTAGTGGCGATCAGTCAATGTATTGCTTTCAAGAAAGATGGCCTGTTACACAGGAATAGAAACCCCAATATGTTTATCATTGTGTACCTGAAACAATATTTACAAAGACCGCAAAAACAGGGGTCTACTGATGCGGCAAGCAAGGAGGCATTTCAGAAGGATATTTAATGAACCTTTTTTAATCCATTTCACTTAAGTCTTTTGCACTGATCAAAAGAAAACACCAGGTTGGTCGTCGGTAAAGACGATTCATTTTTTTTGCCCGATTATTTAACTGCTTTTCTTTACTGCAAACAGGTTGATGGGGTGTTGGGGTTTGGCATATAGAAATGGGATTGGTGCAGGTGAATGTGTGGCACGGGTAGTCTCCCCTGCATTTTGCAGTACAAACCTGCCAAAAACAAACAGTGTTGTTACCCACGAGCAAAGAGTTTCGTTGTTCTAGCATTGTACCCAAAAGAAGTCTCTTAAAATATTGACAAAGTATCCCGTGGCATCCAGGAATAATATTGGCATATTATCATCAACATATTTGATGAGAAAGGGGTAAAACACTTCCATGAAATGTCTTTGTCTATTACACAATGACAATTCCAGCTTTTAGATTCATTACATTGTGGCAGACACTCTAAAGACTCTGCCCAGTAATGATCTCATCTTGATGATCCAGTTGGAGATCTACACTCTCTCTAGTCGATATCAGCAAGCCCAAAAGCATGTTATCTGCTCATTGATAATTGACAATAGACATCTGTTATCTGTCAATAGTGCAAGATGCCCCTCTGTGGGTGAATACGCACTCCACAAATACACCTGTTATGTTATTAATGCAAGGCGGTTTCCTGAATAATGATAAAGGCATTAATTCCAAATGTGTTTTCAATTGTCTTACATGTACAGCTACAGAATGTCTTCCTTCATGCCCACCATATATGTGCACTGGGGTCCTCTGAAGGCATGTGATCCATGAGTTACCAGTGGTAGTCCAAAAAGGAGCATACACCATGTAAGTAGTAACACTGTTTATTACAGCTGGGCAAGAACAAATCAAACAGCAGAGTAGAACATAAATGGTTGATGAGAGCTGATAAACTGGCTCATCGTGAACAACACTTTTAGACTGCTAATACAATGTGTGTACAATTAGAAACAGTTGCACTACAAACTTGAAATCTACTCTGTTCTCACGAAGCTGTCATTCCCTATAGCTACACATATGTCAATTGAACGAGATTGGAGCAAAACAGACCTGCACTCTCCCGGTTTGTTCACCCTTAGTGTGGCGTCACATTGCCTCCTGCTCTACCCCACAAACTATTTGCAATTAGTAATAACATAATTGTACTGACCACCAGATATTTAATAATCTGCGGTTGGTTATTACCTACAAAAGAAGGAAAATGAGACACCCTAATCTAGTGGGATTGGAGGCATTCACATGGCACCTGCTCGATGAGAACTCGTGCAAACATCATTGAGGACATACTGTGTACTCATACCATTTGATTGGCTCTTTTATGAGCGCCTCTTCATTCCACATCCTTGTTCCCATACCTACTAGCCAAGGGGCAGTTTGAAACTGTCCTTGGTGTTTTACGTGTGCTTTACTCAGTTACGGTCGATCACCCCAGCGACCATGAGTAACCGTGGGACTGGCTCGCCGACCTTGATTGTTTCGTCCGGTGCTGTTTCCAGTGACATTGTTCTGCTGGAGATGAGCTTCCAGAGGTCAGCTTCCCCTACCCCTCAGCTGTGGTGTGTTTGCTGCATGTTTAAACTGGCCCAGTGTGAAGGCCCATCTATGGCATCCCCCTTAGTTGCGCTTACCTGAGTTTTTGCCTTACTTGCACTCACACTGCAGGGTCCCGGACGTCCAAATTGTTATGTATACAGTGTGTCCCCCCCTTGTTCCCGTCCATGTGTGGTCCCTGGGGCCAGGTGAAGCCTCCAGTAATCCCTTTTCCCTGCCTTGGGTTTGTCCTCGCCCACCCCCATTATTCCCGAAGTTGGTTGGTGCGCCTCTCTGCCGGGCACTGAATCAGAGCCTTCATTACATATGGATGAAGGTATTCTGTTGATCTTAATTTGGTGAACATTGGACATCAATTTTAGGATTCCTATGGATTAGACATGCCAGGTTAAAATACCCCTGGGCAAGAAGTCTGAAAGAATTCTCAGCATATCTATTTGCACTTTCTTCAATTGTCTTTGCAGTTTTCATATGTTATGTGCATGTCTGTGTCATTCTCCAATCTACCTAGATGTCTTTTTACAACAGTTTCGTGAATACCACTTGCATACATTTGGGATATTGCCGCTCTTTAACGTCTACGGTTGAGGAACTCTTTCACCAATAAGAAGGAATCGAAGGGATCTTTACCCAGTGGAAGCATTATATCTAGCTTACCATACTCAATGAATTCTTCCCCATCATAAATGGTCTGTTATAGTAAGGTCAGACCTTCTCCGCATATATCATTTATTATTCACATAGAGAGCAGGTTTGTGTGATAGCGTATATATGTCACGGTGATTGACTGTTGGACAACATGATCTAAGAAATCTAGAATGAAATCCCAGAATGTCTACTGATAGTATGCACTGATGATCTACTGGGCCTTGCAGGTGATCAACTAGCCCTCTAAGGGCTGACACTTAAATTAGGTTTCATGGATCAGCAAGTACAATTGCAACCTCACCTTTTTAGGGCCAGTGTTGTTTGTGGTGTGTGAGCCTTCATACCATCCTAAACTAACTGCCTAAAAGTCATTTTTTGTTACCTTTTAAAATGTTCTAGTACAGACATTGGTACCATTATGAAAAGACAAAGAATGTTTGAGGCAACATCCTTTTCTTTATCCCCATATGTATGAACAAGGAGTGTGATCATGGGGCCTGCCTACTCAAGTGTAAAAATAATGAAGGAATCCCAGGGTGCACTAGTTGAACAAATAACAAATTGCTGTCTCTATCTGTTACCGGGAAGGCGTACTACAGCGTATTTTATTGAGATAGAGACGGTATGTTGACAGTTCAAGACTCTGAAAAGATTCATAGTTAATCAATCAGCATGTATAAAACACATTTGTTATAGTACAAACAAAGTTTAACTCTAAAACATACATCTATACTCAAATAGAAAAGCATAAGTGATTGTCTCTTGTATATCGACAGTCTATACAGGTGAAAAAAATGTATATAATGATTTGCAGACATGAGAAGTTGTCCGATAGTTGGAAACAATTAGTTGTATCTGGTTCAAGTAATAAGGAACTCGGTAGTCGGCTGTTGTTCTATACTTTAACTTGTCTGATTCATATCTTTTCAGAGCCTGCCTACTCAAACCATAATTAATTCATGGAAGTAGTATCATGTAATGAATCTCATTGAGGAGTTTACTATTTTAGGGAATAATAACACCAATATATTTAATGTTTGCCATTACCCAGATGGTATTGTTGTTTGCACTTACAACTTCTCATCTTATATTGATCAAGTATAAATATTGTACCCAGGTTAACTTTGACACAAAATGTGAATTCTTATGTTTCTAAGAGATCGGCTCATTCCCATGTCTAGTATTTATAAAAGCCTCTCGGAGGCCAACTCAAATTACATACAAGATGTACCAGGAAGTGATATACATTGAACAATGAAGCACAACAGGGCTGTACTGGGCACCTAAAAACCTTTGAAACTGAGGATCGCCATGGCTCATAGATGCTGGCATTGTAGCAAAGCCAAGACCCGTTAGTCACATGTTCTGGGACTTTGGAATCTATGCTGAAGCATGGAAAAATCCTTAGGAGATGTATGTTGAGATGTATGTTTGTATGTAAACATAATCCTGACTAAATAAAAGATTTATTTTTTTGTGATCTGAATTTGATAAATATAATTGATTCCAGCAAGAAAGCATGTTTTTTTGATAGTTTGGAATTGGAAATCAATCAACCAGATCTTACCACATGGATTTTCGAAATGGTCACATTGGCATCACTGAATAAATATTAGAGAATTGAGGGAGAGAACACCTGTTTAACTATTTGAGGCCACAATCTGCAAATAACAATCTACAAGCCAACAAGACTCCTCAGATCAAGCAACAAAACTGACCTGGAATAAAAACCATACCTTAAGAAAAAACTTGGGGGCTCCTCCTACACTCACTTAGCCACGAAAATACGTAACAACATCCCAAAGGAAATAAGAAACACCAAAGACCACCTACAATTCAGAAAATTACTAAAAACCTGGCTCTTCAACACCACAAGTTCAAACTGAAAAACCGAAACAACCGAACGGTAAATACAAAGAAAAGGATAAACAAATTTAGGAGGACACTGACAACACCCAGAACAAACCAGATAAACTCTTACTACAACAAGAGAGATGATGCTAAGTCAAATAGGACACAAGCGACACCCATGAGGACAGAAATCAGCATCCCTAGCCAACTCCGGCCAAAAACCTCACCCGCCCCATAATTGCTACCAGGTATCACACCTGTATAGAGTTGTGTGAATGTTAGCACTTGCCACACTTGAAGTAAGTTGTGGAAATTGGCATGGGCATTGGCTGTATGGAGCTGTGAATAAAGGCAGGTGCCGGTTCTGGACGTAATTGCAAGCATTGGCATGTGCCACGTTTCGAATGGCTGGGAGTGATAGCCTGCATAAATAACTGAATAAGATGATGAATGCCAACCACCCACCACATATGGATGAGGTAGCCTTAGCTAGTCTATGCCGTGCACCGACTAGATTGTGAATGCTCTCTCAGCCAGATTTGAAGGGACACACAAACATGTGCCTGCCCCGCATACAGACAGGTGTCACGTAGGTGGCTGAGGCCGAACTTGGGTAAGGGTTATGAATGTGTGTGGATGCCATGTGTGAAAGGGACTGTGAGTATCGGACAGCCCAGATCAGGACAGAGACACAGAGATGCTCCCGATCTGGAGAGTATACAGAAATTCAGCACTTCACTTCTGGACAGCAATGCCATTTAACTAATCTACTAACAATTTCACCCCTCTGCTTACACCTCTCAAACTCTAACCAAACACAACCACAAGCCTACAACAAAACAATCTTCACAAACTACACTGCAACAACAAAACAAACCACACATAGACTCGCACAACAGCACACGACGACTACTGACCGTAAAACACCCCAAACCCAGTCAATGGACCCACCGGGCTGAGGCAGCCAACAGTACATCACTGTTCTCTTGCACTTTTTCAGCTTATTCCCACTAACCCACCCCCCCTCCCTTTTTTCAGAGCTGCCAGAGCACCAGGGGACCACTCTGGTGGTGATAGTGTGTGGTACAAATATCCTTTAACATTAACATTAACATTTGGCAAGGGGTCTCCTAGATGGGCCCCTTGTCCAGCTTGCCTAATCCGTAGGTCCATAAAAGGGTCCAAATATGCTCAATAGATAACTGACAAGAACATTTTGGAAAGGTCTAATGCATTTTTCTTTTGTACTGCCTTCACCTTCTCCCTTTTTCTCCCCCACCCCTATGCCTGTACTGTAGGAGTTAGATTATATTGCTATGCAACTGAACCAAAGATAGAACTGAAATTCAGAATGTGTTGGAAGCAACACCACCCTAACTCTAAGTTGCCACCTTTATTCCTGTCACACAAAATGTCATCTGGTTTGTCATTAGTGAGGTAATCTCTGATTTTATCTCGGGACTCATAGGCCCTCATTACAAGTTTACAGGTATACTGCTGGTTATTCCGTGGAGCCTGTGGCACTGTTTCTGGCAGTCGTAACCACAGAATTACTGCCACATCGCAACATTGCAGGAGCGTGCATTCTAGCCTGCCGGAAACAGTGCCACCGGTATGACAGAAATACCATTGTTGGACAATTATAATGGTGTTCCCGTCAGTAAAAATGCCAGTGGTACCATTTCCAGTATGTATAGAACGGAAACACCGGCAATGGAAACAGTGTGACCGGAAACAATGTCATCGCAGGAACTGGAAGCTCCCCGGCAGCCATTTTGAAAAACACAATCCATATAAAATGACCCACTTCTTGTTGCCATCCGGTCACTGTAACACTGGCATCATGTCTGCAGCATCGAAGTTACATGTCTCAGATGTCCGCCAGAGGAAACCACTCTTCACTGAGCAAGAATTGTCAGTGCTAACTGACACAATTGTGGCCAATGCTGGGGACCTATTTGAAACAGACCACAGGTGGACAAGCCAAATGCGGAAGAGTGCAACATGGGAAGCGGTGGCACAGACGGTGTCAGTTGTGGCCACATCCCCCACACTCTGAAACATTGCCACATGCTGTGGGACGACCTGCCCCTGAGAGTCTGCAACCTGCTCTCGGCCCTCAGGAGGGAAACAATGGCAACTGGAGTCGAGGCGGCCTCCCCAATCAAGTTGATGGCCTTGGAGGAGACATGCATCACTGTGCTGCATCTCAAAGGCATAAAGGGAGTTGGAGTGGCATTACCAGTTCAGGAACACACGGAGAGGGCAGCGAGTACAATGTGCAACACCAAATAAATGACTGCTGGCATGCAGATGTAGTGTACAACACATGCACACATGTACAACTCTCACGAAAGCAGACCAGACCCACCCCATAAAGAGGCCAATGAACCATGGCCATTGGCCACAGGTATAGATACACCCCCTTCCAAGGACACATATGCCCACAAAAGTAAGGGTCATGTGCAGACATCGACAACATGAGAAGCAACACATACATGAGGCACACACCCTCTAAGGTAGCATACATGCACCACAGGCAATCTGCCCCTGTGACATACTCACTTGTATGCACGCATCCAAAGTGCCCTGACGTACCTGTACTGGCATGGTTGATCGGCGATCTGTCCGACTGACACCCCCAAGTGCAACAGTGCCCTTCCAACCCCTCCACCTCACTCCACCAGCTGTGGTGTCACTCAGGGCAGCATTCAAACCCCATGGCTATCCAACACCTACCTTGCACCTCTGGCCCACTCGATCAACACCATTGCAACCCACTGCCAATGGTAAGCTGATGACACGCTGCCCACCTACAGATTACCTTCCTGCACTGCCTCTTGTTGGGTATTTTGTATAGATCTGGAACCTACCGGTATTTTCTTACCGCAAAAATTAAAATAATTCAGTAATAATCACTCTTTGCATTCAGATTAGATTTGGTATATAGTACTATAGTATACATACATTATTTCAGCACACTGATACATTTAGTGGTATACATTGGGCCTCATTACACGGTAGGCGGTAAAAAATGCGATTTACCGGCATGGCGCTATTAGCGTGTCCGCCCTCGCAGGAGACCGCTAATAGTGTTCCATTACGACTAAGCGGACACGCGCATAGGGCCATGCCGGTAAATGACCCTACCACCCTGGCGCAAAAGCACCTTTCCGGCTCCGACCAAAGTGCTGATAGCACCTCCGCCCTCATGCTGCATGCTATTAGCGGTCACCGCTATTAGCGGTCACTGCTATTAGCGGTCACCATAAAACACCGGAACCGGAAATAGCGTCATCGCACAGGAACGGGAAAGAGCCCGGCGGCCATCTTTAAAAACACAATCCATTGCCATCCCCTGCACTCAGGACCTGCAGCAACACCACAACTGGCAAAACCACTTCCCACAATAACAAACAATGCCCAAGGCCCTAAAGAAAGCTGATGTGCGCCAGCGCAAAGAACGCTTTTCAAATGACGAATTGAAAATGCTGGCAGACACCCTGGCTGCAAATGCAGACGTAGTGTTTGCTAGCGACATGCGGCGCCCTGCACTCCTGAGAAAAAAGGAGATCTGGGCTGAGGTGGCGCAGAAAGTCAGTGCAGTGGGCTCCACCCCCCGCACCGTAAAGGACGTGCGCAAGCGGTAGGATGATCTGCGCCTCCGTGTACGCAGCATATTATCGGCCAACAGGAATCTGGCCATGGGCACAGGAGGCGGAGGAGGATCCCCGATGAAGATGCAGGAGTGGGAGGAGACATGTGCCAGCACCATTGGCATTGAATCCATCGAGGGAGTGGGCCGAATGGAGTGCGGTGTGGCAACAACGTCAGACGGAGGTGAGTGTCCACGCAAAACACTGCAATGCAAAGCATGAGTTCCTCCCCCAAATGTGAAATGGGAATTAGCTAATGGATGGGGTCATCACACACACATGTACACAACCCTGCATATATGCCGTGCATATTCCCACACAACCACATGCATGCAGCACCTCACACACGTGTCACCCTGACTCATGTCCGGATGACCCACCCATCTGGCCAACAGCCTGCATGTCCAAACTAGATGTCCAAATCCAAAGGACTGCAGCAACAACAACATATGCATGATGCACCTTGACCCATCACTGATGCTATCCCTGTCTTGCTCCCCCACAGGGTCACATTCTGACAGTGCGGAGCTGGACTCTGCAACGCAGGCCCCACCACCCAAAAAGCAGGCCAAGGGAAAGGATGCAGGCAACAGGCCCAGTACATCGAGGGGCACTGGGAAATCTGGAGTGGCCCAGCGTTCACAAGCCACACACGCACCGACCACACCAAGGGTCGAAATGCCATCTGACACTGTGGTAGCACCCACACCACCCACCCCCACCACTCAGGAGCCAGTGCCAGAAGGCACGCCGTCCGGAGCCAATAGCTCCGTCGGGGAAGCAGCAGCCAAGGCACCCATTAGTGATGTGGACGACCCATGTCTGACACCGGAAGGGCAGCGTACACCCAGCACCCAGCTGTCCCCACACCACAGCCCATGCAACACATCCAATGGCAGCATCCATGAGGTGCATGCCGGAGATTCAATGGATGGGTCATTCAGTCCCGTGGCAAGCTCACCTGATGTCGGCCACATGCAGCAAGCTGCGCCGAGGAGTAACAGGGGCAGGGCCGCAGACGACAGCATGAGCCTGATACGACAGCGCCAGGAGGAGCTCAATGCCCTGGTTGCCCGGCAAGTGAGCGAGGCTGCCTCGACCAGGGAGGAGATCCGGGGGTTATCAAGGGACATGAAAGCTGCCTTGGACAGCAACACGACGCGCCTATGTGACGAGATGGCCGCTGTGAGGCAGGTCCTAACGCGCATTGCTGAGGCGATGGAGAGCATGCGTCACACACAGGGAGCAGATCAACCAGCCACCCCCTCGTCTACTAGCTCCGACCAAACAACCATCCTGCGCAGGTCCAGCCGGTCCTTGCGGCGGTCAGACTCACAACCCCCCAATGGTGGTGGTGGAGAAGGGAAGTAGGGCCAGCCTGTCACTGTTGACACTTGGAGACTAATGCAGCACTGATGTGCACACCATGTTTGGTGGAGTTGTGGGGGGAGGGGGGTGAGGGTGTTTGGTGGAGTTGTGGGGGAGGGGGGTGAGGGTGTTTGGTGGAGTTGTGGGGGGAGGGGGGTGAGGGTGTTTGGTGGAGTTGTGGGGGGAGGGGGGTGAGGGTGTTTGGTGGAGTTGTGGGGGGAGGGGGGTGAGGGTGTTTGGTGGAGTTGTGGGGGGAGGGGGGTGAGGGTGTTTGGTGGAGTTGTGGGGGGAGGGGGTGAGGGTGTTTGGGGTGGAGGGTACATGCACGTTTGAATGACATAATGCTCAATACACACGTAATGGCATGGATAATCACATGACTGGACATTGATTATTGTGTATGTGTGCTTTATTGTTGAAGGGTGCACTGTGTTAATATCCTCCATACACCCCGTGCCCTGAGCTCCACATCAATTGCACCCTCCTAATCCATGTGCATCAGAAACAATGGTCTATCAGGTGCTGCCGCACAGCACGTCCCTCATGGGCATCGCCACCTGCATGACCTGCAGCCCCCTCTCCTCCATCCTCATCCCCGTCATCATCCTCAGACGGTGGTTGCAGTTCAATGTCAGGGGGCATTGGCACATTCCGTCTGATACACATATTGTGCAGCATGACATATGCCATGGTGATCTTGGCCACCTTCTCATGCCCGTACAGGAGTGCCCCGCCCGACCTGCTGAGGCACCGGAAGCGTTCCTTCAATAGGCCGAATGTCTGCTCGATCACCACGCGGGTACGGGTGTGTGCATGATTGTAGTCCTCTTCGTGCCTGTTCTGTGGGTTCCGCACAGGGGTAAGGAGCCACCTCTTCAGGGGATAACCTGCATCACCTGCATGGGTGCAACAATGGGTATGTGTAAGTGTCTACATAAAGTGGAGCCTGCACATATCACACAAACAAACATAGCATTTTCAACGACATCCACTGATCGAAGCACGCATGGCAATCAGGGTAACTGCAATGTGGGAAGGTGAGGTGGTCCTTGCAAGTGGACATGCACCATGCATGCATACGTCAGGGATTGCCATGTCCCGCCTGAGTTTAAGTAATTTGTGTTTCCTGGCCCTGGCAACGTTAGTGCCACACTGCTAGTACACTGCCATTCCTTAGTTGATGTCCCCATGCTGTTCAATGGCAATTCAGTGGTGGGGTACGGGTGTGGCTCACTTCAATGGCTACAGGAGATCCATTTGTATGCACTCATGTCCGCGGATAATTTCTGATGTTGTTCAGCGTACATTTCAGATGTGATTTTTATATGCATGTTGCTGATTTGTGTAATGGGGGGAATGGTGTGTTGTGCGGTGTGCATGTTGTTTGGAATGGCCTCTTTGGCGTAATGGATAGATATGTTTGTCGTGGCACTCACTTCTAGCATGTGGTCTTGTGTCTGGTCCATTGTGGGCTGCCTCACTGTACAGTGATGCAAATATGTATGTCCATTCTTCTCCTGACGCCAGTTCACGCCCAGTTGGAGTATGCATCTCCCCCCCCCAATCACGCCCAGTTGGAGTATGCATCTCCCCCCCCAATCACGCCCAGTTGGAGTATGCATCCCCCCCCCCAATCACGCCCAGTTGGAGTATGCATCTACCCCCCCACTCACAATCACATCACACTGCCATGTGGTTGGCCTGCTACTCACCAAGTAGCCACGAACGTTGTCCAGCATGTCGCTCCATGTATCGTGGTATTGTCGAGTTCCGCAGGACCATTGCATCATGGGTTGAACCGGGATATCGGGCACAGCAATGTGTGATGATCTTATTGGAGTCAGATACCATTTGGACGTTGATGGAGTGGTATTGCTTTCTGTTACGGTACACTACCTCATTGGCATGTGGGACCACCAGTTCAACATGGGTACAGTCGATGGCCCCGTTGCAACTTGGGATGCCTGCCAGTGAATGGAAGCCAACTTTGGTGTTGGAGATCTCCTGGGCAGTCCGTGGCATGTATATGTGTTGACTTGTGTGCTTCAGGAGGGCATCGAGCACCTGGTTCAGTGTGCGTGAGAATACTGGTTGTGATATGCCATGCATCTGACCTACCGTATGCTGGTAGGTGCCTGTGGCCAAGAAGTGGAGCACAGTTACCACCTTCAGTAGAGGGGGGATGGCAGTACGGATGTCAATGAGACTCACAATGTCGTTGTATATCATGTCTACGATGGTGGTGATGGTATCCCGGTCCAGACGGTACAGGGTGTGTATCTGCTCAGGGGTTAGGTTGACTGGACTGGCTCTGATCCTGGGAATTGGTGGCTGCCTCTGTGGTATCACTAGGTGCACTGGTGGTGCTTGCTGCGCCTGTCTTGCCCTCCTCCTCCTCCTCCTCCTGCGTCTCCTCTGTGCTGCCTGTTGTTGTAGCTGCTGCACTGCAATCATGTCCTCTAGCCCATGTAATGCTGCTAGTATTGCATCCATCTTGGTGTGGGAATGGGTGTGGGAAGGGGTGTGGTGTGCTCTTTTGTGCTGCCAGTCTCCATTGCCTCCACCTGTGCTGATTTTGTCAACCTGTGGCAGGTAGGAACACTGCTGTGCTCTTTTAACGTGTGGTTCGCGATGGCGGTATTAGCGCCTTACCGGTAAGGGGTTTTTGGGTCTACTACATGCCGGTATTGCCATGTCCGCATGGCTCGTGATGGCGTGATATTAGCGCTATGCCGCTATTTCCGGACTGAGGGGGCGCGCGCTCACGGACTTGCCGCTAATAGTGCCACCGTACTTAGCGGTGCCGCTAATAGCGGTATGTCCGGGTCGTAATTGGGGAGGGGATTTACCGATACCGGTAATCCCTTACCGGTAACGGTAAATCCCTACTGCCTAACGTGTAATGAGGCCCATTATGTTGGTATGCGTTATTGGTGGTATTTATGGGTGAGCATACATCCTTTGTTTTATATATAATAATAATAATAATAATAATTTGGTATTTATATAGCGCTACGAACCCTCAGGTATCTGAGCGCTGCTTATTATTACCCACGGTGTGTGGTGCTCATTTATCGACCTCGGAAGGATGAAAGGCTGAGTTTGGCCCCGCCGGGATTCGAACCTGCATTAATAGCAGGCTCTGCACGGATGTCAAAGCGAGCACTCTACTCGCTGTGCCACTTGACCGGCATATATGTGACCACAATATCCAGAACCCCTTATTTTTGTTTAGTTTGTTCGTGTGATCACTAGAGAGACCTCAGGCTTGCATTTCAGAAACACCACATTTCCAATTGGAGTGCCACCATGGGCTGTTCTCACTGACTTATCTACGACAGCAAGCTACATGTGGTATTTATCACCAACTTATTTACGTTTGGTGAGCTATGTCCAGGGCCTCTCTTTCTGCCGACTCATAGACCTTCGGCAGCAGGCTATTTCATTTTGTTATTATTATGTTCCATTCAGAAAACACACACACTCATACATTGAATGGATTCATGCACACAGCTACCGCCATGTCTTATCTTTTAGCAACTTTTAAAAATGACAATTGCACTGTGCAAAGATCTTCCTATATTACCAGTGTTATAATGATAGATGCACAAAGGACAAGATAAAAATGAAACACACTTCCCGCCTGCTTTCAGATTTTTTTTTTTGTATTATAAAACTTGCATTTCAACATGAGCTTACTCTTTTTTTACAGAAATAAATGGAAAACTCACAGTAACAACATTATCTGTAACAAAATGAAAAGAGAGTGGCGAGGAACAAGAATTCAATTTGCAACATTAAACATGTGGTTAAAACACAGGAATCTCCTCTCCTACTCTGACTGAATATTTTCGCGCACATACACACAGCCCCCACACTTCAGCGAATATAATTACCAGGCTTGTTCAGCATATAACTTCTTTGGCTGGTCGCCTTCTAGAGGGGTTCACCCAGCAAGGACAAGCATTTGCTGTCGCTCAAACTGGGACTTGTTGACTGGAAATCCCAGCTTCTGTAGCTGTATTGAATCTGCTTTAGGAATCAGGCATCCCCAGCTATCAACCCAGTCCTTCTCCGAGCTGTGTCAAGATGTCGTCTCCCTTTCTCCCTCCCCGAGATTCTACAGGAAACCTCTCATTTCAGCCCCCAGGGTGACGTGCACCCAATAGAAATCCATCATGTCCTATCCTCCTTCTTTACACAATGGCTCACTTTTACAGTCGCAACTGTAACAAAACTGATTTCCTGCTACTCGAATCCTTGCTTCCTGCAAATACTGTGGACAGAGCACAGAGAAGCAAGAAGAAAACAAAAATCTGCACACAGTCTGAAATGAGTTTCAGCCTGCCTCATTTTGCAGTGGAGAACACATTATATTATTAAGAAGTTAGAATCATGTTAGTACGGTTAATTATATTAGTTCATTAATCTTCAAATGTGTCTCTTGCAACATAGGCATTTCAGATGAAAAGGAAAAAAAAATTGTGTGCATTTTGAATATGAAAAATAAAATGCGCTTTTAAATGAGAAAATGGTTCGTTTTTGACCTGTGTAGCCTGTCTTCATTTACATATCCATATGCTGCACTGGCAACACATAGCTTGAAGCAATTGCATCAAACCCATGCAGTGGCGCTGCATAAAAAAAAAATGCTCAATAACACATGTCTTGCTGTACCACATTATAGCAATGCACCAAACCCATACAGTGGTGCTGCATGAAAAAAATGCTATACATTGATCCTGTGTAGTGGCGCTGTACTCCAAAAACACACCAAACAATCCTACACTCTCCAACCCCATCAAACATGAGGTCAAACATGAGGTCCTGACTGCCAATTATGCAACGTGCCCAGCCGATGATCCCTGCCTCAATCCCAGAAAGACAGTGAATCCCCTCATCATGACGGCTGCACCCTGACACCCACTCCCTGGCCACCCTCCATGGGCCCCCTCCGGTCACCCTCCTGAGAGGCCACAGACCCTTTTGACACCTTTGACCAGTCCTATGCCTCGCATCCGCACATCACAAATCATGGCAAGAGGGCTGACTCACAACATCATAACCTCAGAAGCTCCCGCACCAATCTCACCTCCCTCCAGACCAGAAGCCCAATGTTTCGCAGTGGGCATGACAACAGTAACAGCACTCCCTCATTGCACCTCTTGCCTCCCTTTGCCCTCTCATACTAATCCAGAATAGTGCTGCGTTAACCAATTGAGGCCTCAAGCCCTGGGACCACTTCCATCTAGCCCTTGAATTCCTCCACTGGCTCCCTGTGAGTGCACGGTACAATTAGACAACCTCCTTCCCCATATACAAGGCCAACTGGGGACTGTTCTCCCATGAGTCACACTGCTGCCATCCCATCCTCGACCAGTTACACCCGGCATCCATCACAGGCACTTGCCTATGGCCACCCATCCCTGGACCAGCCTGAATCTGAGCCAACCCATCCTTCGCACAGCACTACCCTCCCCCTTTTAATCCCGCCCCTATGGCTCCGACACCCTGCATTACACCCACTCCTATCCCGGTACCCTTGCCCCTCTCTTCCCTGCATGACATTGTGCCCTGCACTTGCACAGTAATAATACCACAGGCCCAGTACAGCCGTATCTTCTCATGTGTCCTCCCATGTCCATCACCATCTTGCTTGTGGTGCCTGGTAGCACTTGTGTAAATGTGCCATGCCATTTGGCAATGCATGAACTGTACACACCATGCACAGGCATCATGACACATGGTGATTGAACTGCATGTAGCAAGGCCATAGGATGGTACTGGGTTGACTAACGTCATGCCCATCTTTTACCCACCGGCATGTCATCTGGTAGTGATCAGGGTGGCCCAAGCACCTCACGGGCAGCCACACAGAGGAGGAGAGTAATGCCATGCCACACTGCTGCTAAAGTGACAGCAGCACTAACCACGCTAGGCACAGGCCCAGTGATTCTGCCACCTGCCCCTGAATCTACTCCTGTGGCCCCTACAGATGCACAGTCTGTAGGCCCTGCAGCAACTCCAGCAGCCCCTACAGAGGCAGGGCCTAGAGGCCCTGCAGAAACTCCAGCTGCCCCTACAGAGACGCCACCAGGACGTCCACCCCCCAACAGTCCCCCATGTACATGGGCAGATCTACAGACAACGATGGCGCCCAGAAGGCTGGGGACACGACCGAGGGGACATCTGTGTACGCCCCCTACCACTGTCCCTCATTCACCCCCTCCGGCATCCAGAGCCCACATCCACCACCCATCCCAAGTATCAGGGACATGGATGCATGGCTATGTGGCATCGAAGAAGGGCATGACAAGATAGCGGGACTCATGCACCTGCACCTGCTGGAGGCCAGGTTGATGCAACAGGAGACAGGATTGATCTGGGAGAGTGTGCAGGCCACCGGCCGGCATTGTGCTTATGCCCTGGGCCAGTCACCCTGCGCAATGGTCCTGATTGCACAGAGGGTCTGGGAGGGAAATTAGGCCATCTTAGCATTTACCGAGACCCTCAGCCTTTCCCTGCAGGTGGTACTAGAGCACAGGGACATGGCAGGTACAGGCCCACCCTCTTAAATTACCACACCTGCCAGCTCACAACAGAGCAGCCTGAGGCACCGATCCATGCACCTGTCAGACTCTCCATAAACTGGCAGGTCAAGTGCTAAAAAGCCACGAAGTGAGCCAGGCACAGACATCAAGTGACACTGATGCTTACTAGGGGTTGTTGTTGGGATGGTGTGTGTGAGAGGGTCAGTTGGGAACGGTAAATTGGGGAGGGCCAATTGGGGAGGCTCATTTTGGGAGGATAGTTGGGGGGATAGTGGTAGGGAGATAGTTGGGGGGATAGTGGTGGGGGATAGTTGGGGGGATAGTGGTGGGATGATAGTGTGTGGAATAGTTGGGGGATAGTAGGGGATAGTAAGAGGGGTAGTGGGCCACATGTTTCTTTTGGTTTGTTAATGTACAAATACAAATGGTTCTGCATATGAATTGACATCCGGACATTCAATTTGTATGGTTGAGTGCTTTATTGGTGTGCAGATACACATGCAGTGTGTGCCATGGGCATCCACTTTGCTGTCATCTTTATCATCCGCAAGAGGCATGTCCATGTTCGGGGGCAGGGGAATGTTGCACCTGATGCACATATTGTGCAACATGGCACAGACCAGGACAATCTTAGCCACTTTCACTGTTATGTACATCAGTGCCCCACTGGAGCGGTGAAGTCAACAAAACCATGCCTTCAACTGACCAAAGGTCTGCTCAATTGTCACCCTTGTTCTGCTGTGCACACTGTTGTATGCTGTTTCCTGGTGGCTCTGTGGTTGTCTCACAGGGTTCATCAACCATGTTAGTAAGGGGTAGCTGGAAAAAGCTGAATCGTAAGGGACATATGGAGGGCAATGTCATTCAGTTGAGTGGGCAGTCCATGCATGTTGGCATGTAGATGTGTGACACAGGCATCTGGGACTGTGCGCTTGCGGCCTATCAATCACCTTGCTGCACCCTGTGAAAGTTAATGCTGGTCAGACATGTGTAGGGTCAGACTCAGAAGGATGGGTTGGTGGAGGTGGGTGGGGCATAGTAAGGACATGATGTGCTTTGTAATATGGGAGTGATCATTCTGGTACCTGTGCTGCATTACATGTACCTGTCCATCCGTTCCCAGATTGTGCTGGTGTGTCCTTCCGTGTACTCATGTGATGCATGCCAGTCATGCATGCAGATTATATGCATCCATTTGCATGGTGCCTGTGGGCCATGCACTTGTGACAGTGGACAACCCCCATGGCCTAGTACACAAGGAATGTGGTGTGTGTCTAGATCTTTGATTCACTGATCTCTTCTTCCAGGCTTCTTATAGTAACTTCTAGGGTTTATTAGCAAGTACTTAAGTTACAGTTACAAGAAGATATAGACAAGACATAACACTGGTACCCATCATCCAGGCTGGGGAGCTCTAACTGCCTGAGTGTGGAACCCTTGGGTAAACATTCTAAAATTACAAGGCAACACTCCACATGACATCACCAGCTCACAGCATCCACAGGCAGTCACTATATAACACTCACCTAATAGCCAGGTCCACTGTCCACAGTAAGGCACCACGTACCCAGGCAGCGTGCTATTCTGCAGGACAATTGAGTCATGTGTTGATCCAGGGAAGCATGCGCAGCAATGTGTGATCGTCATGTCCGCATCACAGACGGCTTGCACATTCATTGAGTGGTACAGCTTTCTGTTCCGATACACCTCCTCTGTGGCATGGCCAGCAACTAGCTCAATGTGTGTGCAGTCTACTGCTCCCAATACATTAGGCATGCCCCCAAGGGCATGGAAGCGGACCTTGGTCGCGTCCACCTGGGCCAGTGTCATTGGTAGCGAGATTTGCTGGGACACATGACACAGGAGGGCATTAAGGAACTGGACAAGCACTTTTGAAAATCCTGGCTGTGAGATGCCAGGCAGCTCCCTGACTGTGTGCTGAAATGTGCCATGGCAGGGAAATGCAGCAGATACCACCTTCAACATGGGGGGTATTGCAGTCCAGGTGCCAATAACGCTATGGATTACATCCTAGATGAGGTCCAATATTGCAAGGATGGTCCCCCTGTTCAGGTGGTAAAGTGGGTGGATCTGCCTGTCAGTCAAGGACCAGGGTGTGGCCCTTGTGCAGGGGGTGGGTGCACACCTCTGGGGCGATACTTGCTGCCCATTCTTCCTCTGCATCCTCCTCATCTGCCTGTCGTCTTGTTGCCACTGTTGTACCTCCTGCTCACAGAGCTGCATTCCTGCATACCTCGCCTCTATGTCATGACTGCTGCTACGAGTGGCAGCATGGTTGTGTTGGAAGGTGGATGTGGTGTGGGTGTTGTCCGTTTTAGCAGTCCCTGGACTCATTGTTTGCAGCTGGATCAATTGGGTGCACCTGTGGCCTGTTCCTGCACACCTGGGCCTGGTTGCTGCTGCTCTGTTTTCCTGGTGGCACTGGCATTTTTGTGGCAGTGTTTCTGGGAAGTCTGCTGTTATAATCCTGCCTTATTTCCGTGGTGTCAGTGTTTCTGGCACTGGTTCACAGTGATACTGCAATTTACATTACCTGTACTAGCGGCAACGGTAGCAGGGTGTGTACTGTTACAGGCAATGATTTTGGCGGCATCCCTTCTCGTAGTGCGGCAGTCCGGAATGTGTGCCAGTAATCGGAATTACCAGCACATTGTTCTGGACCGCCACACTTGTAATGAGGGCCATAGTCAGTGTAATGGAGGTGTTTCAGACTAAGGTGGCATTACTTCCATCACTTTACGAATTTCAATGTTTTTTGTTGTATTGAACTATTTCTTATTGTACTTGTACTTGAACTGTCTCTTATTGTATGATGTTTTTACTGAATATCAAGGGTTTTGTTATAAAATATCTTACCCCAAACTTTAGTAGTAAAATCCTGTGACCTATGACCATGGTCAGTGCCACTTTGCACTGTAACAGATAGGGAGAAGGACACACATGTGTTTGCTTTATGCCATGTTTTTTTGTGTGTCACCTTTTTTTATCTTTTTATCTTTTCGGTTGTCATGAGGAATAGCCCCCAGCGCTTCGTATACATGATTGATTCTCTTGAAAAGACAAAAATGCCATAAAATTAAATACTCTTATCAAGCTCCAATCAAATTTTAAATGTGCACAAGTCCTTCTTTTTTTGTCTCCCTGCATCTACCATGGAAGCACAGCGCCCGTTGCCCTTTTCATTAATTAATGTAACTATATGTATTCCTATGACACACTTGACATTTATGGAGAACTTCACAATTTTCTTTCAAAAGACAAAAACAAACTCTCGCGCTCACTAAGTGCCCTGGTTTCACACTCCTCTCTTCCACCCTAATATCAAAGAGCCCCTTTCCCCTACTAATTGAATTATAGGCACGTTTCTTTGCATGTTCTGGCACCAATTGCCAGGAGAATGCATCGCATTTGCCAAAATAAAATGAAAACGCGCATGGGAGATGTATAAAAGATGTTAGTGCCGAGGACAATTCTTTCTCTGCCAAATTTTAAAACAAATAATGGACAGATATACACTAAAACTAGCAAAAGGCACAACTGCACTACTATAGGCCTGTCTTGTTTCAAACCAGTATAACAGTTCTGTGTGTGCATCTGTTCAATAAATGTACATCTTTGCATATGTTAAAATCAATGCAACAGGTGACTGCACTTTTTTTTATAGATTGTTTCAGATTTCATTTTTCACCAAGCCTTACAGATTGTGGTGGGAGGTGGGGTGCTTTAGCTAAATACTTTTTGCAAAGATTTCATGCAGATACATCAAACCAGTCTAATAGCGCTAGTATTTTCTCAAAATCTAAGAAAGTTAGGGTTCACCTTAACTATAGGGCAACGACTGCCACCCTATATACAAAAAAATACATATTTAGAGAAATTACTGGTTTACAGATGTATATTAATCATCATTTCCATACAATATAAGTATATATTTTTTTTATGTTACAAATCAACTTTGTGGGACAGTAGAAATCCATGTCATCTGCCTCTTGAAAAGGTGAAGTGGTTTTGTTTCAAGCTGAATACAGGAAGCCCCACGTAACCTCGAAAAATGCTCATCCATATCCAGGGAGTGCAAAAATGACTGGGGTTTTCATGTGTAATCCAATTGATTGAAGATAATACTCCTTTTGAGATTATCCAACTCCACCCTGTAGCTGACAAATCCAACCTTATCTGCATGTAGGGAGAATGCTGTCAAACCTACATGCTAGGATACTGTGAAGCATCTAGACACCAATCTATAGGAGAATGTATGGGTGATATGATAAATACAATGACTGGGCGGTACTGTCTTTGGTCATTATGGAGATGTTAGTCTATTTCATATTCGTTATCCAAGGCTTTGGGCTCAGAGTAATATCACAGGCTGTTGGCATTTTCTATTTCTACTTATTCATTCTTAAGGTGAACCTGTTGAAAGGAATGATTTCCCACTATCCTGCCTTCCTTTGCTTTTTGTATAGTTATCTTAATTACAAACATGTATACTCATGCAAACCATGCCCTGCTAAAATGATGTTTTGTTTTAGGAATCATGTTATTGCATTGCAATCTTTATTATTTCCTTAGTGCAGTGACTAGAAATAGTTTTTTTTGTAATCAGGAAATTAATCTCCATTTCAATCTTCTCCAAATGTTCGCCATGATGACAACCCTTATGTTTTAAGAGGTTTGAGGTTGTTTAGCACCCAGTTATATTTACATTGATTATTTATTAGTATGATTTGTGTAATAGTAATAGTAACATATCCCAATAATTATGGAAACTATTATTAAGACAACTCCAAAAGAGTGAAATGGTTTACTTTTTTCTTTCATGTCAACACATGGGATATCAGAGGATTTGCAGATATATATATATATATCTTTATGAGCACAAGGGTCACACGCCATCTTAGCCAGAGCCCTGCCATATTGAACTAGGCACAGTTAAGAGTTGGTTGCTTTCTGTCAGTCAGGGATCTCAGACACATCTCTGAGCCTCTGTCCTCTATTTTTAATTAGACCTTATTCCTGCTTCCCCCCAGTGAGTGTTCAGATGACCATTGCTTTGGAGGAAGGGTGAAGCACCACACATAGATTGGTTGTTGCTGCAACATTAGATAAATGTAATGACAGTGAAGGACATATTTTGGTATGAACAAGGCCTAGAGGCAAGCCCTAGATATGGTAGGGAGATTGTGGTTATACTGCCACCATTGAGAAGTGGAAGGACCATTGGAACTGAAGCTGACAAGAAAAATAGAGCAAATAAATCCAAGAAATTAGTCCTCAGGAGCAGTACCTTGGCTGCAATTGTATGAAGCATCCTGGCTCCTGAGAGAGATGTGGGAGGATGTGTGCTATAAAAGCAACATCTTTCGAGACAGGAGTCGCTTGAGGTGTTTCCAAATGTATAACTGCAAGGACTGAGACTCACTGGGGTCATTTGAAAATGGTGGCCGGGAGGTGAAGAAGTACGTGAGTGGAGCTCTGGACCCCATGAGGCCTACAATATCAGGCAGGCGTTTAGCCCACATAACTAGGATTTGCAGCACAATCTACCCCCTCAGCATAATACCCTGGCCTAGGGATGCCGAAGGACCCCTGCCGAAGCACTGTGGAAGCAGATGTGAGGCAGTCGACAGTGACAAGCTGCGCTCTGTGATTCAATGGAGCACATGATCAGAGAGGCATGGATCGAGCAGTGAAACAGTCGGCAGAGAGAAGTCCCTGCAATGCTCTGCCCCGTTCAGCATTGGGACAAAAGACTGCCTCAAAAAGGCACAACAGGGTACATGGCCCGCCGAGACTGTGTGCCAGCGCCATTGACGGAGCACCGAGTCAGAAGAGGTGGGATCGGCAGTAGCAGGGTTGCCCACCTCAACTTCATTCTTGTGAAGCTTTGAGGAACAAATGCCCGAGGCACCCCACCCTTTCCCCCGAATTCTGTTGTCCCTATGGATGTGGTGGAAGAGAGGGTCATGATGTAAGCACAGCAGTGCTGGAAGACCTTGAGCACTGCAACGACGCATGCAGCAAAGAGAAGGAGGCTACACAGACACAGGTGGCACGTAATCCTGGAATCTTTCTTCTCTGCAGCAGGTTGGTGTCCCAGGGCAGGAAGCAAGATCCTCAGCTACCATCACCAGCAGGCCGTTTCCTCACAGGCCCCCTAAACATCACCCCAAACTCTATCACAGCAACGGTCGATAGACGCAAAGACTAAGAGGCAAACAGACGTTGGGCCCTCCTTGTGTCGGCTCTGGGCACAGTCTGTACTGGGGGGTTCTGGCAACTCACAGAGAAAGTGTGCCTACTCACAATCCCCCGACACAGAGGGCAAAGCATTTTTAGGGGCACACACGTAATATGACTATAGCAAAATGCCGGGAAGCAAGGGGAAAAATATCTCAAACAAGCTGTCACTGTCAGCGGTGAGCCGTGACACCTCCATAAAACGCTCCTGGGCAAAGGAATTGAGCTCCGAGGGCTTGCCTGACCCCATTCGGGATTCCCAAGGCTCACAGAAAAGAGAGGAAACAGGTTCTACCAGCATGCTGACTGAATCAAAGGCAGACACAGAGACATGTTTTCATGGATTTCAAGACAGACTTGGCAGATGCAATTCACTTCATTTACAGCAGAGATTGAGCAAACACTGAACAATCTGAAGAAAGATGTTGCATCGCTGGAAGAGCGCTTGGATGTCACAGAAAGAACACTCTAGGAAATAGTGGAAGACCCCCAAAAAACGGATGAGGCACAGAAAGATCTGTCTAGGGTAGCACATAATGTAGAACTACAATGTGAAGACCTAGAAAAAGGTAGCGCAGATCGAATATTTGAATCTGGAACTTGCGGCAGTCAACGTGAGACCCAGAGCTAAAAGAGACTGTGCTGCACATTTTCACAAATTTGCTAGGAGACCAGGGAGACAAGGACATCCCCCTCGATAGGGTCCATAGAACGGGGCCCAGAAGGATGGATCCTGGATCCCGACCGAGAGACACACTGGTCAAGTTGACGCACTACCCACAAAAATAATGTATTCTTCAAGCGGCCCAGCTGGCAAAACCGATTCGATACAACAGTGTGGAAATCCAGCTTTACCAGATTTGGCCCAGGCCACCATACAGAAGAAAAGAGGTCTACGTAACCACCTATGGAAGTAATACTTGGAATTACAACAGGGGCTTTAGGATGTCCCGCAAGTTGCCCCTGGCAGTTTTTTTGCCAGCTGTAACCACGGGCAGTCTCCCCAAGGACCATGTAGATACTTTGACTCGCACCAGGGTAGAGGTATGTAGGGGGTTCGGGAGTTTGGGCCCACTGGGAAGGGCTGGGAGGGTGGGATGGGAGGGAATGCTGGGCAATTGGGGGGGCGGTTCATACCAGGCAGCGGATTTACTAAGAGGCTTTCTGGGATTTCTTTTTTTCACCTGGTAAGAGTGTGAGCCTTTGTTTCCCACTCTTACATGTGTTTTGCTGTGTGTGTTTTAACATTCTTGTGTTCATAGACTGTGGAGCCTCACCTACTCCATAGGCATCATCTTTTTACGGTGTCTTACACAGCACCCTCAGTGCAGTGACACAGGGTTGTCTTTTAGACTTCCCAACTCAGACGCCATATTCAGGGACTCACTATTGTCTCCAAGAACATGCAAAGTTGCCATTGACTTTACTAGACTCTTTAAAAATCCACAAACCCAGTGCAAACCATCTTACATAGAGTACTGGAAAGCATTAATATGTATCCCTTTTTGTCTGTTTCTCTTGGAGCATTGTTTCGCTCCCATTTCATCAAAACTTGGCTGGTGGCAGTGGTAACTACCCTATTTTTCCTAGTGCAGTAATCTTAAATAACCTTGGTATTGTTTTAGGATATCTTGGTAGCCTCAAACTTAAACCAGGTGGACCATATACGTTTTTATACGGTTCGGCTGGGTTTATTCACCATTTCTTTTTGAAAATGTCTTTCTCGTGTTTTACTCCGCACGCCAAACCAGGTTTGTTTCCTTTGTTCACTGTCTTTTCGTTGGCTTCTCCGTAGAAGCCCTCCTTAGGCGCCTGAAAGTCTGGGTAGGCAGAATGGGAGGGAGAGGTTTTAGGACCCCTGCCATGGGTTCCCTTGGTAACCCAAGTCGCACTCCTGTTTGATTGGCTAGGTGACTGTCCCGCCAGGAAAGCTACCCTGCTGTCATGATCTCTGCTTCCAAAAGGTCAGGGTTTTCCCAACTCCCTTGGAAGCAGATCCATAACCCAGGTTCCGAGTGCCAACCAGTCCCAATTGGGACTTTTTGGACCCAGTCCTGGCGTCAGTGGCACCAGGCTCATAAATATGCCCAGTCCCAGCGCTGGAAGCGCCGGGCTCATAATGCTTGGGTGGACTTACCTGCAGCAGACCATGCTGCTTACTTGCCTGCCAGTTGAGCCTCTGATCCTCTTCTGTTTGGAACTACTTTTCCTGTTGGGTGGGGCAGGAGCCACTCCCTAGATTCAGAACACTGGAACTCTTCTGGAAAGCAGGAACTCTTTTCTTACCTAGGCGTGGCTGTGGAAGGAGACACCTAAGCACTACAGGAGGCTATTTAAACCACACCCGATGGATGAATCTTGCTTTGCGTTATTCTGCATCCTCTGCAGCAGAACGCTCATCGTGTCTTCTGCATCTGATCCTGGGCCTAAGGAAAAAGGCTTACCATCCTGAATCCAGTCTTCAGCAACACCTATAAAGACAAGAAAGAACAGGTTAGCATTACGGTCTTCAGTGACAGCTCTTCACTTACCTGGTCCATCGGCTGTCACCAACGCCTCGCGCTGCATTCCGGCATCTGAAAGACAAAGGCTTACCTACTCTTCGTGCGCTCCGGAGGTCTTCACACTGCATTCCGGCATCTGAAAGGCAAAAGCTTACCAACTCTTCGCACGCTCCGGAGGCCTTCGGCGCTGCATCCTGCATCTGAAAGACAAAACAAGGTGCGTTTAAAGACATTGGGGAACTTTAATACTCATGTGCCATTACTCCTTTCCACATCTAACCCAGTGGGTATTCCGGCACCCTGCAGCCGCTCCGAACTTGTACCTGCAAAATAAAAAGACAGTTAGAGCGCATCGTGAAGCAGGCAACAAGCGCTTACTTACGTGCTTCCAGGCGCTTCTATTCATCACACGGGCTCCATCTTCAACTCACTTCAGCCCGTCATCCGCCATCGCCGGAACCCTGCAAAACAAGAGACATCATTACTTAAGACTTTAAAGACATTAGAATTACTCGAAACTTACCGTTCGTGCAGTAAACGACGGACAGCAGTCCTCTGAAGTCAAGAGGCCTGCTCCCCTTATCCAGTGAAGAAACTGGTTACAGCACCCTGCCCCGAGGCAGATGGAGAGCACAGCGTTCACTTACCTAAGGTGAGAGCGTTAACCTTTGGGGTTCTACAGGAGAAGAGAAAGGGAAGAAGAGAGAGACATTCAATAACCCAGTTCCTTAATCCCATATTTTCTATCTGCAGACATTTTACCCTTCGAGACAGACATACAGTGCACAGAGGTCCAGCCCAAAGAGCCAGCCGTGTGTTACACATCACCTTTGAAGATACGGTATACGCCCAGTCAAGACCGGCGCCTCTACGGGAATCAGGTGAGCGTTACAGAACGCAAAGCCTACCACAAAACTCCCGTCCAGGCGCTATGGAAACCTCGGATACCGACCAGCTAGCCCAGTTACTTGGGGAACTAAGGGCAGAAGTGCATGCAGCCCGTCAGGAAACGAACGCTCTAAGAAGGGAACTGATTATTTCCAAGGAGCGAACAGATGATCTCGCTAGACAATTGCTACAGTCACAAGCCGGACAGACCCCGTTACCCGCATCTGGGGGAAATCTTCCTTCTACATCCTCTATGAATCCAGTGCAGATCAACCTACCTGGGAATGTACCTCTGGCTCCGCCCGAACGATTTTCTGGTGACCCAAAGAGGTTTGCAGTATTTATCAATCAGTGCCGGTTGCATTTCTTATGCCGGCCAGCAGCCTTTCCAACTGATCAAGCTAAAGTAGCTTTTGTGCTTTCGTACCTTAGTGGCAATGCGGCAGACTGGTCGATCCCTCTAGTAAATCAAGATGATCCGGTCCTCCATGATTTTCAAGCTTTTCAGCTCAGTATGGAAAAACTGTTCGCAAGACATTCACAGGGGCAGGCCTTGGACAATGAGCTTCTTTCGTTGCGACAAGGTAATCAAGACCTTTTGGCTTATATTGCGTCTTTCAACAGACTGATAGTGGAAACTCAATGGCCTGAGGACTAAAGGATTACGCTGTTTTATAGAGGTCTACGTGGAGAGCTCAAAGATGTGTTAGCCCAAGTAGTGAATCCCCCACAAGATTGTTCGGACTATATAGACTTAGTCGTTCAAATAGATCACAGACTGCAGAACAGGAAGGCCGATCGTTCCAAGTTTGATGCTCGAGTATTTTCCAAACCGCCAACTCCTTCCAAAGGAGTAGACTCCGGGGAACCCATGCAAATAGAGGGTCTGAAAGGTCCTCTAACACAAAAGGAGCGGGAAAGGAGAAAACAGATGCAATTATGCCTCTATTGCGGAAACTCAGGGCACTTTCTTCGAGACTGTCCGGTGAAACCTGCCAAGAAGGCAGTAGGAGCTGCAGTTACCAAAGTTACAAACTCTGAGCAGGGAAACGACCTCGCCCGACAAGAATAGAGGTCCTCTTGCCGAGCGTGAAAACCAGTTCCGTGACCTCGCATTTCGTGATACCTATGGTCCTCATTAGCCCTGATAATCCGGATCGATTACATGCAATTGAAGCTTACGTCGACAGCGGTGCCATCGGCAATTATGTGGATCATGAAATGGTTTTGAGGATGAATCTAACTCTTTGTCCCAAGGCTGTAAAGGACGTCATTACTACGGTGGATGGTACGGAGATAGCCTCCGGGCCAGTAACGCATACCACTCAAGAGGTGACGCTAGTAAGTCAAGATGGACACCATGAGAAGATCGTGTTCGATGTGATCAAGGCCCCTCAGTTTCAGATTATTCTAGGAATACCTTGGTTAGAGAAACACAATCCTCTGATCGATTGGCGAGCAAGAACGGTCCAGTTTCCAGAATGTGTCTCTACTTGTCACCCTCCACCTGGTGTTGCACTGGCAGCAATTTCTTCAGAGACTCCCCAGTTACCTCCCGAATACCTAGAATACCAAGATGTTTTCCGGAAGGATCAGGCTAACTCTCTACCTCCTCATAGGTCTTATGACTGCCAGATAGACCTGATACCTGGATCTACTCCTCCTTGTAGTAGAATTTATGCCCTCACCGAGCCTGAGAACCTTCACCTTCGACAATACCTGGATCAATACCTGGCAAATGGGTTTATTCGTCCTTCCAAGTCCCCTGCTTCTTCAGCTTTGTTCTTCGTTCCAAAAAAGGAAGGAGACCTTAGAACTTGTATAGATTATCGCTCCCTGAACCAGATCACCGTTAAGAATAGATATCCGTTACCTTTGATCCCTGAACTCCTGGACCAAGTCAGAAAAGCATGCATATATACAAAGCTGGATCTTAGAGGAGCTTACCACTTGGTACGAGTAAAAGAGGGCGATGAATGGAAGACGGCCTTCCGCACCAAGTATTGGCTATTTGAATATCAGGTCATGCCCTTCGGACTTTGCAATGCCCCGGCCGCCTTTCAATATTTTATGAACGATGTCCTCAGAGAGCTCATAGATGTGTGTGTTGTTGTTTACATTGACGACATCCTCGTTTATTCTTCATCGGAATCTGAACATCGGAAACACGTGAAAATGGTCCTCGAAAGATTGCGTCAACACAAACTTTTCGCTAAGTTGGAAAAATGTGTTTTCAACGTGACTGAAGTTGAATTCTTGGGATTCATATTATCACCTGGCGGAGTGCGTATGGATTCAAAGAAGGTCGATGCAGTTCTCAAATGGCCATCACCATCCTCCGTAAAAGGTGTGCAAAGCATGTTAGGCTTCGCTAACTTTTACCGCAGGTTTATCCCCGAATTCTCTCGAATAGTCCAGCCCATCACTGCCTTGTTAAAGAAAAACAAACGTTTTGAATGGTCTACCGAGGCGGAACAAGCTTTCCAGGATTTGAAGACTAAATTTATTTCTGCACCAATCTTAAAACACCCTCGCCCCGAACTCCCCTTACATCGTGGAAACTGATGCTTCAAGCCTTGCCATGGGGGCAGTTCTATCACAAAAGGACCCGGTAACCAATCAGTTGCATCCCGTGGCATTTTGGTCCCGCAAATTCTCGCTTCCTGAAATCAATTACACGATTACTGACAAGGAACTTCTGGCTATCAAGTCTGCCTTTAAGGCTTGGCGGCATTATCTGCTGGGGGCCCGACACACCGTTACTGTGATTACGGATCACCGAAACCTGCAATATTTGAAGACCGCAAAAGCCCAATCCTCTAGACAACTCCGTTGGGCATTATTCTTTGCCGAGTTTGACTTCATAATTACCTATCGACCTGGTACAAAGAACGGTAAAGCCGATGCCCTTTCTCGGATGGGAGTGGAAGAACACTTGGTCAACCCTAAACCTGTACCAATCATTCCCGAACAAAGAATTCTGGGTGTAATCGCCACAGAATCCATAGAGGAAGTTAAGGATAAAGCCAGGCAACTTGTAACTCCAGCAGACATACAGAATTGGCATCTGCAGGGAAAGGACTTTGCAGTAAAGGACAACTTATTGTATTTCCAAGAACGATTATACCTACCCAGCACAGATTTACAGAAAAAAGTAATCTCTTGTTATCACGACTCTTTAATGGAAGGTCATCCCGGTATAGCCAAGACCTCAGAAAAGATCAAGCGCTACTTCTGGTGGCCGTCTTGGAAAAAAGATATCAGAGACTTTATAATGTCCTGTGGAGTATGCGCCCAAAACAAGAGTCAAAAGGAAAGACCAGCAGGCCTCTTACACCCTATTGACATCCCACCTCGCCCTTGGCATACGCTTTCTATGGACTTCATCACCGATCTACCTCCATGCTCCGGATACAATACGATTCTAGTAATCGTGGACTTATTCTCCAAGATGGCGCATTTCATTCCGCTCAAAGGCTTGCCAACAGCAGCAACTCTGGCCCGAGAATTTCTCGAAAACATCGTCCGACTGCACGGTTTTCCTTCGGTTCTAATTTCGGATCGAGGTAGTCAATTTATTTCTCATTTTTGACGAAGTTGCTGTCGGTCGGCTCAAATTGATGTGAGACTATCGACCAGTCACCACCCTCAGACCGACGGACAAACCGAGAGGACCAATCAAACTCTGGAACAGTATTTACGCTGCATGCTGCAACAAACTGAAAAAACTTGGAAAGATATCCTTTGGATAGCCGAGTATGCCTACAATAACTCTGTCCATTCGGGAACTGGGAAAACCCCGTTTTTTCTTTTGTACGGCAGTCACCCTCGAACCTCGGAGTTGGATCCCCTCCAAGATCTTGAAACACCAGCAGTAGACTACCTGCATTCTACAATCACCCAAGCCTTTAAGGAAGCTGTTTCTCACCTTCAAAGGGCTAAAGAACAATACAAGAAAGGAGCAGATCAACATCGGAAGGAAGCCCCTCACTATCAAGTAGGGGATCAAGTCTGGTTATCCACCAAATATCTATCTCTAAAGGGGCCACGCACATTCAACCCAAGATACCTTGGTCCCTATTCCATCACTACCATAGTAAACCCAGTAGCGGTCAAGTTGGACTTGCCCCCGCACATGAAGATACATCCGGTCTTCCACGTCTCTCTATTAAAACCCGTGCAACCTCAAACCCGACTAACCAAATTTCCAAAACCTATCCTAGTGGATGGAGAACTCGAGTTTGAAGTCAAAAGCATTCTTGACTCCAAGATCTCCAAATCTAAACTATTCTACCTAATTGACTGGAAAGGCTACGGCCCCCAAGAGAGATCCTGGGAACCTGCTGAATATGTCCACGCTCCTCGCCTAATCAAAAGATTTCACCGAACATTTCCTGACAAGCCAAAACCCCCGGAGAAGCCCGGTTTGGGAGGGGCCTTGAGGGGGGGTACTGTCATGATCTCTGCTTCCAAAAGGTCAGGGTTTTCCCAACACCCTTGGAAGCAGATCCATAACCCAGGTTCCGAGTGCCAACCAGTCCCAATTGGGACCTTTTGGACCCAGTCCTGGCGCCAGTGGCACCAGGCTCATAAATATGCCCAGTCCCAGCGCTGGAAGTGCCGGGCTCATAATGCTTGGGTGGACTTACCTTCAGCAGACCATGCTGCTTACTTGCCTGCCAGTTGAGCCTCTGATCCTCTTCTGTTTGGAACTACTTTTCCTGTTGGGTGGGGCAGGAGCCACTCCCTAGATTCAGAACACTGGAACTCTTCTGGAAAGCAGGAACTCTTTTCTTACCTAGGCGTGGCTGTGGAAGGAGACACCTAAGCACTACAGGAGGCTATTTAAACCACACCCGATGGATGAATCTTGCTTTGCGTTATTCTGCATCCTCTGCAGCAGAACGCTCATCGTGTCTTCTGCATCTGATCCTGGGCCTAAGGAAAAAGGCTTACCATCCTGAATCCAGTCTTCAGCAACACCTATAAAGACAAGAAAGAACAGGTTAGCATTACGGTCTTCAGTGACAGCTCTTCACTTACCTGGTCCATCGGCTGTCACCAACGCCTCGCGCTGCATTCCGGCATCTGAAAGACAAAGGCTTACCTACTCTTCGTGCGCTCCGGAGGTCTTCACACTGCATTCCGGCATCTGAAAGGCAAAAGCTTACCAACTCTTCGCACGCTCCGGAGGCCTTCGGCGCTGCATCCTGCATCTGAAAGACAAAACAAGGTGCGTTTAAAGACATTGGGGAACTTTAATACTCACGTGCCATTACTCCTTTCCACATCTAACCCAGTGGGTATTCCGGCACCCTGCAGCCGCTCCGAACTTGTACCTGCAAAATAAAAAGACAGTTAGAGCGCATCGTGAAGCAGGCACCAAGCGCTTACTTACGTGCTTCCAGGCGCTTCTATTCATCACACGGGCTCCATCTTCAACTCACTTCAGCCCGTCATCCGCCATCGCCGGAACCCTGCAAAACAAGAGACATCATTACTTAAGACTTTAAAGACATTAGAATTACTCGAAACTTACCGTTCGTGCAGTAAACGACGGACAGCAGTCCTCTGAAGTCAAGAGGCCTGCTCCCCTTATCCAGTGAAGAAACTGGTTACAGCACCCTGCCCCGAGGCAGATGGAGAGCACAGCGTTCACTTACCTAAGGTGAGAGCGTTAACCTTTGGGGTTCTACAGGAGAAGAGAAAGGGAAGAAGAGAGAGACATTCAATAACCCAGTTCCTTAATCCCATATTTTCTATCTGCAGACATTTTACCCTTCGAGACAGACATACAGTGCACAGAGGTCCAGCCCAAAGAGCCAGCCGTGTGTTACACATCACCTTTGAAGATACGGTATACGCCCAGTCAAGACCGGCGCCTCTACGGGAATCAGGTGAGCGTTACACCTGCTGTGTGATTGACAGCCAGGCTGTGTGAAAGAGGAAAACTGCATAAAAAGCAGGCCTATGTAATTGGAAAGGCAGAGTCGCCACTGGAACGAAAGAACCGATGAAGAGCTGACAGAAGAGGACCCCTATAACGACTGAACCGCCCGGTGAAGCCCTGCTGCAGGTCCAAATCATCAGACTCCAACGACAGAGAAGATCTACCTGGAATATTCTTCCCCTGAGCTGGTGGGACCAACCAGTTCACCAAAACTACAAGCCAGGACTCCCTCCTCTGGTCGAATTTGCTGTACAGAACTACAGTGAACCGGAAAGCCAGGAAGGTCGAACTCTGCTTGGGTTTTAAGGAGTGCACCTTTTATTTGTTGCTTTGCTCTGCTGCTGGTTTCTTCCCTGGGCAGTGCAGGACCCTCCAGTCTTCCTACTTCAAGTCAGTCCGACAGTCGCTTCAGGAACCGTGAGCCTTCAGGACCTGCCAGGAACGTCCGCCTCAGCTACAGCTTCTTCTCCATTTAAAGGTACTGTGCAAATCCGGTTGTTTGTTTCGTCCAGCCGTGGTGAAGGTGTGTGAAACCTTTCGCCAATCCGAGGGCTTCTCATTCTCTACTCTTTGAACTAACTTTTCTGCTGACCAACTTCATCCGGAACTCTAGTCAAAGACGTTACCGCGAACTACGCTGAACTGTGTGATCTTGAGCAAAAGACGTTTGTCCCATTGACTTTGTCCCTAAGCCTTTTTTATTTGATTCCATCACTGTAGTTCCTCTTAATAGATTGCCCTGCTTACTAACCTGTTGGTACTGCTCAATTTTAGCCTAACTTTGTTTTTCCCTCCCTTTTTAAATTGCTGGAGTGCCATTTTGCTCACACTTCTTTTTGAGTTTAACTTGTCCAGAATCTATTGGGAGTTGTGTGGTGTATTAAGAGTGTGGTTTTTCAACTGCTTTACTTTAGTGAGATGTTATACAACTGATGTGTAAACAAATGTATATTTATTTACTCAGAAACCTTGAGTCGGTGTTTGTTTGAATCATAGTAATTGCTGTCCTTTGTGTAACTAGTGATACTGCTCACTTGCTCTTGAGATAAGTAAGGCTGCTCAGCCATCGCTACCACTTTTACTGTGTGGTACAGACTTGTACCAAAGGTGAATTTGTACTGTCACTTGTAGTCTTAATTGTGTGTGGTGTTCCCAAAGGGTATTGCAACTAATTCTGCCTAACATCCCGGTCAAAAAGAACAAACTGGAAAGGCTCTTGACACACTATCAACCCGCAATGGTGGCACTACAAGAAGCACACATTAAACAAAGTGAGAGAAATAAGCTGACACTTAGACAACACCTGTTAGTGCTCCAAGCAAACGTGCAGGGAAAGGTGGCAGGGGCTCTGAAAGCCTTCTAGTAGGGATTAATGGTTCAGGTCCTAAACTCACACAGGATAGGGAGGGGAGGTACCTTTTCCTACTAATATGCACAGGGATATGACTTTAACGGTGGCCTCGATTTATGCCCCCAACTGGGGACAAGATGGCTTCCTGCGGTCGGTTCTCTCCGATTTGGAGTCTTTTTCGGGCCAACCAGGTCTTAGTATTACAGGATTTTTATTTAGCTTGGGACCCCCAGAAAGATAGAAGCAATAAGACCATATATGGTCAAGCCCCTCCATCACAAATCATCAATAGGAAAATGGAACTGTTGGCCTGGCAGATGCTTTGACTTCACTCCGGGGAACGGAAATGGGCTATACATTGTGTTCACATGTGCACAATTTTTCTTTCCCGAATAGACTACATTTGGACTTCAATTACACTTTTGGGTAAAATATAACAGATAGAATTTCACACGTTAGCAGTGTCAGACCACACCCCCATTACAATAACTTTAGATCGCCACAAAAACCTGAGTAGACTTTGAAGCTGGAGGTTCCCCACCGAATTACTAATGGACACGCTTCTGCAAGAAGAGATAGAAAATAAAGTTAACGACTATTTTGAATTTAACTCCTACCTGGAAATTTCTGAAAATACCCCATGGGACACCTTTAAGGAAACACTAAGGGGTGAGCTGATATCCATGAATGAAGACCACACTGCAAAAATGGTTCAGAGTATTGGAAACGGAACTAGGACAAGAACTACAAGACATTACCCATAAGATGGTCAATAACCCTGGCATAAAGCTCCACAAGGCCTTTTGGTGTACAAGAGGGAAATTATATCTTCTACAGACAAGGAAGGCATAGAAATCCTTACTTCAAATGAAGCAGAAATACTATGTCAAAGCTAACAAAGCCGACAGGCTTCTGGCCAAACATCTTAAGCAAAAGTCTGCCATTGAGACAACTCAGGGAGTAATGGACTCCCACAGCACAAAGGTTTCTATCACTTCTGAAATCATGGCTCAATTTGTAGCATTTTATACCACCTTATACAAATCAGATCTCCCTGACCCACACTAACAAAAACTATACATCGGTCACGACCCCGACCAAAAACAAGCCCTTTAGTGAGGGAAGTACTTGATGGGGACATTACTACCGAGGAAGCACCTCATGTGATTAAAAATCTCCTGCTACATAAATCGCCAGGCATGGGCAGGTACCCAGCAGCCTTAAAAAAGGCTTTGCAACACACGCTGGCACCAAAATTGACTTTTCTCTACAATTCTTTCAGCATAAGTGGCCATATTACTCGAACCATGGAGGAAGCTAAAATGCTTTTTCCCAAGCCGGCTAAGGATCTGATGCAATGCGGATCATATTGGCCTATTGCCCTTATAAATGTAAACAATAACTTTATACAAAAATCCTGGCAAATAGAATGGAGGACATCTTTACGAAACTAATCCATACGGATGAAGCAGGCTTTATCCAGCAAAGTCAAACCCATGATAAAATCAATAGAGCCTGCCACCTTACAGAAAATATCTCTCTAGAAGGGGACCCGACCATTCTACTCTCATTGGATGCTGAAAAAGCTTTCGACAGGTTGTAATGGTCCTTTATGTTTAATACCATGGAGGCAATGGGTTTCGGATCTTCATTTCTGAACAAAATTAGGGCCAACTATCATAATCCGGGGCCCTCCTCCTCATCAATGGTCAATTATCCCTACAGAGGGGCACAAAACAAGGTTTACCTTTGTCCCCCATTTTATATGTTATATGTCTTGAGCTGTTATTGGTTAAACTACAGACGGCGCAAGACATCCAAGTGATTCCTTTTGGAGTTGAGGAACATAGGGTTATGGCCAATGCAGACAATATGGTTCTCACATTATCGGACCCAAAAGCCCCACTGCAAGGGGTTCTCCACAACATGGCAACATTTGGAGCAATAGCGGGCCTAACAATAAATGTGTCCGAGTTTGAAATTCTGAACTTATCACTAGAAGGGGAAGGACTGCATCGGGCTAAGCACACGACTCAATTTGCATGGGTAGAATGGGGCATAGAATTTTTGGGGGTCACAGTGACATGAAAGCTGGATGGGCTGTTCATGGCAAACTATCTCCCGTTGCAGAGGCAAATCAAACAACTGCTGGATAAATGCGGTCTGCTATCTGTCTCATTGGTAGGGCGAATTAACATGATAAAAATGAAGATTCTCCCAAATAATCTTTACTACTTCCAAGTCCTCCCGATCCCAGTTCCCTTGTCCTTTTTTCACACATTAAACAAATCACTCTCGAATTACATTTGGAATAATTAACCTCCTTGAACAGCGCCCAAGGTATTGATGACCCCAATACATAAGGGCGGATTGGGCCTCCCAGACTTCCAAAAGTACTATCTGGCATCGCAACTTCGGCTGATCAAGGACTGCTTTGTGGCTGGAACCGAGAAAAGGTGGGTACAAATAGAAAGGGCAATAATGGGAGCCCCGATTGATGAGACACTGTGGCTACATAGACCAGACCAACCACGGAACATGCATAAAAGTGCTATCACAAAGCTGGTTGAGGACAAATGGGACAAGTTAGCCACACACCTGCCCATCACCACCTTCCTGTCCCCTTTCACACCACTGTTTCATAACCTCCAGTTCATCCCTGGGCAGGGGGGCGAGGCCTTTCACAGATGGCGGGAGGTGGGATGCACAAAGCTAAGGGATATGTTTCAAGGAGCGGAAACTTAACCTTTCATCCAGTGCCAGAAAAGCTAGGATTAAAGGAGGGAGGCTATTATATTTCAAACTTAGGCAATGGCTTATGGCCCCAGGTAATTGGGACGCAGCCAGGTCATTGGGACGCAGCCACCAGATTCCTTACACCGTTCAAAGGATTTCTGGCCATAGACCAGTGGAAAACACATTTGGTTGCCAATCTCTATAAATGAGTGCTAGATGCAGCGGCTCCCACAGAGCTCAAATATAAGGCTAGATGGGAAAATACTCTGGGCAAAGTAATCCCAGAGGAAGAATGGGAACATCTTTGGGAAGCTATCCCCAAGCTAACATGCGCCATTCAAATAAGGGAGTTTTGGTATGAACTAATGACTCAATGGCACTCTACGCCGGAACACCTCCACCAAATGTTTCCCTCAACGTCTCAATATTGTTGAAGAGGATGCAGGGGGATAGGAGCTGGTTACATGTGTGGTGGTGTTGCCAGAATCTGATGGAATTCTGGAAGTCTATTAATAATAATCTCCAAACGATCTTTGGTGATCAAACTACCAGAAGCCTCAAAGAAAACCTTTTATGCATTGAAGATCTGAACTGTAGATCTGAGCCAAAACATAGACGGAAAGCTTATGTAATTTTGAGCTTGGTGGCGCTCCTGGTCATAGCGCAAAAGTGGAAGCCTATAGACCCTCCACATGAACAGGACTGGCTGGTTAAGGTTTGAAACTTCGTCTCACTGGAATGGATCACATACGCTCTGTAAGGGGAACAGCTGAAGTTCACAAGGGAATGGGAGACAGTGCTTGCCTTTTTGCAGGAGGACTACAGTGAATCGCCTTGCCTTTGTGATCTACGTATTCTGGATATTGAATAAGGATCAGAGAAATGAAGATGATGAATTTGTTTTGAACTGAAGGAGGATGAGGGGTGGGGGTAAGAGGGAATAGTCTGCAATGAAGCTCTATGTGTGATTTCGTTAATGCAATGTTGGACTTATACAAAATGCTAATAGAAAGAAGTAAAAAAAAAGTGAATCACTGAGGGCTGCTGAATTGTCTGGTCTCATGAGAAAGTAATATTGTGTCCATTCTGTTGCCACAGGATACTGACTTCACTGTTGAAAATCACTTCACGATTGTGTCGTCTTGGGAGGTATGCACATCATGAATTTGTACTGGCCAACGGGAAAATGCCATTCTAGCAACAGTATTATCAATAATGTGGTCTGATCAAAATTGAGTATTTTTTGCAGACTACACAATTAGGTCAACCATATGGGGCGGCATTTAAATGGTTGTGGAGAGGTTACTGATCACTGGGTTTGGGTTGCGTAGGTTGTGTTTAGATTGGTGTATAGAGGCTAGCCAATGGGGAATGTGGGATTAACAGGTGCTTGACATTTGTGAAACATTTTGTTTTGTGGTTTTTGTCTATAATAACTGTAAACTGAGATTGGTGTGTCCAGAGTATTTTCAGTTATTCAGTTCTGCGAAGCGACTGGCCCTCCCGATGGTATTTGCATGTAAAGAAACATGTGTTTCTTGCAAATCGGGCACTCATTACTGATTCCTTAGATTTTCTTTTTATGAATCAGTGTTTGTGCCTACCAGGCACTTTCAACAGTTTAGAAACTGGGAAGTCACCTGTAAGGTAGATGAAGGTAGTGAGAAACTGACAATTGCAAGAGTGACATTTAAATCTGACCACCCATGACCTCATGCATCTAGCCTTGCTGGTATTTCATATCATAACTTCTATTGTACTTAAGTTATGGAATTCTGTGGCAAAGTAATAAGAGGCTGAGAAATGGAATAATGGAACACACTGCTGGGTATATTATGAAGTAGATCTTTTGTAAATAAATTAGTTGAGCTCTGTCTGAACACACCCTTTTAGTAGTTGGTTCATTGTTTACTGACAGGTGTGTCATCAGGAAACAGTAACAACTCTTAATTGTCTAAGTCATGATTTATGTTTGCGAAAAGCCAGTGAAAAACACCATGTCCAGTGTTCACTATGGGAACGTTGTGACCAGTACTTCCTCAATTGGGCAGGTAGCATGATACCGCTCTAACATCAAGTCCTGTCCACAACACCATTATCCAGCTATGAGCAGTTTTCTTCCTGTAGTGCAGCCCCCTTCTCTCCTTCCACCATCACCAATTGTTCACCTCTGCATTAGTAATGATTTCAATTAAATTGAGAGTTCAAGCCAAACAAGTATCTTGTTTTAACTCAACAGTATTGCCCAAAACCCTGAATGCAAATTCATTCTAAAGATGCATTAGAAGGTATAGAAACACTAATAGAACACTAGATATTATCATTCTTTGGGGCTTCAGTTTTTTTTTTACAAGGGGTGGTATGCATGCGGGTATGTAATTCATTCACCTTTATCACAGTAAATTGGTCATTAATAGTACTTGGACTTGTCCCTTCCAACAGTATGCTAATGAAGTACTCCACTAATGACCTTTCACATAAACGTAGTTCCCAAGCTCTTTTGAAATGTACATCCGTTCAAGCTGGAAACATCTGCCTCTTCAGCATCCGCATCTGCTAAAGTGTTTCCTTTAGACTACTTGTCACAAAGGTATTGGTGGTAAACAAACTTGACAGTTGCTATTTATTTTGGTAATATAATGGCATCTGACAGAGCAGAGACATAGGGCCTCATTCCGAGATTGGAGGTAGCCATGGCGCTAATAGCCCCATGGCTGCCTCCAATAACGGTACAGAGTCCGCCCTCATTCAATGGGGACTTACCGGTCTAGTCGGACCTTTGCGGGACCGGTAAGTCCCCATTGAAAATACCATTCCCCATTCCCATTTGAGCGCCCATAGGGCTCAATGGCAATGGGGAATGTGCAAATAACGATACCGCAATTTGCGGTACCGTTATTTGCTCCCTGGACCCTTTGCAGCTCCCGCTAAGGCACCTCGGAATAGGGCGCAAAGGGATTACAGGCACCGGTGTCCTTAAAGTGTCCCGGTAATCCCTTTGCGCCAGCCTCGGAATGAGGCCCATAGACGATTTTTATTCGGGAACCTGATGATGTGGGAAATCCTCTCTGTTTCTACAACTGCCCAAAATTGTGAGAAATCTCAAAGGCATTGAAGGAATCTTTAGTTGATTGTCGAATTTTAATGCGCTGAACAGAGCTACAAATTCAGCAACTTGAGCAGTATACACAATGGGCAGTCAGAAACCCTCTATTATACCCCAGGGAAACAGGCTGTGTGCCCAGAAACTATTTTACCTGCATTATCCCAAAGACATGAGCATATATATAATATATCAAATCAGGATTGCGTAATGGTACATTAATAGGGTTTTTCCTTGATTGCCCAAGTTAATCTATAATAGCCACACAGTTGTGGGGGCCCACTGTCTATTGGACTAGGTACCAAAGATGCAGGATTCAAAACCGGGGACTGTGTGAGGGTGATATGAGATGAATTCAAAAATACCATGTTTAACTTGGCTAGGTGAGAACATGACAATTCATGCACTTTTGTTTTTGTTTTCAGCAATAGTCTGGGAGCATGGCAACCTTAAGTGGAGATCCACAACAAGACATTTGGATTGATGTACTATCCTGAGGGAATGGGGAAAACCTGCATCAACCGGGTCTAATGCAGTGCTATAGTATGCAAGTGGACAATGTTTTCCACTGAGGTTCTGTGTTAGAACTGATTTTCGAAAGTCATTTTGTTATTGATATTTGTTAATGATCAAATAAAATAAAATAAAATAAAGTAAAATCAAATAAAATAAATGTCTTAATGGAATTACCTCCTGTTCTGCTTCTGATGACCAGGGCAGTGGCTCTGGTGCATTTTATTCTGTTTGCTCTTGTAAGTGTTTGACCAGAGCTGCATAACCTATTTTCTATTGATGACAATATCCATCCCCAACAATGCTTGTATCTGTGTAATGGTGAAGGGACAAGGTAACTTTATTACTGCTTCAGTTCAGAAGCTCATTAACAGATGGCACCCTAAAATATTGTTCCACCATACGTAATGAACTCTTTCTCTATATGTGTAAAATATATATTTGGATGCTGTGAGGCTCTTCTGGGCTAATGCATGCAGTAACTCTAAAGTACCATGTGTTATGCACCAGCCATGGAAGTTATGGTATAGGTGGAGATACACCTAACATGGATGCCTTTCTATGTCCAGTTAACGGTCTAGCCTTCCACCAAGATGGCGTCCGGAGTGTATATACGCATCACGCACAGTAACAACGGTGCGTTGTATCATCGTTAATTTCCAACTTTGTTCGTTGCCCCTTTGCTCGTGTTTTTCTGTCACACAGAAGACCTTACCTCCTCCTTCTTGCCTTAGCCTTTTCTCTCTTTCTGCAATCACTCGCGGTGTTACCCCTTTCAGGTGTATTACTCATCAGCGGTTTATTCTGGTAATTTCACGGGAGTTTCTTTTCTCATTTCTTTGGTTTACTGTTCCTTTACTTGTATTTTACTATCTTTCTAATTCTGCCTTATCTACTACCTTTTTTCTCATTATTCCTTTTTATTCTGCCTTTTCACCTTTCTGAGGCTCTGTCTGCTTCCAGTTCCTCTACCAGTGAACTCTCTCACTGCTGCAATTAGACTACGGTGCCGCAGCTCCTGGTACCGTAGTTTCCTACGAAGCCGCTGGTCCTACGCACCGCCTGCCTTCTGTGGTACCTGCCGAGTTTTGCAGTATCCCCAGACAACGTCTGCCTTCTGCGGTGCCTTCTGCATTACAGTTCTCTTCGAACAGTGTCTGCCTCCTGCGGTGCATGCTGGATCTTGTAGTTTCTCCACACTACAAGTCTGTTCTTGTCCTTGATTGCTTGACATTCTTCATCATATCTACAACCCCTAAAGACCCTTTGTCACCACAGCGGAATCACTGTTAACATATTGGATACTCCTTCCCACATTTGAGAAGATCCGCTACACAGGGTTTTTTGCCAACGGCTTTTTCCCCGGAGTTTTGGGACTGGCTCCTGGGAGATCACCGGATTTGGTACCATCCGGTCAAGGTGGCCTCAGAGGAGCCACGTCCTTATTTACGTCAGAAAAGAACCAAAAAGAAGAAGGAATCAAAGAAATACCGAAGAAGACAGGATTGGTCGACTTCTACTAAGTCTACAAGAGATTCTGGTGAGGAGGAGTTGGGCATAGAGAATGGGGAAGTTGTAAGTTTTGACACCATGCTTGCACGCATCATAAGAGGAGAAAGCTAATAGAAGAGCATTCACCTAATGTAGCTACACAGATTCAGGGTTTGAGTAATGTGTTGTATGCAAAGATAAATAGATATTGGACCCTGGGGTGTACTGGGATAGAGAAGGAATCTGAGCACAGATCAGCAAAAATGGAGCAATTAGCTGTAGGTGGAATACATGACCATAGAGCACCAGGATTAGGGACTGCTGGGAATGGTTATAATATTACTGAATTAACTTCATGGAGGTCCTGTATAAAACAATATGTTCTGTTACCACTTTGCAGGAAGTATAGGGGTGTAAGAAGGGCTACATATTTGGACTATTATTCTATGCTGGAATAGTGACTGAATTACTGGGGCAACCCCCTCTTTGGCTTCAGAGCATTAATGATACTGATGAATCTCTAGTAGTCACTCGGAGGAGTGAACTCATATTTGAATGGGTTCTGCATTAGGTAATGTACCCAACCTCATGATTATTTGAGCATCATAGACAGTCGGAACGTTAGATAATCATTCAGTAAATTCTATGGACAAAAGGACATTTTTAAGGTTTTGTTATAGGAGCAAATCCACCTACCAGGTCGCTAATACAGCTTCATTGTTGTTAGTGGGAACCACTCAAAATATTCTGCCAGGTGCACAACATGTAGTGCAATTCAGTTTACACAAGAGCCCTTACAGTAGCAACTCAACAGGAGAATATATACCCAATAAAAATGCATGTATTTGATTATAGAAAGGTGGGTACAGACTAATTGACTGTGCGCACGACAGGGGTATTGAAGATACCAATGCTTAGTGTCTCAGGAAAGAGGGCAGTGCTCCTTCCGATGTGGTGCCATTAATAAGCTTGAAGGAGATTTCATATGACCTCTTAGGGGTGATTATGGATGCCGTAAATGCCTCTTGTCAATTGGGGTCTAATCCGCCGGAGTTAAAGGTTGCAACAGTAATCTCTCTTCTAAAAACCTTTGCTGGATTCTGCTTTGCCATCTAACTTTCAGCTTATTTCTCTCCTACCTGCTCTCATGAACCTTTTGGAATCACTGGTTTCTCCTCTTCTGTCTTCTTTTCTTGAACTATCTGATCGCCTTGACCCAGCCCAGTCTGTCTTTCGGCCGGGCAGGGGCACCAAGAGTGTCCTAGTCTCCGTTCAGGATGACATGGCCAGGCAGGTGGATGTGGGGGGTGTTGGAGCCCTGATACTATTAGACCTATCAGCGCCTTTCGACACAGTGGACCATCATACCTGGCTATCCCGCCTGGTCCATATCGGCATATCTGGTAAAGTATTAGCTTGGTTCTCTTCTTTCCTGGTTGATAGATCTCAATCCCTTTTGCTTTCCCCCTTTTCTTCTAATTCTTGTCACCTTAGTGATGGTGTGCCTCAGGTGTCCACTTTGTCCCCCATTCTCTTCAATATCTACATCTCCTACCTGCTCTCATGAAACTTTTGGAATCACGACATGGCCAGGCAGGTGGATGTGGCGGGTGTCAGAGACCTGATACTATTAGACCTATCAGCGCCTTTCGGCACAGTGGACCATCCTACCTTGCTATCCCGCCTGGTCCATATCGGCACATCTCGTCAAGTATTAGCTTGGTTCTCTTATTTCCTGGTTGATAGATCTCAATCCCTTTTGCTTTGCCCCTTTTCTTCTAATTCTTGTCACCTTAGTGGTGGTGTGCCTCAGGTGTCCACTTTGTCCCCCATTCTCTTCAATATCTACATCTGGGCTTTGGTGTGCCTCATCTGCTCCTTCGACGTCATGTGCTATTCGTGTGCCAACAACAACCAGATCCTGATCCGTTTCGATCTTCATCGGGCTGAGGTGTCTGTGTGCCTTCACCAGTGCCTGACAGCCATGGGGGAATTCATGGGCCTTAACTGGCTGAAGATGAATGGAGACAAAACTGAGGTGTTGGTTGTGGATTCTCCTCCTGAACCTTCACTCTGGATCGCATCCCTTTGGCCTTCTTCCTTGGCTGCTCTTCCTGTCCCTGAGGCAAAGGTGAAGAATCTGGGAGTAAGTATGACTGCCACCTTGTCCGTGGATGCCCAGGTATCATCTGTTTGTCAGCCTGGGTTTTTCCACCTGAAAATGTTGAAAAAGGTACTCTATATGATACCACCTTCTTTGTGCCCGCCGGTTGTGGCTACAATGGTATCTAGTTGGCTGGACTATTGCAATTTTCTTTATCTTGCGCAGCCTAAGGGCCTGCTCCTCCACCTACAAAGCCTTCAGAAGTCGGCTTGCCTGCTTTGTGTGCACCCTTTCGCCGTTACTGGATTGGGGGACATGCTTTCTCTATTGGTGCAGTGCACCTGTGGAACAGGCTACCTGTGGCATTGAAAAACATGTCCAACAATTTGGCCTTTAGGAAGGCTCTTAAAAAATATTTTTTAACTGTAGTGGCTGATGGTTGATGGCTGTTTTCCGGGCTTATTTTTCTTTCCTATCCCGCGCATGATGCTTTGAGGCGAATGTGCGCTATACAAGAAGTCTTAACATAACAAAACTGTCCTTCTATGACGCAATGCATATAAGCACCTTTTTGATGAACAGGTATGCAAGGACCTATGATGAGGTTGTCATCTTTCAGGAAGTCCTTATAATGATTTTAATTTGGGGCAATGGGTATCATGCTATCGGATTAATGCTTCTCTGGCTTAGTTCAGGAATGGGAGCGTATTTGGTCGTGGGAACAAGAACATTTGTTGGGGTCTATTGGAGCATTCGTTTTTTCAGTTACCGTCCTGTTTACACAGTTATTATCATTGTGCACCCTACATTTGTTCCATGATATGTCAGTGCAAACCCTCTCCCTCACCCTTTGCTAAATCATCTATGGCTGCTAAACACTTCTCCTTCACACTGAAAAGCCTGCCCATGACAGTGTGTGTAAAGCCATGTGCTTATTTTCTGTACTTTATTTTCTTTTGTTCCTGACAAGGCGCACAGAGGTTTTTAATTGTAACCAGTTTTGTTTGAGGCTTTGTTAGCCACTATATGCAAACCACTTTTAGCGGCTGATGCAGTTTTGGCACTAACCCCTGCATGAAATACTTTTCTAAAGCTTTTTTTGCTGTGTCCACTATCTTTGTTATAGCAGAATATGTTTTGTGTAAATAGCACTTTAAGTCTGTCCAGATAATCGGTCGGAGAGCCACCCCCCCTTTTCATAGTCCCCTTGTATTTATTTATCTTTTGCAAGTCCATTTTCACGGGGCTGCCTCTGTAATTGCCTCTGTAATTGTGGATGAACAGGCATTTTACACACAAGTTAGTTATATGTCCATCCTAGAGTCATTGGCCCTCATTACGACCCTGGCGGAAAGGGGTTTACGCCGGCGTAAACCATGGCGCCCCTTTCCGCCTGAGTACGAGTTCCCGTAGCGCCATGGTGATTTTTACGCCTGCTTTTTGCAGGCGGAAAAATCCATGGCGCTACGGGACTTGTTGTTAATTACGCCACCGTAATTTACGGTGGCGTAATTAACGCCTTCCCCACTCCCATTATACCCTATGGGGCAAAAATGGGAATGGGGAAGGGTAAATGGGGATTGGGGACTTACCGCCCCGCCAAGGTCGGAATGGGGCGGTAAGTCCGCCAACCACCAAGGCGGAGTTGGCAGCTTAGCGCCATGGACCATGGTGCAAATTGCACCATGGTTCTCCGCCAGGGTCGTAATGAGGGCCATTGTGTTGTGTTTTACTGTTTCATTTTTCAATACCATACATCTGTGCATTTCTGTTCGAGACCTGCCCTGACACAATGTTTGGAGATTTCCACCCAAATCTGCGCCTGGCTCTTGTTACATTAGAAACATGTGGTATTGCATTAGCCCAAAGGAAAAACGCCACAAAGGTCTGTCTCCCTCTGATTACCCCAGAAGAGATTTCAAAAGGTCTCTCACCTGTCAGGTGTGGCACGGTGGCATTCAGAGGAATACAGACTGCAGAACTGTAGGTGTCCACCTGCTTTTTTTTAGAGATCAGGGTCGAGTTACAACATTGCTTTAGAAAAACAAATCCACACAGAGAACTTAGATGTGCAACAAGGGACAAATGGTCCTCGTTACAAGCTCAGCGGTAACCTGCCACTGACCTCATAACACCAATCTGCCGCCTGAGATACCAGTGCCACCGGGACATTACAAGCCCCGGCCGCCCGGCATGTCAGGCGGCAGAAAGTTGAAGTGACCATTTCCGTGGAATCCCATAGGACTACACAGGAAGGAGGACACTAAAGCATCGGCACCGTTGCTAACGGTGCCAGTGCTTCCATGAAAACCATGCCTGCAGGGGTTGGTGTGCCTGGCAGGTCAGACCTGCGGGGGGCAACGGCCCTTGGAGGAATTCTTGTAGTCTGGTGGTCCAGAAAGGGTAAAGGTACGTTGCTAATGTCACATTTATTTCCAGACCGCCAGGCTTGTAATGAGGCGCTAGAGTCTGTTAATTACATTACTATACAATATAATAAACTGCAGCATGTGCCTGTCTAAACTAAAAACAAAAACAAAAACTAAATTAAAACATCAGTGTAATTGTATTCCTTCCTGGAGCATGGTGATGGGTCTCTTGTCAACTAATTGATTCGGCTTTGAACTTGGATACAGTTTTAGAAACGGCAAACCATTGCTTAAGGGAACGTATTCCTGCTTGTCTATTATCAATGTTTATTGCACTTTCTGCTTGCCTGTCTATTTGCATGTCCATTGTGCTCCTGTAGTGCGCTATTTCTTAGTCAGCCTTGAAGGGATTTATGACTATTCCTTATTCATAAAACACACTGCGCCTCATTCCGAGTATGGCGGTAAGGGATACCGGTCACCGTTAACGAGACCGGTGCCGGTAATCCCTTACCGCCACATTCCGAGTTCCCTTTGCGCCCTCGTCCTCAGGCGTTAGGGACGAGGGCGCAAAGGGGCTTTTTAGCCAATAGCGGTGACCGTAAAGTACGGTCACCGTTATTTGCAATTTCCCCATTCCCATTGAGTCCTGTGGGGGCTCATTTGGGAATGGGGAAGAGCCCTGGGGAATGGGAAATTACCACCCTGGTCAACTCGGAATAGGGCGGTAATTTCCCATTCCACCAGGGCGGTGCCGGTACGGGTCCAGTGCCGACCAAGGCGCTACTACCGCCATTGGTTAGCGCCGGACTCGGAATGAGGCCCACTGGGTAGTTTCATCAATATATGTTAATTCCACCTCGGTTGTGCCTATTGTTGCCAATGTCTGCACAGCACCGCTTATTGATGCCAGGGGCCACCTCCCAAAGCCATTGCACACTTTATAGTGCCAGGAGCCATGGCGGCTGTCATCTAATAGTAATATCACCGGCTGTTGGCATTTTCTATTTCTGCCTATACATTGTAAAGGTGAACTAGTTGAAAGAAAGGATTTAATTTCCACAAATTGCCAGTGTTGTTTTTCTTTTCTTCATTTGACAAACAGCAGAAAAAGACGTCTACTTATCTTATGTCTTTCCTCTTGATTTTCTCCTGGAAGCCTTCACCCAAATTGCATAGTAAGTCCATGCTATAGGACAAACATATTGATGGATAACTCAGAGAGGAGCAATGGGGAATAACACCCCTTCAGTGAGGGACCAAGGCAAACCACATACATTATCCTAGATTAAGATTCTCGGGTGAGAACAGGTATGTCATTATGTGATTGTTTACTGCCTGCATTTTCCTAAAATGGGTATCTATTGAACTACTTGTTCCTTTCTCTCTACAGATGTGCACATAATCTCGAATTGACAGTAGTCCTCACTACCTTTAATAACCAATCACATTATTTGTGTGCCAACTGGGGATCACAGATTCTGAGCAAACACATCAATCTTTCACAGTCTGTGACCTTCATTGTGGACACTCCCTTGTTGTGTTCTGTGTTTTCAAGTGGGCAATCAGGCCCCGTGGATGGAGATATAGAAGGCAGCAGCAATAGTTTTCTGGTACCCGCATCATGGCAAGTGAAATGTTGGCCTGTGCAGTGAAGGCAAATATTTGGTATCCACTAAACTGCAGCAGCAAATAAAGCAATGAAGCTCCACCAGAAGAGTTATGTTCCATGCTAAGATTCATTCTTAAAATGTGAGTATTTATAGACAGTGGGCCTCATTACGAGGTGGGCGGTAAGGGATTACCGGCACCGGTGCCGGTAATCCCTTACCGCCCTACTACGAGTTTCCTTTGCGGGTCCTTTCTTAACGTCTGGTTTTTGCAGGCGTTAAGGACGGGACCTGCAAAGGGACTCTAGAGCTAATAACGGTACCGCAATTTGCGGTACCATTATTAGTGCCTTTGCCATTCCCATTGAGCCCTATGGGGGCTCAAATGGGAATGGGGAATGGCCCTGGTGAATGGGGAATTACCGGTCCCGCCAACCTTGGAATGGACCGGTAATTGCTCCATTCACCAGGGCGGAGTCGGAAAGAGTTTGGAGGCAGCCATGGCGCTAATAGCGCCATGGCTGCCTCCAACCTCGTAATGAGGCCCAGTATGTCATGGGTAGTTCTTAAATTGGTCTCATACAGTATAGATGTTGAATGAGCAAGTATGACTCCATGAATGCGTGAACAGTGTGAAGAGTGTGTACAGAGGTGGGGAGGAACTAATGATATTTAGCTGATTACATTACAGACAAGATGCAGTTAATACAGTCAGAGCAGAAGTAGACCAGGTGGCGACCCTTACCTATATGGTTAAAACATAGGTAGTTAGGGGGATTGTCCTAACCCATGATCTATGGGTCTTGCATGAAGAGCCATGTTTTGAGTCTTTTACCGAAAGGCCAGTGGGAGGAATCTGATCTTAGGGACAGAGGGAGGGCAATCCACTGTTTAGCAGCCATGACTGGGAAGCTGCAGCCCCCTGCTTCTTCGTGCTTGAATTTAGATTTGGTGAGGAGGTGCGAGTGCGCAGCCTGGGTGGGTCTGTTGAATTGGGATTTGACAAATGTGTTAGAGAGATCTTTGAGCGCAGTGTTACCTAGACATTTGTGAGTGATAGAGAGAGTTTTAAATATGGTGCAGTCTCGAACTGGTAGCCAATGGGCATTTTGTCTGGCCGATGAGATGTGCTCTTTTTTTTGGGAATATTCAATGCCGCTCTGAGGGCGTTATGTTGGATGACTTGTGGTTTTCTGATGTTGCCAGTGGTTGAACCTGCGAATAAAGCATTGCAATAATCAAGCCTGGACAGAACAAGTGCTCTAGCTAACGTGGTGCAACTTTCGTGGGTCCGGAATGGCTTGCAGGCAGTAATGAGTTTGGAGGTGTAGGCTGCCACAGAAGGGGTTGCATTAACCTGTCTTGTTAAAGAGAGCGAGGAGTCCAGGTAGAACCCTAAGGTTTTTACTTCCTTCAGGACAAGGATGCAATTCCCGTCTATGGCAAAGGATTTGTAGTCATCATTTGGAGTTCATGTTGCGCCATCCAGTCTTGGATGATTCCATATATTTTCTTAGGGGTATTGGTGTCAGTGTTGTAGTTACCAGAGATGGGGAGTAGAATCTGGGTGTCATCCGAATAGTTGGTGTAGGAGACCCCTTGTTCATCCAAGAGGTCCAAAAGGGGCTTTGTAAAGATATTGTTGAGTGTTGGCTACCCCAAACCCAGCTGGAAAGCAATGTAGGACTGCACATACAGGGCACATCCAGGGGTTACTGGTAGGGTTGCTGGGATGGAAAGAGAGAGCAGGGGAGGGAGGAAATCTTGTGGGTAAGTGGAGGATTGTGTGGAGCAATATGCAGTTGGAAAGATGTTATGTCATTGTGATTTATACTGTGCACGGCTGCCATTTTCATGGTCGCCAGACCCTCCATGTTCTTTGGAGAGTGGGGTCTTCAGGTCCCTATGGAAGTGAATGTCAGAGGGGTTTAATCTGAGGAAAAGGCCTATATAACATTCCCCTCGCATATTCTTGGTTTTCATTCTGGTCATGTTGTGGCTTTTGGTGGTGCCTTGTCATCTGCAGATGGTGAGTTTCTCAGCCAGGTGTGTTTTGATTGCGACTGCTTTGTAGGTGATGCAGGCTGTCTTGAACACAGCGGGTGCTTGAAGGTAAAGCCAGTGAGGATGGGGTGATATTTTTGTGATTGCGTTTTCTATGCTTGTGATGAGACATGCAGAAGCATGATGGACAGCATGAAGAAGGCATTATTTTTGTTATCTTTGCTCTAACCGAGTATAGGTCAGGCAGGTCTAAACGAGCTTAGACAGCTGGACAGTGCATGTATAAAATTGACATTTGAATGGGTCTGTGATCAGTGATTTGTATGTTATATTTGGGCGAATAGGGTCACTTCTACTCGTGTATCTGGATTTGACTCCATTTGCTTCTTGACTGTTTCTTAAGTACCAAGTACAATCATTTACTGGTGTATTTCTTTTGCAGCTCAACACGTCAATTCAGTTGAGTTGCTTTCTCACGGCCGATAACAGAGCAACATGTCTCACATCATCTCTTGCATTGCCACTAAGAATAGAGGGGCTTCTCTTTCTCTGCTGTATTTTCTCAAAATCCCTTACAGCGCCTTTTCCTGACAGGCAAAATAAAAACTGTCACAAAATGTGATGATCAAGAAGGATGCAGCGAGCGCTCTGAAGAGACAGATACCGTTTGAAGTCGGCATATTGTTTTGCAATTGGATTTTATTTAGCTATTCTCTGCGGGTATGTGGTTCTGTACAATGGCCTTCAGTTCTCATGAGTCTCGGCCATTTTTCCGTAAAGACAGCTATTAAACTCTGCCATCCTGGGGGAGGAAACGCTTGCGTCTGTTAATCGCAACTGGAATGCATTCCCGTCATAGCAGATTGGCCTTTGCAATTTAGAATTAAAATGCAGAAATCGTTTATATTCACGCAGGTTCATTTGCTTCACCGCATTCACGTTTTAACAGATCCGTAAAGATTTGCAAATCCTTTGGGGATCTCTGACTAAAATAGCATGACCATTTTAAAATGTGTGTTTGTCTCAATTACTGTAAACAGATAGTCCCTCTTCAAGATGTGGAAAAAATAAATCCTGCGCAAGGTTTGTGGCCTTCCATTCTGAAATGTCACATTGCAAATGTATTGATATACAATGGATAATGACAGACATTCCAGCATTGATGATAGTTGATGATAGTGGGTTAAGCACATGTAGGAGAATATTTCCAACATACCCCAGTAGTTATAAACTGTAAACCTGCATACATGCAGGCGTGTGCGTGAGTGTGTGGATTAATGATTGCGAGTGAGTGAGTGAATAATTAAAAAAATATTTTTGAAACGGTAACTAGGTTGAAAGAAAATAGTGATGTGATTAGAATGCATAATATAAAGTACCCTGTGACATGCATAGAACTAGGAGAAGTCATGGGACAGACAAGGAGTCAGTCCATCATGGTCTCAATCAGATGCAGAAGTGCCTTAATGTGTACTGTGATTAGGAGATTTTACAATCTCCGTATCACTGAATATTTTCTCGCAGACAGCACTGATATATCTCCAATGAAATGTTGGTGATATAGATCATTGGGGGGAGGGAGACAGTTAAAAGGATTCTTTGAAGGTCCATAATGCATCTTCGGAAGCTCTGATCTTATTGCTCCCCATCCACCTGCATATGCTGCGAGATGCAGCTCCTCATTACAATACGCTAGTGCTCACCAAGGGTTTCATATAAATGGCCGAAGAATTTTTGATAAACACTTTCCAGACGGGCAGGCCGTCGGTTGGGAAAAGTAAATAGCTGGTATATTGGAGATGTCAATTGTGGAACTGAGTAATTGTATAGCAGCATCTCAAGGGAGATATCCACTGAAAGAGGTGTTTGGTAGGGGTGCATTCTTGCACCCTGCCTTTTTAATCTTTATTTGGCCAATTTGTCTAAAACTCTTGCTCAGCAATCCCTTAGATCGGTGCACAGTCCTTGTCTTACATTGCTTATGCAGACGAGATATTGTGCTACTGGACTATTCGCCTAAAGGTTTGCAGCACCTTCTTACTGTCTTTGGTAGTTATGTCGAGGCAAATGATTTACAAGTTAACCTGGACAAAGCACAAATTATGGTATGCAAAGTTCACCGTAAGATTATTCCAAAATATGAGTAGCAGCTTCATGATCAATAATCCCAGTGCTAATTGAACATACTTACCTAGGATCAAACTGCACCCCAGGCAGTAGTGCTCCCTTGTGGAAGCAGATTTACATCTAAGGCTGATTTCCCTGGTTGTGCAAATGAAGAAGATCAAAAGCACAATTGGTAAATTTTCAATATGCCCACTGATTAAATACTATAAAGCAAAAGTAGTCTCTTCGTTGTTGTATGGTCTCAATATGATAATTTATGCTCAGAATTTTAATTGGTCACATATTGAGATAAGATCTGGATGGAAGTGTTGCGACAGATGGTGAGTCTAAGATTAGAATTAGGACCTCAATCCTTAAAAATGTCAATGTACTGGAAAATGTGGACACTTTATCAATGTATTCTGACACCAACTAATAACTTCCTATATAAAGATATACTTCTAGAGCTGGATCAGGGTTCCAATATTTTGCTAGTCCAAATGAATAGATATGTTGGACCAATTCTGCAACAATGCGATCTCTCTGTGAGGAAGTTAATTGAAAATGCAGTTGGTGTTAAGCTTACATTGTTACAAATGGATTGGATTCAAACGATAATGCAGATGAGGGGGTTAGGCATATGTGGTTTACTATCGATATTTGAAAACCAAGAGGTTTTTTTAACCAAATTACCTGAAATGTTTTCCCAGTTAAGTTAAGCTCCAAGCGTCAAAGATCCGGGTAGCCGTGTCCCAGATGGTAGGTACCGGCTGATACCTGTAGCCCTTCCCTGGCCGAAGGGAACTTGAGACTGATCACGAAGCCAATGGTCGAAAGGTCGAAAGCCAAAGGGGAAATCCGAAAGCAATCCGTAGAGCGTAGCAAAAGAGTCCAAAGTACCAATATCCATGCAGAGTTCCGAGCGACAGTATCCGTGCAGCAAGAAAGCCAATCCGTGGTTCATAAGCCTGAGTCCAAATCCGATGCAGCAAACAACGTGAATCCTGAAAGCGCCGAACAGAGTCGTGAAACAGCTGTGAAGCGGTGAGCAACTCGAACTTCCCGGCTTTTACGTGTGCCGGCTCCCAGTCACGTCAGCGGAAACCTGAGCACGTGATCGGGAAGCCGTCGCGGAACCAGGAAGTAACCGCGATTGGGTGCTCCAGCCCGAACGCAGTCTCCACGGGAGATGCCAATGGAAACGGGGCAACAAACCGGGCCGGCCTCTGCGCACGGCCCGAATCCGCCGGTGATGACGACTCCCTCGCACCATAGGTGAAGGGTTGGCTTCGGAGGTGGACTGTGACCCGGGGAGTTTAGCAGTGTGTGTCGGGGTATCAAGCGGGGTGGTGCGTTATTGTGTAACTGATTTGTTGTGCATGACAGAGCCCCCCTCAATGGCCCACGACCACGTGGGCAAGAAGGGTGTTCCCGGTGAAAACATGAAACAAGCCTCGGGGCATGGACATCACTCGTGGGGACCCAACACCGCTCCTCAGGGCCAAAACCCGCCCAGTCCACAAGGTACTGGAGACCACCCCGAACCATACGAGAACCCAATATACCCAAGACCCCATACTCCACCGAGCCACCCACCGAAACAGGGCCAGGCGTAGACCGGAGACGGGTAGGGGCTGGACATGGTTTCAACAAAGAGGTGTGGAACACAGGGTGTATGCGCCAGGAGGCAGGGACCGAGAGGCGATAGGCCACAGGGTTTATCACAGCGGAAATCCTATAAGGGCCCACAAAACGAGGGAGTAATTTGCAACAACCGGGAAGCCTGAGATGGCGAAAAGAGAACCAAACCCTGTCCCCCACAACATAGGAAGGTGCCACTGCCCTCCTCCGGTCCGCCGCAGCCTTCATAGACTCCTGGGCCTCCCGAAGGTGAGTAAGGGTTTGGGCCTGAACGGCCAACAAGTCGTGAGCACAGGCAGCAGCAGCAGGATTATCAGAAGGTGCAAGGTCTGGGACAGGCAAGGTGCGAGGGTGTTGACCATACAAAACATAAAAGGAAGAAGAACCAGTGGAGGAATGCGTGGCGTTGTTGTAGGAGAACTCAGCGAGGTGTAGCAAGCCCAGCCAGGACTGCTGGTGTTGCAACACCAGACACCGCAAATATTGCTCCATGGCCTGGTTCACCCTCTCAGTCTGGCCGTCCATCTCCGGATGGTACGCGGAGGAAAAACGGGAATCGATACCTAGGAGAACCGTGAGTGCCCGCCAGAAACGGGAAGTGAATTGGGGTCCTCTATCTGAGACGATAACCGTGGGTAACCCAAAGAGGCAAAAGACCGACTTAAAGAAAAGATCTGCCAAGGCCGGGGCTGAAGGGATGCCAGAACAGGGAATAAAACGAGCCATTTTGGAAAAAGAAGCGACCACCACCCAAATGGTATCGAATCCCTTGGTTCGGGGTAGGTCTGTTACGAAATCCATGGATACCGTGTGCCAGGGCCTGGGGGGTATGGGTAAAGGAAGCAGGAGCCCCACCGGACGCCCTCTGCAGTGTTTACACTGGGCGCATATTGCACAGCTGTTAACGTATCCTTCTACGTCGTGTTTCATGGAGGGCCACCAACACCAACGTCTGAGGAGGTCCAACGTGCGTTTTTGTCCGGGATGGCCATTGATGGCGCTATCGTGGGACCATTCCAGAGCGAGATTGCGAGCGTCGGTTGTCGGTAACCACAATCTGTTTTGGATATACGGTAGCCCGTCATGAAACACCGGATCCCACTCGGTAACCTGATCAGGATGTAGTGAAACCCATTTGCGAATGGAATCCAACAAAGGCAGAGGAGGGGTGCAAAGACAAATGACATGTTGGTCTAATAGTTTTTCCGGGAAAACAGGCAAGGATACCCCACCCGGAGAGCGAGACAATGCGTCCGCCTTCCCATGGGACAGACCGGACCGATGTTTGATCTGGAAGTCAAAGGCCGCGAAGAACAAGTGCCACCGCACCTGCTGACTGTTAATACACTTTAGCGAGGCCAAGTACTGGAGGTTACGGTGGTCGGTGTACACAGTGACGGCGTGCCTTGCCCCCAACAGATGATGCCGCCAGACCTGGAAGGCATCCTTGATGGCCAACAGCTCCTTCTCCGTGACGGTGTAGTGCAACTCCGTAGCAGAGAATTTCTGGGAATGAAACGCTACCGGGTGCAACTGACCCGAAGAAGCGCAGCGTTGAGACAAGACCGCACCAAGGGGCGAAGGAGGAAGCATCAGCCTCCACAATGAACGGGAGTTCTGGGTCAGGGTGCTTCAGGACAGGGGCTGTATTAAATGCTGACTTCAGGGCGTTAAAAGCTGCTTGGTGTTCATCCAACCAGACAAAAGGCGACTTGGGGCTGGTCAGGGCAGTAAGGGGGGCTACAAGGGACGAAAAATCCTGGATGAAGCGCCTGTAGAAATTCGAGAACCCAAGAAATGATTGCAGGGCCTTAATGTTACAGGGCTTCGGTCAGTCCAAAACCGCACGGACCTTGGACTGGTTCATTGCCAAACCCCCAGGGGTAATATGGAAACCCAGAAATTCCACACTTTCAGTGTGGAACTGACATTTCTCGGGTTTGGCATAGAGTGAGTGTCGGCAGAGACGGGACAGTACCTCGCGGACGTGTGATATGTGGTCCTTCATGTTCTGTGAGTATATCAAGATGTCATCAAGGTATACTGCTACACACACATCCAACAAGTCGTGAAAAACCTCGTTTATGAAACGTTGGAAGTAGCAGGGGTGTTACAAAGCCCGAAGGGCATGACCACATATTCAAACAATCTGTAGCGAGTACAGAAGGCCGTCTTCCACTCGTCTCCGGAGCGGATTCTGACCAGGTTATAGGCTCTGCGGAGATCGAGTTTTGTGAAGATGGTAGCGTGGCTTAACCTGTTCAATAATGGAGTAATCAGAGGAATCAGGTGTCGATTCTTGATGGTGATAGAATTTAGTCGCCGGTAGTCCACACAAGGACGCAGATCGCCCTCCTTCTTGGGGACAAAGAAAATAGGGCTAGCCGCCGGTGAGGTGGAGGGACGTATATGACCGACCTTCAAGGCTACCTGTATGTACTCCTTTAATGCTTGTTCTTCCGAGGGAGACAAGGAATAGATGCGGCCTGAGGGAATCACGGAGTCAGGGAGCAGGTCGATGGGGCAGTCGTAGGAACGATGTGGTGGGAGCACCTCCGAGGAACCCTTATCAAAGACCTCATGAAAATCCCCGTATTCTGTAGGGAAACCGATAGCAACAGCCCCCACCACATGAGGCTCCAGGGCCATAGGAACGTCTTCGTGTAGTGTGAGTTGCGCTATGGCCCCTAGGGCTTGTGGGGGTGATACAGTGTCGTCAGGTGCGGTGAGACAATAGTTCTGACACGTTTCTGATTCGAAATGAACCTGCCCAGACTTCCAGTCAATCAAAGGGTTGTGTTGATACAACCAAGGGAGACCCAGTATGATCCCAAACTGTGGCATTGTAATCAGGTCGAATGAGTTAACTTCCTGATGCGTGTTCTGTATAGTTAGGGTGACCGGGGCGGTCTGTTGCTTGATTGGGCCTGAAATCAGTGCTGTGCCATCCACCGCCTGTACCGGCTGTGGATGTTGCTTGGTAATCAGAGGTAGATTTAAGGACCCGGCCAGTTTAATGTCAATATAGTTGCCCGTGGCGCCTGAGTCTAAGTAAATCGAGACAGCATGAACAATGTCGGGTGTTGGTTTTAACGTGGCCTGTACCAGCACTGGCCTAATCCTGCCAAAGGTGGGGTACCTGTCCGGGGAAATGGAAGTACTGCTCGAGCCGGCCCCCGGGTCGAGGGTTGAGCATTCCGAAAAACCGTATTCTTCGAGCTTAGGGCGTCTGGGACATGACTTTACAAAATGGCCATTCAGGCCGCAGTAGAAACAAGCATGGTCGGTTCTTCTGCGGTCCCTCTCTAATTGTGTGATGGGGCTGCGAACACCACCTATTCGCATGGGCTCGACGCCTGTATCAGAGGAAGAGGAAGGCAAAGTGGTATTGGGGACTCCGGTTTCGAACCGACGTTCGGAACGCCTTACGTCAATTTGTAACGCGAGGTCCACTAAATCGGTGTGGGTCGTGGGCAAGGAAGGGATGACAGCCAGAGCATCTTTCATGGTGTTGTTGAGCCCTCTATAGAAGATAACTGCCTTTTTTTGTTCAGGCCAGGACGTTTCAGCAGCTATCTGATTGAAACGAGCAATGTATTCTATGAGGGATCCCTTTCCTTGAGTCAGGTCTAACAGCTCGAGGTCCCGGGACTGGGCCTTGTGACGTGTGTCGAACACACGAGACATTTCTGTGATCAGCAGCTCAAAGTCGTATAGGACAGGGTTGTCGTTTTCCAACAAGGGGTTAGCCCATGCTGCAGCGGTTCCGGCCAAATGAGACAAAGTGAACGCTGCTTTTGTGGTGGCGTCGGGAAAAGCCTGAGGTCTGCAGAGGAAGTGTAGTTTGCACTGGTTTATAAAGGTGCAAAACTTTCCAGGGTCACTGTGGAACCTCTCTGGGGTGGCCAAGGGAAAGGGCGTGGGCATGAGAACTGGCAACTGAGGTGCTGTAGGGGCAATAGGAGGCTGGGGAACAATAGGCTGGACAGATGGGGGTTGTGTCGCGGCAGCGGCCTCCCCGAATTCAGCATCAGCGGGCAGAGGGTGTTGTGTGCTTTGGATCAAGTCTAGCCTCTGGTGTATCGCAGCAGTGGCGGCACCCATATCTGCCCTTAGCAATGTGAGTGCCTGTACCAATGCAGCCACGGGGTCCTCAGCTGCAGGCTCCATACTCATCACAACGCAACGGCTTCACAGTCTGTCGTGACTTGCCGCGTAGTGAAGAGTAATGGGCCTCTGTCCACAAATCACCCACAGGGAGAGAGTAAAGAAACTCCCTGTGCGAGCTTTGAGGCCACAGGTGGTTTTATGGTTCGCTGGATCCGATGACGCAGAGGACCCCGGAGGCTGTTAAAAGGAAGTTAGGGTTAGCACAGGCAAACATAGTACTTTGATATAAAGAAGTGTGCAAAACTATCTTACCTAAGTCTAGCGGGATGGTGCTAGGGTGCCTGGGGTCAGATGCGAGGGAGTGTCAAAGATCCGGGCAGCCGTGTCCCAGATGGTAGGTACCGGCTGATACCTGTAGCCCTTCCGTAGCCGAAGGGAACTTGAAACTGATCACAAAGCCAATGGTCGAAAGGTCGAAAGCCAGAGGGGAAATCCGAAAGCAATCCGTAGAGCGTAGCAAAAGAGTCCAAAGTACCAATATCCGTGCAGAGTTCCGAGCGACAGTATCCGTGGAGCAAGAAAGCCAATCCGTGGTTCGTAAGCCTGAGTCCAAATCTGATGCAGCAAACAACGTGAATCCTGAAAGCGCCGAACAGAGTCGTGAAACAGCTGTGAAGCGGTGAGCAACTCGAACTTCCCGGCTTTTACGTGTGCCAGCTCCCAGTCATGTGAGCGGAAACCTGAGCACGTGATCGGGAGCCGTCGCGGAACCAGGAAGTAACCGCGATCGGATGCTCCAGCCCAAACGCAGTCTCCACGGGAGTTGCCAATGGAAACGAGGCAACAAACCGGGCCAGCCTCTGCGCACGGCCCGAATCCGCCGGTGATGACGACTCCCTCGCACCAGAGGTGAAGGGATGGTTTGGGAGGTGGACTGTGACCCGGGGAGTTTAGCAGTGTGTGTTGGGGTATCAAGCGGGGTGGTGCGTAGTTGTGTAACTGATTTGTTGCGCATGACAAAAAGTATGTTGTGGTACACACACACAAGGGAATGACAAAGACACAGGCCTTTTCCAGGAAGCATGCCAGACTATGTGGTTTGTAGAGTCTGTGTTCCAGAGAGCAAGGGGATGGATAGCACTGCCTAGTAGCTCAGGGCATGCTGACTATTGTCATACTTTGGAAGAAGCAGGATTGGCTAGTGGGCTTCAGCACTGTTTTGAAGTATCAAACTGCCTCCATTTGGAAATGCCTATGGTAGTGTTGTGGTGCAATTGGAAGTAAGGTGAACTAGGTTCGGGTTCGACTGAGGCATACATGTTTTCCCTCCCCCAGCACCAATGCAAAGGTGTAGATCAGTCGCAAATATTTTTCTCTCCTTTTGGAGCACACTCTTTCGGTAGGTGCAATGGGGTAGGTTTTTGTTAAAATGTCTTGCAAAATCTGCAATTCAAAGAATATTTGTTCAGTAGCACAAGGTCAAAACTACCAGCTGAGCAGTCAAGTAACTTATAAACTGGCTCACTTTAGCCAACAAACTGATCCAGTTTGACCCAAAAAATCCTGTCCCACACTAGCATTTGTGCCTGCACTACAGGCATTGCCCTATTGACCCCAAAAGCCAGTCCGAGCCTGAGGTGAACTAACAATGCATTTAATTGTGTCTGTGTAGGGACACAGTTTATGTTGCTTTCATGTTCTCCTTTCTTCAAACTATAAACAAAAAAAGATCAAAAATTACCTTCAAATTGCAAAATGAAAACCACAAAAAAAATATTCAACTTCATCCAAGGTAGACTGTTTTAGGGTGTTGTAGAATAAAGAGTCCAGTGAGGGTAGACATGTAAAGGCTGTCTATATTATTTTGGGATTCAGATAACCTTTTGTTTTGGATAAGAATAACTCACTGAGGTTTTTTAAAGGCTCTTGATCCTCTTCTCTATAGGTGAATAACCATTCACATATCCAGGGATACACCATATAAATTGGGCCAGTTACCTTTCATACCACAACAAAGACCAATAATCAATACATTTGATTTCTGTTGAAGGTGTTGAATGCAGAAAACTGCAATGGTCAGTTAGTAAATACTGTCACCCGTCCACTGGCTATTGTCATTTAGTCCTCTGGTATACAACTGCCAGTCTGGTGCACAAGAACACAACAATTTAGAGTTATTCTCCAACTCCTTCTTCATGATCGTCCTGGGAAAATATTGATCAGGTTAGAGGTTCTTATGAAAGAGGGTGGTCTGAAAGGCATGCCAGGCAACTCAGCAGCAAGATATCTACCACCCAATTACTTGGTAGTATGGTCTTATCCTCAAATCCAGGTTAATGATGCTTCCCAGTTCCCGAGCCCTGGACCTTGCAGCTCACCACCACTAACAGGGAGAATAATCTCTTGTTACAGGGACCTGAAATTATATTTAAAATAATACAGGAGAGTTACACAAATTGTGTGCTTGCCCTCTTCCAAAAATGTAGTGTGCGCAACGTTCCGGTGGGAGAGCAACATAACCTACTTGTATTTTCACTCTTCCGTGTGGTAATGCAGAAACCTTTGTGTGTGTACCCTCTTTCCTGCAACAGTGCAACAATGATTAGGTGTGTGGGTGACTCGGTCAGTTTACTTGGTTAGGTGTTATGTTCAAAGAGGGAAACCTTTCACGTACCTCTTTGCCATATTCTGATCAAAGACGTACAAATGGTTAGCCATGCTCTGAAGAACAGTCATCTTCACTAACCATTACCTTAACTATAGTATAATTTCATCATCCGACCCTGAGCTAGTAGCATTCTTGATAACAATAGCTACCAACTCCACTCCTCTTCCCTGATTGATCCTCCTTCCATTTGGGCAGAGGTAATTCTCTGACTTGATTCTGCTTGTCTGCTGACTTTGAGGATGCATTTGCTACGATTGTTAAACACACGGGGATCATGTCCATAGTCTGTTGTGATATTGCTCATTCATTTTAATGAATATCAGTTGTTCAACATGATGTACAAAGAAATGTCTTGTGTTGTCAGAGATGTGTATATGCACCACAGAAAACAAATTCCAATTACACACTTCCTGTGGGCAGCTTAGGATGTTGATGTCAACACTAACAAGTCCTGCTTGGACTCAAAGACAGATTGGGAATCCAATATTGCAGTAGGTCATCATCTTATACCACTCAAATATACATTCACCATGTGTGCAACAGTGGGCCCACTACCCCTAGTTGTGTTAAGCCCAGCCTAAAACATATTAAAGACCTTAGAATCAGTGTGTCCACCAGGGGGGGTATGTGTGAGAGTCGAACAACCTATCTGGTGTTCCCCTTGTACCTGAGATAGTTGCACTTGACAACATGAAGCTATTTAATGACAGAGTTATTTCTGGAAGTCTGGGATGTTGAACTGTTGTCTGCTATTCATACTTCTGATCTGCAAGCAAATGTTCTTGAAAATGCTTCTTGAGTGCAATCTTTCAGTCATTCGTCTCTATGCATCATCCTATTCTCCAATCTGGAATTTGAACACATTAATGTTAAAGCAGATCTCAAGCAAAGATGTTAAACAATATTGCCTTTTTGGACCATTGCATTTACAACTTGTATATTAATGTAAATACTTCACTGAATGACAAAGAGCTGTGCTTCACAGGCTGTGTGGCATTCTCAAATCAAATCACTATAGCACACTGCAGCTATTGTGATGCGTTACCACAGAGTTTGTGTGAAGGTGGTCCCATCGATTGCCCAACTGTGGCTGTAGCTATAATCACTTAACCTACACATGTGAAAGGACGAACGCTAGACTGGCTGGCTGACCATAACTGCACCATTTCTGTATCTGCCATCGAACCCGTGTCCTGGACTGACCACTACTTGATCACCTTCACCGTTAATGCTACCCGACCAGCCATCAAAACCAGCAGTATAGCACCACCCTTACCTACTAGGAAGAAGCGTAACATTACAGCTGAGAAACTAACTCTTATCCTGATACAATACTGAACTCTTACACTACCGAAGACTCGGAAGAATTAATCAACCTATTCAACAACACCCTGACCAACGTCCTAGACACCGTTGCCCCACTGAAACTCTGCAAAAGTAAACAGAAAGTACATCTTAACACGTGGTTTACCCCACATTTAAAAACCCTTGGATCTGAAAAAAAGGAAATGTGAAACCACCTGGAAAAACCTACCCACCAAAGAGAACAAAGCTAAAGTCACCGACATTTCTTCTCTCTACAAAGCAGAGATTGTTAAAACTAAACACGAAACGTATAACGACAGGATACTAAATGCAAGTTCCAGCATCAAGGAACTATTCGGAATTCTCAAAGAGCTAGAATCACCTACAGCCCCTGATGACTCTCACCCAAAAAAAAAAGGCTGGTGCACTGGCATCCAAAGCGCCCCAGCCAATAAAATTGCCACTCTGCAAAACAAAATTGCCACTAAATGTCTGAACATCAACCGTACTGACACCACTAAGAAACCTGAAAGACCACTAGCCTTCAACACCTTACCAGAATTCAAATTTGCCCCAGTCACCACATCTGAGGTTGAAAAAATGATAGCTTTTTTAACACCTTCTCGCTGTCAAGGTGACATCTGCCTGGCACAAATCATAAAAGATGCTGCTAGGGATCTCGCCCCTTCATCACGAGGGTAATAAATGCATCCTTCAAATCATGTCAGGTTCCTACTAACCTGAAAGACGCCTGGGTTCTCCCCTTACTAAAAAAAGCTTCACTTATCCCAACCAACTACAGACCCATAACGACAGTCCCTTTTCTACTGAAAATCATTGACAAGGCAGGATACATCCAAATCCAGACTTACCTTGAGACGAACAACCTCCTAGGGCTTAGACAGTCTGGCTTCAGACCCCTCTACGGAACCGAAACATCCTTTATTGACTGGAAAACACAAATTGACCTTTTGAAAGACAACAGACAATGCGCTCTACTCCTTCTGCTAGACCTCTCCGCCGCCTTTGACTTGGTAGACCATAACATACTCTGCGAACACCTCACCTCATCAGACAACTTTTCACAAGAAGCCTCCAATTGGATCAAGTCTTTCCTTAACAACAGAACTATGAGGGTTTTCTCCCCTACGGACTCGGCTGACCCCATTCCCATCACCTGTGAAGTACCACAAGGTTCTTGTGTCTCCCCCACTCTATACAATGTCTTCACTAAACCTCTGTTCGACATACTTGACCGCCTGGATGTCATCTACACCAACTATGCAGATGACACCCAGATACTGCTACCACTATCAGGTGACTATAACACTGACAACGCCCTACTCAACAAAATCTACCTTGTCATTCAAGCCTGGATGGCCACCCACAGCATCTGCTTGAATGATGAGAAGAGTGAAATTGTCATCCTAGGCGCCTCCCCGCACCTTAACAAACTAAACACTAAATACGCGTCCTTCAACATAGATGGCAACATAATTAAATCTGCCAAAGAAACCAAAATGCTAGGCATTTATATCGACTCCACTTTGAGTCTGAGGAAACAAGTTAACGCCACCGCTTCAACCACAGACTACTCTTGTAGACTTATTAATGCCTGTAAAACCTACCTGTCTACAAACAGCCGTATCACACTAGCTCGCACACTAATCTTGTCTAAACTTGATTACTGCAATGCACTATATGCAGGAGCTAATAAACAAGTGTTAAACAAACTGCAAACATTACAAAATAATGCCCTGAGAACAGCTCTGAGTATTCCAAGGAAAGACCACATTTCTGAAATAAGACCGAGCCACAAATGGCTATCAATCTGAGACAGAATCTACTTCAAACTTGTCTCCATTTCACACAAATGTCTCAATAATGCTGTCCCCAATACCTGAAAGACAATATCACCCAAAAAACTTCTTCCAGACCCACCAGATCAGCCAACTCCTGCTGCATCATCACTCCTTGCTTTAAACTAGCTCTAGCTTCCGGGTTCAAGGAGCCACAGCGTGGAATGCCCTCCCACTCAATTTAAGAGCAGACCAAACCTTCCACAGCTTCAGATTCAATACAAAAAAGTGGTTCCTCGCCAATGATGTGTCTGCCCTCATTGCCAGGGCCTGGTAACTGTGCTATTCCACGATCAGCATACTGCACCCATGTACCTCTGTCACTTACCTGTCTGCTATTTATGCATGCTTTGCTTGCTTTTGATTATTGCAAATTAGTGCCATTTATCCTTGTACATTTCATGCCTGCCCTAACTATTTTGTGTATATGTATTCCAAGCTGTCTTGTAATGCGCTTAGTTACCTCAGGGTCCGGAGTGCTCTATAAATAATAAACAAACAAACAAACTTACAACATGTATTTGCCCACGTAGGGGTTAATCATATGCAATGGTGATTCTCACGGGTCAGCAGAGATCTTTTCATCTGATGGAGTCTGAGTTTGTGTTGCACCACACACAATGCATTTTTGATTCATTATGGCTGGCTGATATGATATCAGATTTTATGTGCCGTGGAAAAAATATCACGTCACAGGTGCAATTGGTCACAAAAAGTGTCACCACCATAACAGGGTGGAGAACATGTGCAAAGAATGTGGCATGCTTTTTGTGCCTTAAGGCAGAAATTGCCTTGGAACCATTGACCGCAGCCACAAATCCCAAGGATAGCTGTGGAAACTTAGCTACACTGTCACAACAATCATGACTTAAACCCATAATTCTGCTGCTTTTTTGCACCTGACATTAGACCACTTGACTTGTTGGTGAATGACATGCACCTGCTACTTTGGTGATCACTGTTGCTCTCCAGGGTCATCACCAGAGGTGAAGGTGAGCCAAAGCACCATTACATCCATGTAGTCAGTGGGTTGGCCACGTTTACGCATGTCCATTTTCAAGTGGGTTTGCCGACCCTTCTACCTGTTCAATATCTTTTGTATCCCAAGCACTTCTGCATCATACGATTCAGGTATAGCATCGTGTCAATAGTCATTCTGGCAGGGCTTTTGCCAGTAGCCACCAATACTTGCTATCAGATCTAAAAAAACATTGTTTTCAACAAAGGCAATAAGCAGAATGTATTGTTAAGCGATATTCAATCAACACTACAGCTAAGTCAATGCCTAGTCTGGGATGCTGAGGAAAACTCTTATTGATGTATTTTTATGTCCAGTTCAGTACTCTGGATGACAACCCTTGTATAACACCCCCCTCTTAGAATCCCCCTGACCCCACTGAGCCAAGAAGTAGGTTTGTTTTGCAAATTAAAAGGTTTATTTGAAAAATTAAACAATATATATATATATATATATCACTTTTATAATAAATTAATAATGGATATTACACTTGTGAATATGAGCAGTAATCAGCAAGAGGTAACTTATGAATAGGAACCGAAGAATAAGGTGGGAAAGAATGCTTTATATGGTTCAAGGAAACGCAATGATGAATGAAATGCATTACAGAAAATAACTTGATATGGCTTCAACAAAAGACAATGTAATCACTTTTCCTTGACAATTCACTCCCCCCCCTATGCAAAGTAAGAAATGGAAGGAGAGCACACAGTCTTCAAGAATCCCAACAAAATGCAATACGAAATGCAGTTCCCCCCCCCAGCAAGCTTAGAGGAAACAGGCAGAAGTTTGAAACACAGGCCCAAAATGCTTTTAAATGTGATGGCAATGGATGGGGAAATGTGCTGACTGATTTTAATTCCCTCTAGAGAATCAGGGTGAGTGAGAGATGCTTGTTGGTATTAGTTCAGGCTCACTTTAGCAATGCTCTATGAGTTATTACCAGGTTGCAAACGGATTTTTAACAAAGGAAAGAATGGAGCAGCTATTTTGACAAGTGGAGAAATTGTGCCAAATCGCGGTAAATGTCGCGAGTGCGTAAATCGCGATTGCGGTAAAAGTATACTAGCCCGAACGGTTCCGGAGATACAGACGATTTAATAAAGGTAGATTTTCGGATTTAAAGTAAAACTCAAATGACAGGTGACAGCTTGCAGCGTTAGAATGACAGATGAAAGCTCGCAGCTTTAAAATGACAGATGACACGATTTCTAGGAGGCAGTTCTACTTAGGTTAAAATAGTTTGGATTAGATTATTTTAACTAAGAGATTGGTTCTGCACAGTTCTGCTAGGTACTCACAATATAAATTTGAAATAGGTCTCGTCACGGATCTGGTCAACACGTCCAGCGGCGGTTCTCTCTGCTCGGCGGGTCAATCAGGCACCGGTTCTGCTCACAGCGATCTGGGTCTGGTCTGCGGTTCCGGCAAAAGTTCTTGGCACAGAATTCAAACAGCTCGCCCGGCTGTGGAATAGTTTGCAGATGATTTTAAGGATGCTGAGGCCTGCTGAGAAGAGTTCTCAGTTTGTGGGTTTAGGCCCTTGCTTTAAGTTCTGGAGTAAAGTTCTGGTCTTTGGAGATTGATGGATGTGAAGTCTGGAGTCTCCCGGCAGAGCGTCCCGCAGAAAATGGAATTGAATGTCTCTACCTGTCCCAGCAGTCTCTTTTTATGTGTTTTGGAAGTGGGTGTGTGCGTGGCATAACTGAGCCTGCCCCTCTCTACTTGTCATTGGCCCAATTCTCCCCTCTCCCATGATTGGGGGAAGGAAATGGATTGTCATCATGATGAGGTCTGTTTATGGGTCAGAGGATCCTCCCCTGGTCAATTTGCCCACAAATCTATATTTGATTCAAATACACAATTTGTTGAAATTACATGTACACATTATATATTCCTTATGGTTCATGCTTGTCCGCCTCTGATCTTCCTGGGGGCTTGCATTCAAAAATGACAACATTTTGCGCTTTTTGACTGGTTTACCAATATCGGACATTTACCAAAAATTACACACATGTGCGCAAGGAGTATGGACATTAATTGATGAAGTGTCTTATTTTTAACATGCAGACATTTGGAGTGAGACCCTATTTTCCGCTAGCAACCCCCCAGAATACACCACAGGGTCCTAACGCCTCTTAAAACGTGCACAGAAAAATCACAAGAATAATGATATTACTTATATAATTTTGACCAGTCCGCACTATGAGTTATCTATCTTTTTAACTTATGCCCTGGTCAAAAAGGGGTGTGGCTTCCCACATTACATGGTGGAAGAACTGGTTTATCCACTTCCCCCAACCTCTGCTGGCTCTCACAGGCACTTCTCCTCCCACTTCTCCCAAGCGGAAGCCACTTTACGGCCCCCCCAATATAACATTTGCCTGAGTCCATTGTTCAGTTTCCTGCAGTTGTCCCTCCCCTAATCTAATCAGAGAGGTGTCAACTCCTTTTGGTGGTGAAGCAGGATGCAGCTAGGCCTGGGAAGAGTGGCTGAGCAGGTTTCTCCTGTCGGGGGTAGTTGTCAGGCAGAATTCAGCTAAATGTCACTTTAGTTCCCAGTAATCAAACTTACACTTTTTACATATACATTAAATAATTACTTCCTTCAAGTCATTTCAGAATATAGTTTTACATTGTATCCACCTCTTAGCAAGTCTTTCCTTGGCCTGGTTTCGGTTCATTTGTTCAGTTTTACACAAAAGTCTGGTGGTTTTAAAACGCCGGCTTTCTGATAGTGGTCAGTACCGGTATTGCAACCATTTTTGGGATTAAGAAAATGAATTCCCCACAGTTCTGAGTTGCTTTTTGGCAATCAGCATTGCCATTCCCAATGGTTTCAGGCTGTGTGCGTAGCCCAATGGTGGTTTTAGGCAGTGCCCTCCTGTGCTCACAACATAGGCAAAAATGGGTGGCAGCCTATTCTTCATGTTTTCCCTGTGCACTCTCTGGGGAGTTCTGGCCATCATGATGTTTTCCATGCCAGTACTGCACAGTTTTATGGTAGGGCTTGGATGCATGGGTAAAAACATCCCACAAGCATACAGTCAGAACTATCACCAGATCACCAATCAGTAACCCTACTCACGAATGGTTATCATTATATGTCTAGCTGTGCTCCAATGACTCCATTAAAATGGGTAGGTGCATATGAATTGTTCTGCTGCCACTCCTATAGATTGCTTGCTGCTGTGGAAGCAATGGGATGAAGTGCGAGTATGCTGCTGAGGTTTTGATGATTACTGTCCTGATGTTGCTCTGTTTGTTTGTACCATACATGTTCATGATGTTGCTTCATATGGAGAAGCATTGTTACGGAACTCATACTGGACATGGGCTTCCCACTGGCTACAGAATTTTGGAACAGACAGCAGGAGGCAAAATGTGGCTCTTAAACCTGAACCAAAAGTTGCATAAAAACATATACAGTATGGACCCACAGTAGTGGAAGTATGTGGCACTGGCTGCTGGGAAAAGGAGGGAGGAGAGTGAACATATCACTCCATAAGGCAATCATGTGCCATAGGTGTTACTGGTTGCTGTTAATACCTGGTTAATGCTACCATTGCTTGACAATTAGTTGCCCCACTGACAATTTGTGGTCACTAAGTATAGCAAAGATGGTGTAGACAACATGTGTGCTATGCGGAAGATAAGCACTCTGAATACATTCAGTGGTTTTGCTGGCAAACGTTGTTTCAGAATTTGATTGCTCCTACACCTGGTCCTCTGGCTCACTGCCAAAGCAGGGATGCGACTCTTGGCCCAAGGTGGTTATACCATCATAACATGCATACACCAAAGGAGCGGAAGGGGCAGGGCAGATGCCATCATAGACCTGGATGCACAAATTGACTTGTTAATGAAAAGCATAATCCCGCTGTGATGACATTTCTCTCGCCAGTGTTTTAGGGCTAGAGGGGAAGTTGGCCTAGTGCGCTGTTATAGCCAGGTAGTAAGCGGTTTGGACACTCACCTTCATTTCCATTGTCAAGTGGATTTGCTTACCCATTGACCTATCCAATGTTTTTCTCACTGCAAGAAATACTGCATCATACAACTCAGGTACAGACTTGCATGCACAATAATTCCGTCTGGGAATCTTCCAACAAGCACAACACTTGCAATCAACCACCTAAACGCTTTGTTTTCAAGAAAGGCATATGGCAGAATGTCTACTGCACATATTTTTATGAGTTTGGAAATCAGCAGCCATACGCATGGATGGCTAGAATTATATTTCTGGCTGCGCTCAAATGACTAAATGGGAATGGTCTGCCAGGTGTATATTGTTCCCCTGTCACTATTATAGCTTTGTATACTGCTTGGAGTAGATGCTGTGGCTTAACACACTTCCCACTCCTGGAAGGAAAGTGTGGGGCTGCGACAGCATGTTGCTAAATATTTACTGATTCCTAGTGGTTGCTGCTGTCTTGCATCCCTTGCAAAATGCCAATTCACACGATCAAGCAGTTCTGAAGTGTCCTGATTGGTCCCTGGATTCCCACAGGGCACGTTTCTTTTGGCATATAGTGCAAATTACAAGATGCATCTTTTTATTTTTTATTTATTTTTATTTTTATTGTGTTATGGTCAAATTACTTTTCACAAATACAATACAAAGATGCTAACTAAGTACACACTGTGCAAACAAAAACACAAGAAACAGAAAACAAACAAGACACTAATCCACTATCTCTTAACATTTCTTAACACTGAATAAAATACACTGAAACATACGAATGGGCCTCACATATTAGCAGTAGGTGTCATTAGCTGGTAGGGAGAGGCTAGGAGTATGGACATAATCTGCTGCACTAGGAAAACAGGTGCCATAGATGTCACTGTGATGGCCTGGCTGCTGCATCCATTGCTGGATCATGATAAAACCCTCTGACACTTTGGGGACTTTCACTATGTATCACAAAGAGGGAGTGGGCACAATACATGCTTTGTGTCCTCTGAACACATGTGGGTTTGTGCTTGCAGGCACCATTTATTTTGTGCACATTCTATGCCATCTATTCTTCTTGCTGGAGCTGCAGATCATACTCATTGTCGGTGTTCTCAGACACATCTCAGACGAATCTATCTTCCTTCCTTTTCCACAAGATGGAGTATAGTCAAAGTCTTGGTCATTATCACCTGCCTCAGATTCATCACCACCTCTGCCATCTTTTGATTCATATATCAAAGCAGTGGCAGTGATATTGGGAGAGGCAGTGGGTGTGCCACGTGGAGATACATTCTGCAGCTGTATCATAAGTGAATGGTCAAGGCCCTGCCACATCTGAAATACTACTGAGAGGTGCAACTCCATGTTCTCCACTCTAAGAACATCACCTTCTGAAATAAATTCAGTTATGATCTCAGCTAGAACCTCTACAGACCCTTGCAGAAACTGGATGTGCACCCTGATCTGTTGCAGCATCGCAGGATGTGATATGTTCCCACTTGTGACAGACTCACTGTCAGGAAAGATTGACTTTGGTCTGTCATTAATGAAATACCAGATACAGTCAGGCCAATAATGACATTAGATATACTATTCACCAACTCAATCTGTGTTTCAATGTTTAGAACATTTCAAACCTCCCCAGCAATTGCAGCAGCAGCTGTAAACTATTTCCACAATTTCCTTCCCGCTTCCCCCGGTTGGCCACTTTTGTGACCATGTTATTTGGTGTTACTTATTGCATCACACACCGCAGACACTGCTGTTCTGTGTGATAATGCAATTGACACTTATACAAGAGAACTTCAGTAAAAAGATAACAGATATCAGGTGAAATGATCTCCACAGTCGTATTTGATGGAGGGAGGTATATTGAGATCATAGGTTATCCCACTGGCTCATTAACAGCACTCTCACAAACTGATTTTCTATCTGCATTTTTCCCTTAGAATTCTATGTTCTTTGTTCCATATTCCACACGGTTGTGGTGGAGGTATGAACAAAGAACACAGATGCTGCACACCTCCCCCCTTTACACACAATACAACAAAACTAGATTGCACATTCTATCAAATTGCTACAATCAGAAAAAATGAAATAGCGGTAATAACAATGCACACAAATGAACTTAGCAATGAATGAACAGGCTCGGAAAACAAATAGGGATAATGAACACAGTGAAAAATGGTGCATAAACCTAGATTTTAAAAAGATTAAACCAAAGCATTCTAGTAATGGTAACTATATACATGGCACAACATTTTGAACCCAGTGTTTTATTGCCCAGTGTTCCACAATACATAGGCAAATAACAGTCTACCTAAAGTTGAGAGGGTAAAACCCCTGCTCAACTCACATAGTCTCTCAGATATGAAGGCTTACCACAAACACGTTTCGTGCAGTTACCAACCCTCTCTTCAATGGTTTTCTCCTTCTCAGACTTGAAGTTTATCCGTCTATTACTACTTTCCTTAGTGGTATTAGTACTCTTGGGTATGTCCTTCGAACTCTTGCACACCCTATTCACATTCAACACCCTCCCATCTGAAACTGTGACAACATCATGAAACCTCTCTAGTACTTGTATGGGCTCCGACCAATCCACACATCTTCCAGCACCCAAGTGAGGAAGTTTAATCCTAACCAAGTCACCCACTTTTACACAGCATTCTTTAACTGCCTTCCTTATGTCAAAACGAATCTTGTTATTTAACTGTCGGAAATATTCTGCTCAACCTTTTTGAAGTCAATGGGCCTCATTAAACGGACGGCGGTAAGGGTTAACGGTCACCGTTAATGGCAACGGTGACCGTTAACCCTTACCGCCGTACTACGAGGTCCCTTTGCGGGTTGGAGGATTTAACGCCTGCTTCTTGCAGGCGTTAATATCCAACCCGCTAAGGGACCTCGGAGCTAATTACGGCACCGCAAAATTGCGGTGCCGTAATTAGCGCCTTCCCCATTTCCATAGAGCCCTATGGGGCAGAAATGGGAATGGGGAAGGGCAATGGCGGAAAGGGGATTTACCGCCCCTCCAACCTTGGAATGGGGCGGTAAATCCCCTTTCCGGTCCACCGCCTACCGTGTAATGAGGCCCAATGTCCTTTTTACACGCCCTATCCCAACCATGAGGGACAAACCCTCGTATTGGGCTTTCTGCCCCTCAGAATTTCAAAAGGGGCAATGCCAGTGGTGGCATGTAGTGTGTACCTATGTGCGACAACTGCCTCTTCAGCAGCCCTCTTCCAATCTCCATTCTCCACAATGGCACCCTTAGAGCTATTCTTTATGACTTTATTAAATCTCTCAACAATTCCACTAGTCTCAGGATGATAACTGGAACCGGTTTTGTGCTCTACTCCATTCTCTTTAAGAAACACTTTCTTTTCCTCTGACACAAATTGGATGCCATTGTCTGTGATAATGGTTGTAGGATAACCTTCCCTTTTAAAAATACCATACAAAAATGCAATTGTGTTTTTAGAACATATATTCTATACCCATGCAATTTCCACTTATCTAGATAACATATCAATCAAAACAATGCAGGACTCAACATTCCTTCACTTCTCATTGGACCCACAATGTCTAATTCTACATGCTCCCAAGGCATGGTTGGAATAGACATAACTGTCATAGTTTCATGTCTTGTGATGTAACGTTTGGCAGAATCTTCACATCTACAACAATCCCTAATGAGTCTCTCTACTTGCAAGTCCATCCCAGGCCACCAATAATCTGGCCTAATGAGTTGTTTGGTTTTGGTCATACCTTAGTGTCCCTCGTGTGCTAACTCTCATATTTTCTTTCTCACACTGGTTGGTGGAAACAATTTGTCACCCCTCAACACAATACCCATGTCTATTCGTAATTAAACAAAAACATGCCTGACAGCCTCCAGCAAGTTTCCCTTCCTAATCTCATTACTTTTCACACGACTCTAAAGGTGCTCTTTGACATCTTTCAGAACGTCATCCGCTGCTGTAGCCTCCTCCCATTCTTTTTCTGACACAGCCTCTTGATTGACATACAAAATGTATTCCTCATCACACTAATCATCATTATCACATTCCACATCATTGGATTATTTATTTATTTGAATTGTTGAGTTATTGGTTAACTGTGATAAACAATCAGCTGATTTGTTCTTGACCCTAGGTGCATACTCTACCTCCCAGTCTACTCTTGCATGACCGCTACCCACTTATGAATTCTTGATGAACACTTATCCAAACCCTTTGTGGTCAAAATCTTCTTGAATGGTTTGTGATCTGACCTTACTACAAACTTCAACCCCCAAAGAAACGAGCGCAAATTTATCGATCGCCCATTTGACTGCTTAAAGCTTGTTCTCGATCGTGGAGTAGTTTCATTCTGCCTCTCTTAAAACTCTAGAGACAAAGGCAATGGGATATTCTATCCCACATCTACTTCAGACAATATAGCCCCCAAGCCATGATTACTGGCATCCACAGTAAAAATGCCTTTTTGTTGGGATTAAAACCCTTCAAAGTGGGTGCATTGTTCAAATCCATCTTTATCCTGCCACATTCAAGTTCACATTGATCATCCCAATTAAACTTTACACCCTTTTTCACCAACCTCCCCATGTGAAAAGTCTTACTCGCCAACTTGTGAATAAATTTGCCATAATATTCAGCCATGCCTAAGAACAAAATTACGTTATCCTTGCTATCAGGACTAGGAAAATTAAGAATGGTGTTCACTAAATCCTCCTTGGGCCTAATACCTTTATCAGAAATCTCATTCCCCAAATATTGTAGGGTGGATCTGCTAAACTTGCACTTGTCCCTACTAAGCGTCAAACCATCTTCCTTGAATATGTCTAAAACCTTGCGAATCCTACAATCATGTTCTTCTGGATTCCTTTCCATAAACCAACATGTCATCTTGGAAACATAATACCCCTTGCATGTGATGAAATAATTGATACATTATACGCTGAAAAACAGCAGCTGCAGATATGAGCCCAAAAGGCATTCTCTTACATTGAAATAAACATTCAGTGGTAATGAAAGCCATAACATTTCTGGACGCAACATCATTTGATGATATGCAGATTTCAAGTCCAGACCACTCATCACTTTGGCACCTTTAATAATGCCAAGCATTTCTGCTATGTTAGGCAACAGTTGTCTGTCCGGAATCACACATTTGTTCACACATCTAAGGTCTATACATAAGCTCAGTTTACAATGAGGTTTGTGAACTATGACTAATGGTGAGACCCATTCAGAAGCTTCTACTCTTTCTATTACACCTTGGGCTTCCATCTTCCCTCTTCCAATTCCCCTTCCGTTGACTCCGGGTGGTGCTAACTGTGTAGCTCAGTTCAGTAGACGATTTAATGATATTTTAGTAGAGGAATTAATAATTGATATCAGCAGTTGAACAAACACTGGTGACTGACAGTACATTTCCTGAAATTGTAACATGGTCTAGGTTGGAATTACAAATTCCTTGTGTAACACTGCATTTTGATTTCATTTTGACGTGGCTCCACGTTCAGATATGGTTGATTTGTTATGGCAACTGTTTTTGCAAGCTTCGGTATTGTATTTGTGAAAAAAAAAAAAATTCCTTTGTGAATTACATGCAGTTGGTTTGCTTGGCTTTTGAAATGGACATGGACTTGCGTCTAATATAGAACATGTCCTTTAATTGTAATACAATCACGTTTACCCACTTCACAAAATGCAGCATAGATTGCGTTGTTACTAATATACAATCCGCCCATTTGCCAGGGCAACAAAATGGTGGCATGCAAAATGGCGTAAGAATGTCCTTTACACGTGCCATGGGGCGCACCACTACGTTTTCTTACGTGCGGATAGAATGTTGTGGTCAAATGAAGCGCCAGTCTCACGCTGCTAGGAACTGCGGTATTGGCTCGCACAGTTCATGAAGGTGCGGCTGCACGCTGCAGTCACATTGGGCCCCACATTTAAGGTTTTACAATGCACTTGGTTAGCAGAGGGCAGTAAAGAAGTAATGTTGGATTGGCAGCGTTGGGCGGCTGACTTACTTCACGATCCAGCGCAGGGCTACACACTTACTAGGAAGTTTGGATCTCTCTGAGCCGCAGTTGTCAACTGTTCAAGAAAGTCCATACACTTTTACTTTCTCTGTATTACTCCAACACCTTGCTACTTCCAAGTTTTCCTTACGCTTCTATTCGCTCGATCATTCCTCTTCGGAAATGTCCAGAGCCGCAAAGCTTCAACTGCCTCAATAATAACTGTGGATGCTATATGAATGAACGGCTGCTCAGTGGGCTGCCATTCAGGAACGTCCCATCCTCGTCCCCACTGAAATTATGTCCACAGTCGTATTTGAAGGTGTGAGGTTTATTGAGATCATAGGTTAGCCCACCGGCTCATTAACAGCACTCTCATAAACTGATTTTCTATCCGCATTTTTCCCATAGCATTCTAAAGCCCGAGGAGGAAAAAGGGCGAGGAGAAGTTGTTTTGCTGTGCGCTGCTCTCACCTCCATTTGTGCATTTTATTTATTCTACTGTGGAATTATTGTGAACTGACAGCTGCCATGCCGTGCCCTTATCTGAGAAGCCTGCCACTTTAAGAAACTGCTAAGGAGCAGACTCACGTCACAGACCCAGCTGGATATAATCACTCGTATTCCGCCCTTGTGGCACAAAGCCTGAGGAGGAAAAAGGGTGAGGAGAAGCTGTTTTGCTGTTTGGCAGGTCGAAGGGCTGCCATAAACCTGTCTGTACTATTCATTATACTGACACTGCCCAAGCTACAATCCTGCAGAACGGTGAGCTGGAAACATCTTTAATCTCACACTCTTTGATGTTATTTACGTCCTTCTATACAATTTCCACTTGCAAGTGTGTGCCCAAGTTCATATAAAGATTTGCAGCGGAAGGGAGGAGAGACGGACTCTGGCTGCTCCTCTAGCTATCGGGCGTGCCTTCCCCTGCTTTTACACTTTTCTTACAGTTAACTTACGTTTGCTCACTTTGAACAGCCTCTAAAGACTTTGCCTTCAGCCTGTAATCTACATATAGGAACTGTTGTCCCCTTAAATTGATTATACATCTTGGCAGAAATACTGCATTTATTGTAAGTGACGTTTCCACAATACATACTTTTTTGGGTATCATTAATGGTCTGTTTAGGTCACAGTGTTTGTAAATTTATATACACTGGGGAACAGCCTTCTTTTATCACTTGCGCATTTTCGCGCAGTCCTATGCATTGCGCAACGCTGTGCCAGAAACTTGTAACCCTCACTCGGATTGCCTTTGGTTACCGTATTAGGACGGAATTTGACAATTAATTTTCTCTTTTTAAGCAGTCTAATGCATTTTAATCCATTGTGTGTTATCATTGTTAGAGTGTGATTTTATAGCTTTCATGCTGTATTGAAAACACATTTTTCATTTACTTATTTATTTATTGATGCTGCATTGACTGTAATATGAAGTGTGTTTAAGTGATTTTAAACTTTTGATTCTAATCTGCTAACAATCAACTAATGATTACTAATCTGTCCTCCGGCTCAATATTTTGGCTGATTTACTGTGTACCATGCTTGTGCTACATATGAAATTAGGACTGAGAGTTAACTAATAATTGTTGAGTGTCCCATTAAGTATGATGGCTGAACACCTGCGCGAAATCGAAATGCACAAAAATCTTAGAAACCGTCGGATATGTATACCTAAGCTTATCACTGGCCTTTCAACCCAAGATAACCACATAACGGCCTATTTTCCAAAACCAAATATGGCGAATAACTTTCCGAGTGGGTAAAAAAATAGTAAAGTCTCGATGACTAATGAATCGATAACCGAATCCACCGACACCTTGATAAGTGAACTTTCCAGTGAGCTGGGATGTGTAAGCTCTAAACTAATCAATGTTGTATTAGGTGGGGCGTTGGCCTCCAAATGCGAACCCGACTTGATTGCCCCACCTGATCCCATAATCAAAGAAGATCAAAGCTTACAGACTACTAGAATAGTCGATAAAGCATATGGTCTGCTGCAAGATGACCCTGTTGCTGTAATTAATGTGTCCCCCATCGCGAATCATGTTGCCAGCACTAACCAAGCAATAGATTTATCTATTTCGCAGCTTGAAGAAATGGAGTTAGATTATCTGGGCCAACCACTAGACCAATCTATTGGAGAGCCTGTTAACACCCCATTATTCTTTACTCCTCCATCCAAACCAGCTGGTCTACTTGATCAGCAACTCCACTTTTGGCTGTAAGGATTCCCCATGTAACCAAAAACTTGAGCAGACTGAGCTAATTTCCGATACTATGCCTTTATTTATGTTTAAGTCTTCAGCAATAACATCTGTTCCAGCGCCCACCTCAATTACTCATGAACACATAACCGACCATGGCCCTATACCGGACGGTAGTGATATCGATCAAAGCATGACCTCTGATGACAAATTCGAGGCACTAGAAAACCTATTGTCCAGTCTATTGGCAAAATGTGCTCTCTTGTAGTCCAAAATAGATGTTCAATCTTTATTGATTCATTCAAGCCTCAGGCGACCTTGCGGTGCACAGTGCCGTGCGCAATCCATTCCTGCGCCTGTGGTTCCTCCTTCACCTACCCCCTCAAGGTTTTTAAAGTCCAAGCCAATGCCATCTAGTGTGCTCCCAAGTAAAAATAAATCCTGTACTTCTAATCGCATTCATCACGCTTTTATGTACGTGAAGAAAGCAACTTAAAATAAAACAAAAAGTAAAGTTTTAATAACGCTGCCACCTTCCAATCGTGACTCCCAACCAACTTCTGGTGCTCCTGGTCATGTCAATCCCATTGTGATCATATCCAACCCTATGAAGACTGATGTGCAGCTTGTTATTCTACTTCTGGCCTTCCAGTCAGTGCAGAAACCGGGAAGATTTAGAAAACCAGGAAAACACTACAGAAACAACCACCAAAAATGAGTGTTGATAACCATTGACAAAAAACTCTTCCTATGGAATGGCTAACAAGTAACCCAATGGCAAACGATACTCCTCAATTTAGCCCTAAACCGCCGACCATCAAGGAACCTACTGTAATGGCAGCTTTACAATTGACTCAAATCGACACTGACCAAGTGCATAGTCCACTAAATAGATCAGCTATTCTCAAGATCTTCCATGAAATAATCCCATGGCCACATCAAATGATATCCGCTTAGTCAATCAGATCGAACTGAGTAACCATTACACCTCCAATATGTGTTTTAAACATGCTGCCACTCTTAACTATACATTGGGCTTTGAGGAGGATCTTCTGCATTTGGGATATATTGCCCAAAGAGTAGATATCCCAATTAACAAACGAGGGATAGATAAACCGTGCAGTCGTGCATATCCTCCCTCTAACAAGACCAATCTTGAACCTCACCACAAATTAAACACTCAAACTAGGATGCCCACAGTATCTGCACAAACATGTGGTTTAGACATGTCGCAAGATGATGCTGTACGTCCTGTCGCTAAAAGCCTTAACTCATCCAAAGATGTACCTGATGGCTACTGGCAATGGTTGCCTCTTACATTTAAGGAACATTTCACAGGGAGCTGACAATGACCAATGCAGTTTGCGTTGCTATATACCTGGAATACTCGTGGTCATTCACACATGTATGATCCTGATGGCTTAATGAGTAATATTGATGTGTTCCCTATAGTGGCTCTGCAAGAGACCTGGATCACCGCTGAGATACAAATTGATAACTTTACTACTGTGCACAAAGTTGTGACTAAGGGTCACCTGGGTTGCCCAACAGGTGGCCTCTTAATATCAGTACAGACTCCATGGTCGATCATCAAATTGCCCCAATCCATGCCCAATGTGTTAATTGCAAAGATTTCTAATGCAGTGATAGACATCATCATAATAAATGTATATGATCCACCCAAGATGTCATTAATTACCAAAACTATGCAGTAGTTCCGTTATGACTTCTTGGTGACTTCAATGCTAAGATAGGCGATCTAACCTCAATTGAAGATTTGACAAATGAACCTCAGAAATCGAACACCATTAAGCCCTCATTTAACACCCAAGGTAGAAAATGGTGTAAACTTCTCCAACCTTATAATTTGGTCAGACTAAATGGACTAACAATGAGTGACTCCAAAACGGCCCTCACTAGAATTGAGGGTTCTTCTGCTGTTACCATTGATTATCTATTTTCAAACCAGTTGGGGCTGCACTCTATTATTGATATGAGAGTTGCTTGCCGCGAAGAAAGCAATCATTTGCCTCTATGTCTCCTCATCGATACAGTCCATAATGATACACCCCAACCTGTACTTGACAGGAATGTCCAGATTTCAGTAAATAATGGACACAACCATATCACAAGGAAAAAACATAATGTTCAAGAAGCCTGCAATAAGGTGCAGGCTTTACTCCCTGATTTTATTTGTCTGGGGGTATCTAATTCTAACCTATGTGTGACACTCATACAGAGCTATTCGTCAATAATGAGCGACATCCAAAGCTCGACCAAAGAACAACGGTCTTATAAAACGGTTTTCGAGAGAGTTAATATCCCACTGCCTGCCTGAAATGGTAATGATCGAATGATTCAAATAGCAAAACGAAACTTACGCCACAGTATTAAAAGCATTGTTGATTCATCTAAAAATGCGACCCTAGAACCACCAATTACTGTGCAAATAAGAGAACTAACAAAATCATATAAACAGTGGTTAAAAAGCCATAAGAAAGATCTTGAGTTAAAACTGTGGCACAATATTGCCAGATTGGCATGATCGGGTAATAGCCTTGGAATATGGGACCTGATCGCAAAAAGCAGAGATTTAACAATAAACTGCATCGATGAGGAAACATGGGCAAAACATATTGCTTCAATCTTGGGCAGAGATGAGTTTGTTGATCAACATCTACCAATCCCTGAAGTATCTTGGGAATGCAAAGCTTCTGTTCTTGATGGCATTGCTATTATTGATGATTTGAAATCTTCCTGTGCCGCGGGCCCTGATGGCATATCAAATCTTGTAATCAAAGGCGACTCACCACTATGGGGCGCTGCTCTCCATGCGTTATTCTGTCATATAGGCACATACGGAATCCTTCCCCCATCTTGGAAATCTAGTCACATCTTAACAGTCCACAAGAAAGGGGTCGGGGATAATCCATTAAACTTGCTGGCTATGCTAGACTCAACATCTAAAATATTCACAAAAGTTCTCTAACCTGAATTGAATACATGGATTAGAGATAATAATATCCTCCCAGTGAACCAAATAGGATTCAGAGAAAAATCAAGTACATCTCATAACCTTCTTATCCTTAGTTCTGCCATTGAACACTTATGGCAGCGGCGCAAACTTGATGTATATTGCGTTTTCATCGATTTTTCCGCCGCATTCGATACTGTCTGCAGAAATCATCTGTGGCGCAAACTCGATGCATGGGGGATTCCACCTGGCTTGCTACGCATGTTAATGTTATTACATGCAGACACAACTGTCTGTGTCTGCCTCAATGCAGTAGGCAAATTATCAAAATCATTGCCAACTAAATGTGAGGTAAAACAGGGTTGTATGATCGCGGCTATATTATTTAATTTATATTTATGTTTGAGTCCTTTAATATTCAAGGTGCCAACCCCATAAAAATAAAGAAGGTGTCCTTGGGTTGGCTTGCATACGCCGACGACCTTCTACTCTTAGACTACACTCCCGCATGCTTGTGCAACTAATGTTAAATGCTCTCGTCTCATATTCGAAGGACAATGGTTTTAAGATCAATACCACAAAAAGCAAAATAATGTTTTTTATGCAGAAACCTAGGCAAAAGAGACTGCATTGAACATTGGTCTCTGAACCTCTCGAGCAAGTAACTTACTACAAATATCTATGTGTAATTATGGATGACAAATTAAAATGGGACACACATTGGGACGAATTGAAACAGAAATGTATGATATCACTAAATGCACTTAGTGCCTTATTGGTCGTAATAACGGCTTTTGTGCATTGGCAGTTTTGTCCATCTATAATACAAAAATTTTGGCAATGTTATCATATGCTATTGCAATTTGGGACCAATAATTTAAAACACTTATCATCAGGTTTGAAGCAAAGCTTTTGCGAAGATTATTTTGTCTTCCTCACTGCATTAGTGTTGAATACTTATATCTAGAATCTAACATCAAGGGTATTTGGAACGTTTATATGGCCCGATGTGTCCTATTCTACCACCGCCTAACGACTGTGCAAACAGAAACTATCATTGTCCCCTATATTTAGGCCTTCTTAGCTCTTGATGATATAATACCAATTGGTACAATTGGCGTTTTAAAACAGCTACATAAGAAATGGTTACATGAGGGACCTAACATATTCCTAGTTGGTGATATAAAATACTGGTTGAAGGGCAAAATTGGCAAGTGTGCTTTTCTAGAAAATATTCATCACATCGAAAATGTATCATCGACTGTTGAATTTTGTAAGGAGAGATGGTCTTGTACGACCTTTCCAAAATATTTATCTGTTTCCCCTGCCGCGCATATTTTTCGGACATATTTGCTACTCAAATTTAATATCACAGTAGCTTTATCACTGAAAAGCTGGCAGCACAAATCAGAATACAATCACACAGATTGTTGGTTGTGCGGTAATCTTGTCAATGAAACAGTTTATCATCTGATTACGGAATGTGAAAGCGTTGTGTTTCTACGACTCAAATATTTTAAGGCATATAATAATGCAGTAAATGTGTTTGAAATACCTTCATTATGGTTAACTTTTATCCAAGGCAACAATATCAACTTAATGTAATTTATTGTTAAGTTTTATGTTCATGTAGCTGAAATTTTAACATTGTCTTCGATAAGCTGATTTGTGCTTTTTAATCAGACTCTAATGGATATGCTGAATGTATTTATCTTTTTTTTATGTTGCGTTATACAAAGCCTTGTTGCTATATGTATACCAATAAATCAATTATCAATTAATAAACTGATTTTCTATCCACATTTTTCCCATAGCATTCTATGTTCTTTGTTCCATAGTCCACACGGTTGTGGTGGAGGTATGAACAAAGAACACAGAAATCTACATCAGGCACACCCAGACACTTCTATACATGACACAGACCAAGTCTGTCTGGTACAGTTAACCCAAAATAAGGACTGTGTTAAGGAATATCTTAAATGCTTATTTTCTGTTTGCAAAAAATAATAATACTATTTTGAAAACTTCTCATCCCAAAAGAATCATATAAAACAATATTATAATCCTCACATTTCCAAGTAATTTTATCAGAAGATTGTGCCATAGATGGCACAAGAATTGCTCCAACTCTCTGATCCGGATGAAGGGTTTTTGTGGTATCTTCAATTGGCTATAGCGCCATTCCTTTCTCTCATTGTGTTAAGAACCTGCTCACTAACCCAGGTGTCCCTACCCTGCAGGTTAGCTGATATATAATATTGACTCCTACTGTCTACAGCTTACTTACACACAAGCTTATGACCCAAAGGCAGTAGACTTTTGCTGGTTAGGATTTTCTAACTGTCCCTACTCTAGCCAGTGATTAGTGTTCTATAGTGGTTAGGGAAGTGTGCATTTTTGACACTGGGATGGAATCTATCATGCTCACTCTCTCCTCTCCCTCTCTTACCACCTCCCTACTCTCCTTTTACAACTCCAACCACCTTTACACTTTTTCATCTTTTCTTCTTTCACTCTGATCTTTAACTCCTTCTGGGTCTCCTCTCCATCCTTTGATGTCACTACTCTCTCCTATACTATTATTCCCACCACCATACAATTACGCCCTCCTTCACATTACTACTCCCTCCTCCCTTTTGATTCCCTTCCCCACTATCACTCCCTCCTCCAAACTCATTTTCCCTCCTCACATTACTAGTACCATTCACTTCAAAGTCACTCCTTACACTAAGTATACTCTCCACACTTGCTACACAAACACGTCCACTCACACCACCCACAGTGCCACTCTCACTTAATAGCTAAGGCTGCTGGTCGTCCACCTCCTCTGACCTCACCCATATGACCATGTTGCCTGCTAAGCCCATCCTACTTCTTCCATTCTGACTTGACACAGAACAGCAACAATGGGGACCCAGAAATTCCAGATCTAGTTTGCATTTGGGGGTTTGTCTCTGTGATTTCCAAAGTTAAATCCTTGGCGTATTGTGATTAATGTCCCCTGATAGTCATCACACACCTGGATTATAGGGGTTTCCACCACTGCTTAACAAGGGCAGGATATTGTTCATGTCACATATGATAGATGATAGATGTCATTATTTATCTTACCACCCTGTGATGAGCACGTATACAACACATATATACAACTGCAACATTCATTTTCATTATGTACATATTTACAATTTTTTTTTTTAATTTAGAATCTACTCAACAACCAATCACCCAGTCACTACTGTCCCTGCCTGAGTGATCATCAGGACCCTACAAACACTTTGTCCTTGCATGCCCCAAATATTTTTCCCTTCCCTCAAAGTGTGCTAAAACATTTGAAAGAAATTCAATTGGTCATGTGCGCTATATTGTGCACATTCAAACCAGCGACCCTCGAACAAAAAATGCAAGCAGGTTGGTGATGTGCATTAAACCAATGTGAAATGGGTCTCTTTTTCTATGAAATGCAAACCATTTAATTTAAATGTGTTTGCAAAAATAAAGCATAAAATGACATTCTGTTCAGCACTGCCAAAAATCAACCCACATTTTCAATGCCTCAAAGGACTGCCTATATTAAAAGGATCCAGCTCTGAGACAGCAACATATATGACCCTTCTTTTGTGATTCCCAGGGACTGTTGAACAGCTCTAGAAGTTCATTATATATCGATAGCTGAATCTGGCTACCCAAACTCATTTATCCAAATCTCTTAAACGTTAGCGAAGTTTGGCGAATCCCAAATACAGCTGTATTTCAGGTGATTCAGTGTGCAGCATCTCTAATCTTCAGGTTTTTGGATGATAAACAAAGGGAAAAGTCATTAGCCAAGATAGGTGGGATATGGGGTGGGGCTGTAAGATAGGGCAGTTGAGATTGGAGAATTGAGAAAATCTTTGGATGAGAGCAAAGGGACGAAATAAGGTTTGTTGAGTAGTAAGATTTAGAGAGACCAAGGAAGCTTTTGTGCAGGTGGTAGGGAACCCAAAGTGGGGGGTTTTGTGGAAGTAGTATAGGTGAAGTCTTATGCATGTCCTTAGCTGATGTATTCCAGGGGTGATCTGGAATTTAGGGGAAAGCTGAAAGAGAGTGAATGGATGAGTATGATAATGAGACTGAAAGTGAGATTTGACAGCAGACTAGAAGTCAAGCGGTGTCTGTTCAATAGAATGGACAAGGTGAGAGTCCCACACTTCTGTTTAAGAGTGCGCTAGTGATTCTTGTTTGAATGGAAGCTTTATTAGAATGTCGTTGGGGAACATAGGGTTGGGGAAGAAGAGGAAATGTTCAGGAGAGACTAGTCAGACGTGGAGGAGCCAAGGAAGAGAACTGATGAAGTTAGAAAGGACAAGGTACATGTTAAGAAAGTTGCTAAGACATGGATCAGCAGGTCTTGGGGCGGAGCCAGGGAGCAGTCACATAGGGTACAGTATATTTCCAGTTGTTAGTCATTAGAGATTTTCTGGAGGTGGAAGTAACCCCTATGCCACGTTTGGATGACTGTGAGTCAAGTTTACTGTCTACGTACAGAGAGAAACGATGTTGGCTGTGTCATAGGGTGTTTCAATATTCTCTGAGTGCCATAATACCTAGTAATACCTGATAGCTCAAGGGTGAGGCGATAATTCTGAAAAGCAGGGATGTCATTGTAAGTATAAACAGGTCTATTAACAATTGGGACCCTCTATGCAGGGTATTTTAACTGGCAACGTGTCAGAGTGGACACAGAAGGCAGAACATCTTTAAACATTTGGGTACCAAAGGATTAATTAGCTAGCCAGAATCCAAAGTATTAGCTGGAGGTTTCTTCTTTCATGCAGATGGGGGTCATAATCTCATAATCTTGCACTCTCATCATATGGGCCTCATTACAAGTTTATTGGTATTTCAGAGGCGAATCCTCTGAGATACCACCAACACGGATTTACAGTTACCATCACTTGGTCCTGTGGATTTATTAAAGGATTATAAGTGGTGGTAGGTGGTGTAAATCCCAATTTTTTGGAATCCACATAACTCCATTGGGGATTTCTGTTGGAATTACCACTGGTGCAATTACGAGTGGTAATTCCAAACATTTCTGGGTGAAAAAGTATGGGATTCACCAGAGGTACATCCTCCACTTTTCTTCCAAAATTGGCAGAATTACCACGCGTAATTCCACCGGTGGTAATTCTGCAAAAACTTGTAATTTGGTGATGCAGGAAAAATTGAGGTAACATGATTACCTCAACTTTTATCCTGCACCAAAATACTCGTAATGAAGCCCATCATCGTTCTTTCTACTAATCCAACATTAGATAAGGGTAGGGGAGTAACTGAACGATGAAACTGTATTCATAGTGCATTGCTTTCATAGCAAAAGAGTGGCAGTTAGTATGTCTCAGTTTAAAGGGAAATTACTTAGTCCAGCACATACCTTCGCAACCTTCATGAAGTGATAATAGCCCAGTTATCCACATATTCAGAAATTAAAGGAATACAGATTAGATCATGGACCAAGCCATGACAATAAGGGAGGTTGTTTCTCACACTGAAAATAAATGGAAGGAGTCAAAGCAGAAAGCAAAAGAGACAACAATGTTCCCTGCAGTTTCAGAAATTCATTCAGGGAAAAGCATGGCCCTAGAGACAGGCCAAATAAAGAATGGCAAAATGCAGCATCAGAAAAGTATGGTGCTACAAGGAAGGACAAAATCACAAGTACCAGTATTTCAATCAACAGATCCCAATCAAAGGGATACCTACATCAGTCTCCGGTACCTGGCAATTTGCCATGCGTAGGATTTTGGTACAGTGTGGCAGAAACAAATAATACCCCAATTTAATCAAACACTGGGCCATACCAGGCGTTGGGAAAACAGGGTGGATTTAACCCTGCTACAATGATATATGGGACGGGTAATCAGGTGGAGCCAAGATATGTGGATAGGTTCATTGAAAATGGGAATCAACAAAGGGAACAGAATCAACAAAATGAAAGACATAATGGGCCTCATTCCGAGTACGGCGCTAACCAATGGCGCTATTAACGCCTTGGTTGACGCCGTACCCGGACCGGCAGCGCCTTGGTGGATGGCGGAATCACCGCCCCATTCCAAGGTTGGCGGGGCGGTAATTCCCCATTCACCAAGGGTCTTCCCCATTCCCAAATGAGCCCCCATAGGGCTCAATGGGAATGGGGAAGATGCAAATAACGGTGACCGTTCATTACGGTCACCGTTATTGGCTTGGAGGCCCCTTTGCGCCCTCGACTTTAACACCTGCTCAAAGCAGGCGTTAAGGGCGAGGGCGCAGAGGGAACTTGGAGTATGGCGGTAAGGGATTACCACCACCGGTCTCGTTACGGGTGGCCGCTATCCCTTACCGCCATACTCGGAATGAGGCCCAATGTGACCTATAGCGCCTGCCTCTATGTTCAGAACTCAGTGCAAGGGGAATTTGGACAGAGAACAATGCCCATGTTCCCCCCTCTCTGTCAGAGGAGTTCACGGAAACACTGACAGAATTCAGTCTCCTTAAGGTAACCAAAACAGGACAGGGTAATTTGAATCCAATCAGTATAGGCAATACAGAGAGATTATTATAGGGATCAAGAAAGGTTTCGCAGTCTAGAATGAAAATGCTGTCTGAGCAAATAGGAAGTCTCTGTACTGGCCACAAAAGACAGCAACAGGTGACACGTCACAATAAAGAGTATAAGAGTGATGTGGGCTAAGAAATCAGCAAATGACTTATCAGACAAACATCCCACACTGGAGGCGCATTTGAATCCCCATTGGCTAAACACAGAAAGCAGCACAGTAACTGAGATTTGGGGAAACAAAGTCGTGATGACATGGGAAATAAAACACACACAAGCAAGGACTATGGTTTAACCTAGAATTTAATCAAAGTATTGATTCTAGTCAGGTGTTTGAAAACAAGGAAAGGCAAAAATGAAAATGTATGTGATGGACCCAAAAAACAGCGGGAAAGAAGGAAGATTAAAAAGATGTTACAAATAAAACAAATGAAGAGTATGTAAATGAACAATTAATGGGTGATAAGAAAGAGAACCATCACTTGTTTAAGGACTTTTTTAATTAAGTTCGAAAAGTACAAGTGGATTCACTGAACACACCAGAAAATAAAATAAATGAAATGACTAGTGAGGGTAGAATGCATACACACACAAGTGACATGGTTTCATTACCTAATGAATCTTATAATGTTCGTATTTCCACAGAGATAAGATCTCTTCAAAGGACACTTGCAGGCGAGTCCCCAGAGGAATATTGTGTGTCACTGATGTTTAATGAGGTGCAGTTAACAGGTAAAGTTAAAGTGCAAGGTGAGTTCCAAATACAAAATATTGGTATACTACATGAAAAAGATGCTTACGAAAACATAGAGCAGTTGTACCCCAGAGGGAAGGTAAATGAAGATAATCAAAACAATGTGGAGAGATCAGATAAGGAACTGGGTGAAACTCGGGTGGGCCCACTATGCAGGGAGGCCAATCAATAGCAAAGCTTCAAATGGAATTTCAGGCCAGAAAAATAAAGAAGAACGTTGAAAATTAAATGGTTGAAAAGGAGGTTATGTTATCATTCCACATGCCCCTTTGTTTAGCAAGAAGTCAGGCAGGCTCAAAGATTCAGCCCTGGAATCAGTAAAAATTCACATTTCCTATGTATACTTGAAGAATGTGAAGATCGATATTATGTCCCTATCACAGTGGAAGAGCAATGCAATGTGTTTGCAATGGTGGATACAGGAGCACAGGCTACTGTAATGACAAGGGAAATGTGAGATTGCTTAAATGAATGGAGACCACAACATAATATTTTCAAAATAAGACAGATTGAAGGCCCTGTGCATAATTGCAATGGTGAAGAGATACTGATGAAAGATGTGACTGAAGTTAACATTAACGTTGGGAAACATAGACTCAGACAAGAAGTGGTGGTCATGCCAATTGAGGAGACACCATTTCTATTAGTCACAAGTTGTCTGAAGCCCCTGTCACCACTAACTGATGGGGGAATGGTGTTCTTTGGTCTTTGGCCTAAAGCCACTGAAGCCTCAAAAAGTGGTGAGCCAGATTAGCTGTCAAAAAGAGCAGTAGAGGTATATCTTCAAAATGACTGTGTACCTAGTGTTGCTGTCATTCTCATATGCCAGGATGAAAAGCAGGAGGAAAACAAAAATCAGTGATTGGAGATTCATCTAGAATCCCTATAATAAATGGAAGGCACAAGTGGTGAAGATTTTAAAAAATGTGACGCTTCGGTGACAATCCAGGAAATAAATATTTCAACCATTGCAGAGATATACATGAATGAAGGGCCGGCATGGATACTGGTGCATATGATTAAGACAGTATTGACCTTAGAACAGCATAGGTGTTTCCTTAATGAGGAAATGTACAAACAATGCTTTACAGGAAATAAATAGCAAGTTGTAAAATGAACAATCAACAAATATTCGGATTAGATAGTCCTGATTTGGGAAATAGAACTGTGGTCAGAGGCATGTTGAAAATAAAAATATTTTTCCGAAAGCATCCATCACAATATATGGATTGTAAGTGGAACTAAGGCCAAATCCGATCTGGGAAATTATATCATGCATTGAATGAGTAGGGTTTCAGATTTTTTAAATCAAAATGTTTGGTCCAGAGTGGGTGGGGCAGCACCAACATTTGAGAGTAGAAGACACGCATACCATTGTACACAAATGATGCCATATGCAGTTGACCTTCAAGTATAAACAGATATTACCATTCCTGCATTCACAAAGCAGTTTAAAGTATCATTGAAAGAAAGACCCATCTTTATAGAGTCTAACACATTTGTATGTATCAATGAAACCATGAAACAACTGGGGCTAGAGTGTGAATACACGCCATTGGTAGAACTTGGGGATGGTCCCATCCAGATATTAATGGATAACAAAGAATGTCAAGAGATTTACTTGGAGGAAGGTACACTATCAGGGGTGGCAATGCAAACAACATATTACACTCCATATTTGAACAATCCAGTTATTGGGAATATTACTGAAAGCTATGTCACTTCAGGAGGTGAACAGTCTGACAGGGTAATTCATAGAATTTCGCAGAAAAGTGTCGCAAGCGGCTGGCGCAGAGTGTCCGTGTGCGATTGTCTGCGCCAGGCACGTGCGCTAAAACCGATTTCCGCGCACAGCGTATTCATGGATTTTAGGCTCCCAAACCAGCCGTGGCGCAGAGTATCGCAGCGAGCCTGCAGCAGCGCCAGTAACGTCCCCAAGAACGCCCTCGCGCAAGGAAAAGCCATCAAAATCGCTAAATCATCGCAAAGGGCTGCGCTAACCCTGGACCAGTTTACAGGGCTGCCAAACAAGGAACGCAAAGCGGGTAACGTTCATATCAGGGGTACGGGGGAAGTTTTACACGCGATTAGCCAGAGTACGTGTATTACAGGGGTACGCGGGCAGTTTTACACGCGATTGCCCAGGGTACGTGTATTACAGGGGTACGCGTGAAGTCTCACACACGATTAGCCAGGGCACGTGTATTACAGGGGTACGCGGGAATTATCAAACGCGATTTGGCTGGGTACGTGTATTACAGGGGTACACGGGAAGTTCTACACGCGATTTGTCTGGGTACGTGTATAACAGGGGTGCGCGGGAATTATCACACACGATTTGGCCAGGTACGTGTATTACAGGGGTGCGCGGGAATTATCACACGCGATTTGGCTGGGTACGTGTATTACAGGGGTGCGTGGGAAGTTACACACACGATTAGGCTGGGTGGGTCCTCACAGGTGTTCCCTGTACACCCTCCACGGCCCCTGCAGGCAGCCCACAAAACAGGTGACTACCCTGCACACCTGCTCATGTCCCCTTGCACCCCCACCCCCCAGCAACCAGGGGCAGCCTCCACCAGGCCCCCACCCATGTCTCCCACCACCCCCACCCCCCAGCAGTGCAGGGGCAGCCTCCACCAGGCCCCCACCCATGTCTCCCACCACCCCCACCCCCCAGCAGTGCAGGGGCAGCCTCCACCAGGCCCCCACTCATGTCCCCTTGCACCCCCACCCCCCAGCAACCAGGGGCAGCCTCCACCAGGCCCCCACCCATGTCTCCCACCACCCCCACCCCCCAGCAGTGCAGGGGCAGCCTCCACCAGGCCCCCACCCATGTCTCCCACCACCCCCACCCCCCAGCAGTGCAGGGGCAGCCTCCACCAGGCCCCCACCCATGTCTCCCACCACCCCCACCCCCCAGCAGTGCAGGGGCAGCCTCCACCAGGCCCCCACCCATGTCCAACCCATGTCTCCCACCACCCCCACCCCCCAGCCACCAGGGGCACCCTCCACCAGGCCCCCACCCATGTCTCCCACCACCCCCACCCCCCAGAAGTGCAGGGGCAGCCTCCACCAGGCCCCCACCCATGTCTCCCACCACCCCCACCCCCCAGCCACCGGGGGCAGCCTCCACCAGGCCCCCACCCATGTCTCCCACCCCCCCCCCACCCCCAGCAGTGCAGGGGCACCCTCTACCAGGCCCCCACTCATGTCCCCTTGCACCCCCACCCCCCAGCCACCAGGGGCAGCCTCCACCAGGCCACCACCCATGTCTCCCACCACCCCCACCCCCCAAAAGTGCAGGGGCAGCCTTCACCAGGCCCCCACCCATGTCTCCCACCACCCCCACCCCCCAGCAGTGCAGGGGCAGCCTCCACCAGGCCCCCACTCATGTCCCCTTGCACCCCCACCCCCCCAGCAACCAGGGGCAGCCTCCACCAGGCCCCCGCCCATGTCTCCCACCACCCCCACCCCCCAGCAGTGCAGGGGCAGCCTCCACCAGGCCCCCACCCATGTCTCCCACCACCCCCACCCCCCAGCAGTGCAGGGGCAGCCTCCACCAGGCCCCCACCCATGTCTCCCACCACCCCCAGCCCCCAGCCACCAGGGGCAGCCTCCACCAGGCCCCCACCCATGTCTCCCACCACCCCCACCCCCCAGCAGTGCAGGGGCAGCCTCCACCAGGCCCCCACCCATGTCCAACCCATTCTCCCACCACCCCCACCCCCCAGCCACCAGGGGCACCCTCCACCAGGCCCCCACCCATGTCACCCACCACCCCCACCCCCCAGCATCCAGGGGCAGCCTCCACCAGGCCCCCACTCATGTCCCCTTGCACCCCCACCCCCCAGCAACCAGGGGCAGCCTCCACCAGGCCCCCACCCATGTCACCCACCACCCCCACCCCCCAGCATCCAGGGGAAGCCTCCACCAGGCCCCCACTCATGTCCCCTTGCACCCCCACCCCCCAGCAACCAGGGGCAGCCTCCACCAGGCCCCCACCCATGTCTCCCACCACCCCCACCCCCCAGCAGTGCAGGGGCAGCCTCCACCAGGCCCCCACTCATGTCCCCTTGCACCCCCACCCCCCAGCCACCAGGGGCACCCTCCACCAGGCCCCCACTCATGTCTCCCACCCCCCCCCACCCCCAGCAGTGCAGGGGCAGCCTCCACCAGGCCCCCACCCATGTCTCCCACCACCCCCACCCCCCAGCAGTGCAGGGGCAGCCTCCACCAGGCCCCCACCCATGTCTCCCACCCCCCCACCCCCAGCAGTGCAGGGGCACCCTCCACCAGGCCCCCACCCATGTCACCCACCACCCCCACCCCCCCGCACTGTGGGGCACCTGCCAGCAGGCCCCCACCCATGTCACCCACCACCCCCACCCCCCAGCAGTGCAGGGGCAGCCTCCACCAGGCCCCCACTCATGTCCCCTTGCACCCCCACCCCCCAGCCACCAGGGGCAGCCTCCACCACGACACCAACTTCACTGGCACTGAAGCTGGTGCCCCTCTGCCTCCTTGGCCGGGGGTTGGCACTGGTGCCACCTGTTGTAGTGGCCGACATGGCAACCCCAGAGGCAGGAGTGGGTGGGCAACTGGGTCCTGGGGCAGGGCTGTGGGGCGACGGAAAAGCAGTCGGGAGCCTTTGGTTCCAGCAGGGGTGGTCACAGCAACAGCACCCCTGGCTGATGTGCAGGCAGCAAATGGCAGGGCACGTGGCCAGCAGGCAGTCAGGCAGCAGCAGATGGCAGGTGGGAGCGTGCTCAGGGCTCTGGGAGGCAGTAATTTGGCCCCCTGGGCAGGAGCGTGGTCTTCCGTGTGTGAATGCGTGGCCAGCTTGATACGAGTGATTTGGCACGCGAAAATCAAACACGTCTGCGTGTAAGTCGACTTGCACGCGTAGGAAAATGTTGCGTGACACGTCCGAGTGTCAAAGCGTGTAATAGTTGAAAATGGACCTACACGCAGAAGTGACAAAGCGTGTGATTGGTGAAAAAGGACCTACACGCAGAAGTGACAAAGCGTGTGATTGGTGAAAAAGGACCTACACGCAGAAGTGACAAAGCGTGTGATTGGTGAAAAAGGACCTACACGCAGAAGTGACAAAGCGTGTGATTGGTAAAAAAGGACCTACACACAGAAGTGACAAAGCGTGTGATTGGTGGCAATGGGCCTAGCACGTACACGCCGCGTAAGTGATGCTGTACGTGTGGGCCTGTTTATAAGGTACGTGTAGAACACCATTTCCTTGTACGTGCTTTTCGTGGAGAGCGAGTGGCTGAATTCTGTACTTCTTGTCGTTTCACACGCGATTTACTTCACGGCGTTTCCAGTTCGTACTCCCTGTTACCTCTCACAGCTTTTTCTCTTTTTTCTCTTGTACTGGTTTACCTGGGCCTGTTCCCTCAAACAGTGTCCCCTTCTACTGTTGTCCTGTCTCCTCAGACAGCGTACAAATCTTCTTTTGGCGGGGGTGTTGCCAACCAAACGCGCTAATTTTTCACGCTCTTTTACCTGGCAGACGGTGAGTCACGCACGTATCTAACTTCTGTGCTTGCCCCGTGTGTAGCCTACCCCTTCAGAGGTCATTCTAGGCTGCGTATGACATGCATAGGTTCATTCTTGTGTTACTGGGTGCCACAGCGTAGTGCAGGTTTTTCTTTCTGCACACGTGGTCTAGGAGGGGTTGCGTGCACTTCATCTCCCTTTTTTGGGCCTCCTGTGCGTTGCGTGACCCGTCATCTTTCCCCAGGGGTTACATTCAGCCTTGCTAGAGCACTAGGGTACAATTACCATCTGGTACCCAACCCCTTTGACCCCCAATTGCCTAGGACAATAGTCTACATCCACTCCCATACGCACATTAATATCAGTGCCATGGCTGGGAGGCGAGGATTCCGTAAAGGTGGCAAAGGTGGAAGAGCCACAAGTGGTGGCCGTGGTGGATCCGGTAGGGGACGTGGTCGTAACTTGCAGGGTGAGCCTGTCCCCCCATGTGTGGAGGACCAGTCAAGGGCACCCATAATCCCCCCTCCCGTTGAGGCTGATGTGGCTGACACCATCCATGCTCAGCCCTTGTTGGACCAGCCCATTGTGGCACCAGACCTGGCTGACTCCATGGCTGACTTCCAGGTCAGCAGGGCTACGACACGTGCGCTGGTGCACGTTGATGCCATCATGCCACGTGGATCTGGGGCAGCAAGGTCATCTGCTGCCCCAAGTAGGCAGGGTGGAGAGGCTGCAGGGGCAGCTGCGGCTCCATCCACCCCAGCTCTCACACACCCAGCCAGGACAGTGTCGGTCCTAGTCCATCCTGCTGACATTCCCCCTGACACCATTACACTAGAGCCAATGCCTGCACCAACTCCCATGCTGAGTGTCTAATCCCACACACCTGATACAGAGCCCACCAGGGCTCCTGCCCCTAGTGTCCAGAGCGGCGCAGGACACTCAGGATCACCACCACTTTCCAAGCGGAAGAGGAAGAGTCCTCGTCCGGCACAGGCTGATGCCCCAGACACGGCTACACAGTCCGGCCCGTCCAGGAAGCCCAGCTTCACGGATGACGAACTGAATGCACTTGTCGAGTATGTGTCCGGACATGATAACGAGATGGTCATTGTTGCAGGATCCAAGACCACACCTGCACAACGCCAGGCACACTGGCAGACCGTTGCGGACATCGTAAGTGCCCTTGGAATCGTGAGGCGCACAGCCAATGATTGCTATAAGCGCTGGAATGACCTAAAGCGCAGGGCAAAGAAGAAGCTGGCCTCAAGTCATGCCGCAACTCTAGTGACTGGAGGTGGGTCTCCAGTATTAGACATGGAACTCACTCCACATGAGTCAGTCGCTGGGACCTACGTCACGGAGGAACAGATCCAAGGCGTGGGAGATCTGCCTGATTACGAGGCATTGTCCGGTGAGTGCACATGCATGTGTGTGTCATCCATGTGCATGGTGTGTGTGTGAGGGCATCTGTTTGTGTGCCAGGTGAGAGTGTGTGCGCCTGAGTCGTATGGGTCAGCCATGTGCTTCATGCAATACATCCTGCGCAGCTGCATTTGGCCATTGCAGTATCCCTTCTGCCAACAGTAGACATCTAGCCCAACAGCACCCCAGTTGCCCTTGTAGTGTCACCTTGCCACAACATTGTTGCTTATTTTTCTATGTTCAATCAGACAGATTGTTTGCATTCCACCACTTATACTAGGCATTCCTCAGTCCTCTGGTCACATGTCTGGCATGGCTATGGTAAAGTGGAGTGACTTTGTTACCTGGATATCATATGTTCACACATGTCCCTGTGCAATTGGACCATATTGGACTGGCAGCTCCAGGTGAACAATCAGACCTGTTTGAATTAGAAAAGCTATTGCATGCAGGAACTGGACTGAATGAATAAGTGCTGCCCTCCTCTCCATCTACACTCAATAGCAATGGTACATGCCAGCTGTGTGATGGCATGTGTGTGTCACCTGGCAATCACAGGCCAATGTGTGATGCCACTGCCAGGCAGCATGCAGAAAATGTGTTCATCTTCCATCTTTGTGTCATGAGTGTGTGCCATTTGCCTGCCCTTCATACGCAGTGAGGGTGCATGCATGGGAGGGTCTTAGTCATGTGGGACATGTGTCAATCAAGTACTGGTTCTCTTGCTTCTCAGCCCTCATTGTGTGCCATGGTGCTAATGCGTGTTTCCATTTCTTTGTCATTATGTCATTGCAGGGGAAGACGCACCTGATACTGCTGGGGTTGTGGAGATGGTGCAGAGCCAGGAGGGGTCCGAGGGCCGACCAACCACCAGTGAGGGACGTGGTGTGCTGGTGGGTGAGAACCCACAAGTGCTGCAGGTCGTGCTCTCAAGGGGTGTCTCTGGCTGCACCTCCCCCGAGCTGTACTCAGCTGTTGACTCGGATCATGAGACCTACGTGCCGTCGCAGGTGAGTGTTCCAGGGAGGGATTCTGTTCTGTCCCACCCACCTGCACCAGGGTCAGAACCCTCAATGGGGATGTCAGTGTTGGCAGCTAGGCCTTTGGTGGTTACGGATGCAGGGTCACACTCCGCGACATCTGATCCTGTTCCTGGGCCAGCAGATCAGAGGGGGAATGCAGTCCTGCAGCCTCAGGCAGTGCCGGCACAGCAAGGCGCAGTCCGCCTTGCCCCAGACAGGTGTGGTGCCCGCCGATGTGGTGGCCGTACGCCACCTGGCAATACCGCATGGGAGCAATCCATTTACGGTATGGCTACCCAACAGGCAGCATCATCCGAGATGATGGCTCAGGCCATGGATAGGGTGGCCACTTCCATTGTCCCCCCTGAAAGGCTGATGGAGCGACTAGAGCAGGCAACCGACTCCATCTGCCAGTCACACAGGGAGGACATGTTGGCGTCCAACAGGGACAGGCGGGCGGCACTGGCGACTCTGCAGGAGGCCATCTCCATAGAGTCCCAGGGCCACAGGGAAGCCCTGAGGCAGGAGCTACATCAACTCAGGACGACTCTTGTTGAGCTTGAGGCTTCAACACACCAAAGGACAGAAGAGCAGCTGGAGCGTCTCACCCGTACGCTCTCAGCTGAGATGCAAGCAACGAGGGCGGAGGTCCGGGCATCCCGTGAGTTGTTGCATGGGGACCTCCGCACCCTCATCCTCCAGAACGAGACCTACCACACCCGCATGCTTGCAGCCATGGAGGAACAGAGTAGGGCCTTGCGTGGGCTGCCTCCCATAGTGCAACCACCTACCGATGCAGCTGCACAGGGTGATAATAGCGACAGCAGTGATACTCCCACAATAGGGTAGCCGTGTGGACCATGAGCCCATGGAGGTGTTTTTTTTTCCCAGGATCCACACAGGTGGGTTTTGGTGTGCACCCTGACCTCGGACCTCCTGGGTGGCCTCCCCAACCCCCCCGGGCCCTTTAATGGCCATTTTTGTTTTTTTTTTATTTTTAGTTTTATTTTTATTTTTATTTTTAATTTTATATTTTTCCCAATTTTTTTGGGACAATTTGTTGGCTTCCGTGGTTCCTGTGGGCATACGCTGCATTGTGGCTGGGCACATGCAGGCTTGTCATGTATTAGGTTCAGATGCCTGGGTTTGAGTCACACACACCCCTCCTGCTTCCCATTTCCATGGGCTTGCAAAGGGTGTGCCCAAGTGACATTGAAGTACATGGTGACATTGGACTCCCACTACATGTGTGGGTAGTCTAGTCAATACTGTGTATACATTCCTAGTGCATATTGCTGTTGTGTTGTACACTGCATGTTGCATTGATGTGTAACTCATCATCTGTGTCTGCCTCCCAATTTGCAGGTCCCTACCTCATGTCTACACAAGGCCCTCTAGTCTGGAGATGGGGTCCTTGTTGGCAGCAGTGCACCTACAACTCTACATGGCGCCAACACTGTTCAGTTGGAAGTGGTGGGAGTGCAGGCATTTCCAGGTGGTGAGACTACTGATTTATCACATTAGTGAAGTCATGTCAATGGTAGTACCTGCTCAAGTTTTTTGTTGGTCCTGCATTACAGTGGGGAGTATTTCAGGTGTAGCAAGTTTCAATTGGGGACACTGTACATCGCAACACTTGTCATGTTGTGGGGATTACTTTGTTTACCTGCACATAGCATGACATGGCACGGTGTGTTGTGTGGCGGTGCTGGGGATGGGTTGGGTGACATGGCACTGTCCTCTTGTTGCATTTAGCAAGTGGGTATTCATTTTAGCTGCTTGAATGTGTTTCTTCACAACACTGCATTGGTGGTGTGTGCGGGTAGGGATGCACACATTGTAACACTTCCAGGTGAACAATCTCAGGCTGATATGCTTTTCACGGTTGAATCTCCAGACATTCAGGATCAGTGTCAGGTTGAGTCATCATTGATTGTCAGATGGAATGTGCCAGGCCAGTGTGCAGTCCACAGGGGTGTGATTACTATGTGAAGTAATTAGCCACTAGCTGTGTACGGGCTGCCTCCCCTGTGCCCTTTCCCCTCCTATGCGCAGCGGCTGTGCATGTGGTTGGGGATGTGGGGCCACCACCATGTCCACGGCCAGGCCCCGGCGTGTTGCAACGTTGTGCAGGACACATGCTGCCACTATGATCCTGCACACTACTGGGGGAGCGTATAACAGCTGCCCGCCAGAACGGTCAAGGGAGCGAAAGCGTGACTTTAGACTCCGAATGTGCGCTCCACTATGCCCCGGGTTGTAATGTGGGCTGTGTTATATCTTACCTCGGGTGGCGTGGTGGGGTTCCGAATTGGCATCATCATGTGGGGGCTGAGAGGGTAGGCACTGTCCCCTGTGGAGGTGGTGATTGGTATCATTGGTGGGGTTGTGACCTTGCTCAGTATCCAACATGCATGCATGTGGAGTGGCATACATACTCACCAAGCAGCCATGTATCGCCATGCCGCCCAGCATCTAGGTCCCGGCATAGGGTGGACATTCGGTAAATGAAGCTGTCTTGGGTGGAGCCGGGATAGTTGGCATATACTGAGGTGATGATTCCCTTGGCATTACATACTACCTGCACGTTGATGGAATGCCAGTGCTTGCGGTTCCTATAGATGTGCTCAGATGCCCTGGGGGGACGTAGAGCCACATGGGTGCAGTCGATGGCACCTAGCACTTTGGGGAATCGTGCCACACCGTAAAAATCCAGGGCGGCAGCATGCCTTTCTGCAGGTGTTCTGGGCAGGTATATGTGCCTGCGGACTGATGGGCGTGCAGTGATGATGTTCAAGACCTGGTGTAGGCAGAGTGACTGGGTGGCCTGTGACACCCCACCCACTATGGCACTTGTCCGCTGAAATGATCCAGTGGCTAAGAAGTGTAGTACATTGAGGACCTTCTCCAGGGGGCTGAGTGCTTGGGAGCACAGGGTGGGTGATGTGAGGTCATCCTCCCACTCACTCACCAGGTCCAGTATTATGTGTGGTGGAAACCTGTACCTTCCATACACCTGGTCATCAGGTATCCCGAAAAGGCTGGTTCTGGGTGTGAATATTCTGGCCCTGACTATCCTCCTCCTCCTCCTTTGGTAGCCCACTGCCACTGCTGCTAGGAATGGTATGTTCATCCTGGCATCTGGCTTGTTATTGTTAAAGTGCGCAAATTCATGCTTTGCGCGTGTTCTAGGCGAGCGTGTGACCCGCGCACCCCTGGAATCCAGTTCCCAGTCCAATAGCGTGTGGAAATTCACACGCACAACGGGATACAGGTGCGCTGACGTACTTGCGTGTGTAAGTGCCCGCGCACCCCTGAAATACACGTACATAGGCCAATCGCGTGTGCGCGCACTTTTGTCCAATTACATGCGATGACACTGTGATGTGCAGTTTTTACACGTGTGCTCCGTCATCACGTGCTGGGTGGGGAACACCCGTGCGGGTCACGTCACATACGCGCTTACGCGCTGAGGGACTCTGGACCAATAAAATTGCATATGCGTGCTTACACGGTTACGCGCTAAGGGCCTTTCCTCGGATTTCACGCTGACGTGCCGAATTTTCACGTGCCAAATCACTCTGTATCAAGCTGGCCACGCGAAAACACACGGAAGACCACGCTCCTGCCCAGAAGGCCGAGTTACTGCCCCCCAGTGCCCCGAGCAGCCTCCCACGTGCCATCTGCTGCTGCCTGCCTGCCTGCCTGCTGCCACCGTGCCCTGCCATTTGGTGCCTGCACATCAGCCATCTGCAGGGGTCCAGTTGCTGTGTCCACCCCTGCTGGAACTGAAGACTCCCGACTGGGATTACATCGCTCCACAGCCCAGCCCCAGGACCCAGTTGCCCACCCACACCTGCCTCTGGGGTTGCCATGTCGGGCACTTCCACATCTGGCACCAGTGGCAACCCCAGGCCAGAGGGGCAGAGGGGCACCAGCTTCACTGCCACCGAAGTTGGTGTCCTGGTGGAGCATGTCCTGGGGCAGTATGATGCCCTCTTTGGATCGTCCCGCACCAGCAAGGATGGACGGGAGAGGATCTGGGCCGACTGTGTGGTTGCCATCAACGCGGAGGGGGTGGCAACCTGCAACGTCCAGAAGATCAAGAAGCGCTGGGAGGACTTGAGGTCCAGGACCCTTGTGAAGGCCTGGCGCCTCGTGGAGGGGGGCCGGGGCCGCATGAGTTCCATCCAGATGAGGGTCCTGGAACGCGTACGCCCAGTGCTCCACGCCCAGATCCTTGAGAGGAAGGCCCGTCTGTCCAAGCATTACTGTGTGAGACAGGGCATGTTGCTGTGTGCTGGGTCTATGATACTTGCCTGTATGTGTGCCATAGGCCATTTATGCATGTATGTGTGCATGGACATCATGGTAATGCATGTGAAACCAGTGATGTGTGACCCACATGGTTGTTGCATGTGTTCAAATGCCGCATGGGGAGCCCTATGCAGATTTTGAACTTGAGAGCATGCCAGTCTCTGTACCGGGACATGGGTGGGGGTGAGGGATGGGTGCTGATGCCAGGTACATATGTGGTAGCCATGTCTGTGTGGCTGACCTGCGTGTCTGTGACTTGTGCATGCCATGAATGCATGACACATGTGTGTGACAATGCACAGATTCAGTGAAGCAGCCAAATTGCCCTTGTATCCGCTGTGTTTGTTGTGTTTGGGGCCAGATGGATGTGACTGAGGTGAAGTGTGTGCATGTGAAAGGCATGAGCCATGATGCATGTGAGTTCCATATCATTGAATGTTTCAAGAGTCCATTGGACATGCATGGAAATGTCCATGGCATGCAGCATGCCTGTTACTGTGTGTGTTTTGCCTGGACTGACCCATGTGTTGTGGAGGGACATGATGGAAGTGTACTTTGACAGTGGTGGTCATCTGCTATTGCTTCCTGTCTAGGGGACCATTGTACAGTACCCTGATGCTTGTGTTCTTTGTCTCCCTCTACGCAGCGGCTAGTGAAGAAGAGGGCGGAGACGGCGCTGTGGAGCAAGGCAGCGCGGATGCCCCCACGGCTGCAGCGGAAGGGGTGGGTGAGCCCCCACAGGAGCCTGCTACGGTGGGAGACGGTGAGGAGCCATCCAGGTTGGTGGTTTGCACAGAGGAGGAGGAGGCCGCCACTGGGGCACACATGGGGCCTGGTGGGGGCATCCCTGCTGGTGCAAGTGGTGCAGTCCAGGGGCAGGAGGCAGCACAGGTCACCGTGGAGGGGCCTGTGCATGTCGCTGTCCCTGACCCTGTGACTGCACCACCATGCACCAGCAGGGATGCCCCGTCCCAGGCCCGTCCGCAGGTAGAGGGGATGTCCATGTCACCTGACTCCCCTCCACCTGCGGACGTGGGAACCCCTGGACGTGTGGAGAAGGTCCTGATTGGGGTCGCGATGCGCACGGCTGTGATTCGTGATGCCGTGCGTGCTTCCCGGGAGGAGCACGCACGTCATCACGAAGTGCACTGTGCCGACGTGGCCCAATTGGGATCGGCCATGTTCGGGGGTTTCCTGCATGTGTTGGCCAATGTGGCGGCCCTCTCCTCCTCTGTGCAGGCTATACACCAGTCGTTCTCCTTGCCGTCTTCCAGCCCAGGTGCCACCAGGGCCCCCTGTGGACCTGCCCCGACCAATGCAGCCAGCTCGGTGGGGATCCCATCCCTGCCACAGTTGGGAGTCGGAGGTCCAGCAGGGGTGGACAACACAGCAACTGGACCCCAGCAAATGGAAGATGTGACAGCATCATCAGGCAGGGCACGTGCACCACGGCGTCGGTGGTTTCCATCAGCCTGGATGCCGTCGTGCTGGCAGAGGCAGTGGCGTCGGAGGCAGCAGCGGGCTCGACGTGGGAGGCATCATGGCTCGGGGCCATCAAGATCAGAGGGGCAGGCATCGGCCGGAGGGCAGGGCAACCCTGGGATGGTGGTGTCTTCCGTGTGGGAGCAGTTGGTCCAGCGGATAGGTGCGGAGCGGCAGTGGGCGGAAGAGGAGCGGCTCGCTATGGTCAGGGCGGAGTTCTCCATGCGTCGGGCGTTGAGGCGGGCTGAGTGCCTCGAGGAAGCTCGCAGGGAGTTTGAGCTGAACATGGGGTTATCCCTGCGAGACCTCGGGGCCAGGACAGAGTCCCGCCTCCAGGACATCGACATGGAGTTCGATGATGCCCTGGCCAGCAACATCAACAAGTGAGCCGCAGGACTTGCCCGCTGCCTTTGTATATAGTTATATAGTTAGTTAGTGTTAGGTTTCCTTTATTTGTTTTTATTATTTTGGACCGCTCGGACAATGGCCACTTTTTTGTATACATTTTTATCATTAGGTAGTAGTAGGTTTCCTTTATGGTGTTGGGCTCATGGACCCTGGTACATTCCTGTATATAGTTTGTTTTTTGAAGGAACATTTTCTTTTTTCGTTATTGTGTTCACCATGTGGAAATGGTTTTTCATTCTTTTCCTTCTACTTGATATTGCTTTGGTCAACATTTGTTTTTGTATTCCTTTTTTTTATTGATTTTTACTTTTGTTCTCCGACATGGACCATTTATTTTGTTATCCACATAGTTGTATGTTCGATTTGTTTACTTCTTTTTCATCTTTAATACATTTTTTATTTTTACTTCCACTTGTGTTATTTTGTCTTTGGTTTCATACATGTCATGATATGGGTTTTGACATTCACTTGCAGCCATTGTGTATGTGTGTGTGACGGACATGTGTTCATTTACATACTTGCCATTGGGGTTGTGTCATGTAATTGCATTCACTATGTGGGTGGATGCAATCCTTGCCTGGGTGTTTGTGCTGGGTATGCTGTCCATTACTGCCATGATTGTGCATCGTCAGGACCTGGGGGCAGGGGGACATGGGTGGGGGCCTGGTGGAGGGTGCCCCACAGTGCTGGGTGGTGGGGGGTGGTGGGTGACATGGGTGGGGGCCTGCTGGCAGGTGCCCCACAGTGCTGGGGGGTGGGGGTGGTGGGAGACATGGGTTGGACATGGGTGGGGGCCTGGTGGAGGCTGCCCCTGGTTGCTAGGGGGTGGGGGTGCAAGGGGACATGAGTGGGGGCCTGGTGGAGGGTGCCCCTGCACTGCTGGGGGGTGGGGGTGGTGGGTGACATGGGTGGGGGCCTGCTGGCAGGTACCCCACAGTGTTGGAGGGTGAGGGTGGTGGGTGACATGGGTGGGGGCCTGGTGGAGGCTGCCCCTGGTGGCTGGGGGTGGGGGTGGTGGGTGACATGGGTGGGGGCCTGCTGGCAGGTGCCCCACAGTGCTGGGGGGTGAGGGTGGTGGGTGACATGGGTGGGGGCCTGGTGGAGGATGCCCCTGGTTGCTGGGGGGTGGGGGTGCAAGGTGACATGAGTGGGGGCCTGGTGGAGGCTGCCCCTGGATGCTGGGGGGTGGGGGTGGTGGGTGACATGGGTGGGGGCCTGGTGGAGGGTGCCCCTGGTGGCTGGGGGGTGGGGGTGGTGGGTGACATGGGTGGGGGCCTGCTGGCAGGTGCCCCACAGTGCTGGGGGGTGGGGGTGGTGGGTGACATGGGTGGGGGCCTGCTGGCAGGTGCCCCACAGTGCTGGGGGGTGGGGGTGGTGGGTGACATGGGTGGGGGCCTGGTGGAGGCTGCCCCTGCACTGCTGGGGGGTGGGGGTGGTGGGAGACATGGGTGGGGGCCTGGTGGAGGCTGCCCCTGGTTGCTGGGAGGTGGGGGTGCAAGGGGACATGAGTGGGGGCCTGGTGGAGGGTGCCCCTGCACTGCTGGGGGGTGGGGTGGTGGGTGACATGGGTGGGGGCCTGCTGGCAGGTGCCCCACAGTGTTGGGGGGTGAGGGTGGTGGGTGACATGGGTGGGGGCCTGGTGGAGGCTGCCCCTGGTGGCTGGGGGGTGGGGGTGATAGGGGACATGAGTGGGGGCCTGGTGGAGGCTGCCCCTGGGGGGTGGGGGTGGTGGGAGACATGAGCAGGTGTGCAGGGTAGTCCCCTGTGGTGTGTGCTGCCTGCAGGGGCCGTGGAGGGTGTACAGGTAATGCCTGGGAGCACACAGCCAAATCGCGTGTGGGACTTCCCGCGCACCCCTGCAATCCACGTACACGGCCAAATCGCGTGTGGAACTTCCCGCGCACCCCTGAAATCCACGTACCCTGCCTAATCGCGTGTGGAACTTCCCGCACACCCCTGAAATCCACGTACCCTGACTAATCGCGTGTGGTACTTCCCGCGCACCCCTGAAATCCACGTACCCTGCCTAATCGCGTGTGGAACTTCCCGCACACCCCTGAAATCCACGTACCCTGCCTAATCGCGTGTGGAACTTCCCGCGCAACCCTGAAATCCACGTACCCTGCCTAATCGCGTGTGGAACTTCCCGCACACCCCTGAAATCCACGTACCCGGCCATGTCGCATGTGGAACTTCCCGCGCACCCCTGAAATCCACGTACCCTGCCTAATCGCGTGTGGAACTTCCCGCGCACCCCTGAAATCCACGTACCCGGCCATGTCGCGTGTGGAACTTCCCGCGCACCCCTGAAAGCCACGTACCCTGCCTAATCACGTGTGGAACTTCCCGCGCACCCCTGAAATCCACGTATCCTGACTAATCGTGTGTGGAACTTCCCGCGCACCCCTGAAATACACGTACCCTGCCTAATCGCGTGTGGAACTTCCCGCGCACCCCTGAAATCCACGTACCCTGCCTAATCGCGTGTGGAACTTCCCGCGCACCCCTGAAATCCACGTACCCGGCCATATCGCGTGTGGAACTTCCCGCGCACCCCTGAAATCCACGTACCCGGCCATGTCGCGTGTGGAACTTCCCGCGCACCCCTGAAATCCACGTACCCTGACTAATCGCGTGTGGTACTTCCCGCGCACCCCTGAAATCCACGTACCCTGCCTAATCGCGTGTGGAACTTCCCGCGCACCCCTGAAATCCACGTACCCTGCCTAATCGCGTGTGGAACTTCCCGCGCAACCCTGAAATCCACGTACCCTGCCTAATCGCGTGTGGAACTTCCCGCGCACCCCTGAAATCCACGTACCCGGCCATGTCGCGTGTGGAACTTCCTGCGCACCCCTGAAATCCACGTACCCTGCCTAATCGCGTGTGGAACTTCCCGCGCACCCCTGAAATCCACGTACCCGGCCATGTCGCGTGTGGATCTTCCCGCGCACCCCTGAAATCCACGTACCCGGCCATGTCACGTGTGGAACTTCCCGCGCACCCCTGAAATCCACGTACCCTGCCTAATCACGTGTGGAACTTCCCGCGCACCCCTGAAATCCACGTACCCTGACTAATCGTGTGTGGAACTTCCCGCGCACCCCTGAAATACACGTACCCTGCCTAATCGCGTGTGGAACTTCCCGCGCACCCCTGAAATTCACGTACCCGGCCATGTCGCGTGTGGATCTTCCCGCGCACCCCTGAAATCCACGTACCCGGCCATGTCGCGTGTGGAACTTCCTGCGCACCCCTGAAATCCACGTACCCTGCCTAATCACGTGTGGAACTTCCCGCGCACCCCTGAAATCCACGTACCCTGACTAATCGTGTGTGGAACTTCCCGCGCACCCCTGAAATACACGTACCCTGCCTAATCCCGTGTGGAACTTCCCGCGCACCCCTGAAATCCACGTACCCGGCCATGTCGCGTGTGGAACTTCCCGCGCACCCCTGAAATCCACGTACCCTGCCTAATCGCGTGTGGAACTTCCCGCGCACCCCTAAAATCCACGTACCCGGCCATGTCGCGTGTGGAACTTCCCGCGCACCCCTGAAATCCACGTACCCGGCCATGTCGCGTGTGGAACTTCCCGCGCACCCCTGAAATCCACATACCCTGCCTAATCACGTGTGAGACTTCCCGCGCACCCCGGTATACACGCACACGTTTTTTTTTCTGTCAGCGCTTGTCTGTGTTTGTGGGTACCCCTTTGCACGTCATTTGTCCTGGAGGGCCACAGTATTGGCCATTCATCATGGCTGTATATGGGTGCTATTTGTTGGCGCACCTTTTGGCGCACATTTCTTCCAGGCGCAGAGACGCTACCGCCTGCTTTCTTGTGGCGGTCGTGTTTGTGCCTGTGCGCTGGTTTGAGCGTGCGCTTTTTTGCCCTATTCTATTCCATGAATACGTGTTGGAGGCGAGCGTGTGGGCGTTCTGCGCACTTGTACCCTGTGCTTCCCCCGTGACGCCCACTTTTTGGCAAGTTGTTCCCCATTCCGAGTGTTACGCCCCGTGTTACGCCTACTTTTGTTGCGTGCGCCGCGCTATGTGCGATTTTCGCTGTGGCCTGTGCGAATTTCGCTGTAACCTGGCGCACGCCGTTAGATGGCCTGTGCGCCAGCGTGCGCCGCGCACTTTCTTATCGCACATCCGATGGTCTTCTCGCGCACGGCCTTCCATGAATCGTTGTGCGCTGCTTTTCGTGCGATTTTCGCACTTGCACTGCGATTTTCGCTATTCCACTGCGATTCGCACGTTTTTGGCCACTTGCGCCGCGCTAATTATTCCATGAATCGGCCTCTGAGTCTTTACACTCCAAACAAAAAGGGATCTTCAGAATTCAGCCAGTGTATCTTTGTGAAACAAAACATGTGGTATGTCATCACCAGGATGCTTGCATTCTATTCCAGGTGGATGACAATGACACACAAGAAAAACAGCAAATTCAAGTGGAGGCTGAAAGGGCAAGATACTTAAGAATGGTGTCTATCAAAAGAGATACTGCCATATAATTAGAAGAAAGCACAGAGATTCCTCCTCTGGAAGATTTTCCAGAATGTTCTAAAATGATCTAGGACCAAGTTAAAGCTGTGGATGCTTGCACAAATGAGTTTGAGAAAGACCAGTTGAGGAAAATATTTTTAGAATTCAAAGATGTATTTACTAGAGATGCATATGATTGTGAGCATACTGACCTGAATGTTGCTACACTGCCAGAAGTGTACAGTAGGGAACCTGTCTTTGTGTGATAATATGGGCTACCCTTGGCCTTCTTTGAGTTGTTGGCAGAAATAGTCAAAAACACAGAGTCCTGAGTAATCATTAGACCCATTAACAGTACTTCAACGATGCCTATGTTAGGTGTTTTGAAGGCCAATGGTCAGTGGTGGTTATGTGCAGACTTGAGAGAACTGAATAAGAGGGTACCTGTGTCAAAGTGACCCCTCCCATTAATTGACCAAGGACTTGCACAAATCCAAAGAAATAGTGTTGGTTACTGATTCTGAACATGCACAGAATAGCTTTGTGGAATACTTATTGGGATTGAAGATGAGAGGGATGGTCACTTGTAACAAAAACCACTCAAGCCTGGAAAGCTGATTTAGGTCATCAACAATCTTGTTTCAATGAATGAGATGAAAATTAACTGGAGGAAATAAGAGGGCAATCCAAAACACCAGCAGAAGATAGGGAAGGGAATGATAAGACTGATTGGTAGCCAAAATTGGGACAGTAATGTGAGAACTGTTTCCCATTGAACATTTGCTCTGTGAGATCCAAGTAGACATTGTGACATGTTACGAATCTCAAGGGACAAGTAATCCACCAGTAGTTCAGTGGAGCTTTAACATACCCGATCAGGATTTCATTAAAGCACAAAAAGACGGTTCATTCATGGGTATGTTGCACATTCATGTGTCAGATGCAGAAAATAACCCCTTAACAGAGGAGGACTGCAAGGGAAGAGAGGAACAGAGGGTGATATAGAAGAATAAAAAACAGTTTCAGGTGCAAGATGGATTGTTGATGCGTAAATCCATCGAAGGACTTATACAATGAGGGGTCCCTGTGTTATCTCAGGGGTTAATGTTACATCATGCCCATGATGCGATAACAGCAGGGCATAGGGGTTTACAGAAAAGATTGGACATATTAAAAGAATATGCTTATTGGCCACATATGTCCCAAGTCATCGAATTGTATACCTGAGGGTGTTTAGTGTGTGCGCAATTCCAGCCTTTCTCCCCAATATATACAGCGCTGTTAATGAAGAGAGGTTTGACACTTCTCTGATCACATTTTCAAATCAATTTCATTAGCCCAATCGAAAGATCATCACAGGGAAACAGTTACATTTTCGGTGTCAAAATGGATGGAATGTGTGCATGCACCTGATTGTGGTGCAAAGACAGCAGCTAAATTGTTAGTGAATCACATACTTTCTAAGTTTGGTTTGCCTAAGAGAATAGAATCAGACGGTGGAAACCATTTTATCAGTGCTGTAATGACCAAGATGTGGCAAATTCTAGGGGTAAAAATGAAGATACATGTTTCGTACCGATCACCCTCCAGTGGTGATGTGGAAAGATGCAACTGATCAATAATAGACATACTTAAAATGTGTGTGGTGGAAGCAGGGTCTAGTAGGGATTTGCAACTCTTTTTCGTGCTCATGGCTATCAATGCAACACCATCAAAATCTACAAATCTCAGTCCACATGATATAGTCACAGGTAGGAAGATGGTACTCCCCAACTTTTGTTGTACAGGACCAATGAGCAAATCTTGGTAAATGTGTCCACAATTCATGTGTATGTGGAAGAGATGAGAAAGCATTTGCACAAATGAATTTAGAAAGAGTAGCTGAAGGTGCCAAATCATACTATGACAGGAAGCCATTCATTAGGGAGTATGGAACAGGTGACCAGGCATGCAAATTAAATTTTTTCTAAAGGAAAAAGCAAGAATGTTAAGTTGAGGGTCTCCTGCTGTGGCCCATTCAAAACTGTTTCCAAGGTTCATCTGTGATGTATAGAATACTGATAAAGGAAGGAGATCTAACTGTGGAACAGTTTGTCCACATAAACCAAATAAATCCGTTCCACCCAAAATATGAGGTGCACAGAATAGAACAAAAAGGAGAAAGCATTAAGGCTTTAGAAGTGCAATGGTTATGTCAGAGGCAAGGATGCACCATGACCTAGGTGAGTAAATTGGTTCCCGATAGTCCCCAATGGGCTGGATTTAGAAGAGTGAGGAAATGAATTCATCGTAACAGATAAAATGATGTGTGTTTGTTGTACATGAAGCAATGAATGAAAGTTGGAGGTATTAAAAAAGTAAATATAAATAAATAAATGAATGAAAAGGAAAATAAGAAGGAAATTGAGAAGAATGGAAACCACTTCGAAAAAATATTGGTGATTGGTACTTAACATATTTGTCTCTATCCTCTGCTTTTGAAAGTGTTAACTCGTTTTCCTTCAACAAGGTCCCTTGGAGCCTGGAGTCTATGGAGGAGTCACTGCAATGAGAACAAGAACAGTCTGGAAGGGGAAAAGGAAATTGTGGGCGCAGAAGAGAAATCCGGATGAAAACACAGTAGTCCATGCTATGTGGGAGACAGAAGAGAACCAAGAATCATTTGTATTTCTTCAAAAATGTGTTAGTCATAGGGTGTCTGGTATTATCTATACAGGCCTCTCTGGCAAATGGTCAAGTTCTGATCGAGCTGGGACCGGCATCAAGAATTGTGATGGAGTATACCCCTGGAATCATACTAGGGAATAAATGTCTCATACATCAAACATTTATACTAGTATCGATCCAGATAGGGTTTTGTAAAACAATTTCAATTTTACAGAAATTAATTGGCTCAAGTAAGACAATGGGTTAAAATACGCAGGGTGGGGGCTCAAAGAGCAGTCAAAGAGATTGGAGAAGAGATTTAAGAACAAGTCAAGTATTAAGAGAGAAAAGGAACACAGAACGACAGTTTATTTTAATTGCAACTATCGTTGTTATAATAATTGGGCTATTGTTGGGACAACTGTGTCAGTGAACACATTGGAGGACAAGCCTCTAGAATTAGGCTAAGATTTGAAAATGATACAACAAAGCCTGGACATGGTTAGAGTGGAAGAGAAGAAACTGGGCCAGTATGTGAATCAAACTGTTTTAACCCTGAATGATCAATCGACGCTGTTTGAGTCTAGTATAAATGTGATGGTTGAGGAAGATGGGATATTAGAGGGTATTCAGAATTGTGGGAATTCAATGGAGGTGATACTCTCTAAATGTGTTCAAGATGGGGTATCCCAGTTGATTCAGGGTCATATTCCATTGAGTTTTGTTTTATCTAATATCATCCGTCAAATGATTACACAGATAACTTGAAGAGCGTTTGGTACAATGCAGCAAAGGATTGCATTAGGCAGCTCAATTCCCCTGTATATAAATGTAGAATGGATGGAGATTGGTATTCTCTTGAATATTCCATATATCTCCCAAGAATTAATATATCAGACCACAATAGTACATAATGTAGGATTCTGGCAGAATGATAAATATGTAAGAATTGGGACTCCTGAAACAGTGGCCTTTCACACATGCGAGAAGGGTTTGTACCTCATTAAGTTTGATATGTGTATAAAGTTCAAGGAGCAAAACTACATATGCCCACGAAAACCATTCCTGCCTGATGCAGCAAATGTGCTATGTGGATTGCAGGCAGTTCAGCGTGTTACAGAGGGGAGTGATGTATCTATAAATAATCCAAAATCTGAAGAATTAGCGCAAGCCAAATTAATTAAGCGCAGGTGGCTGGTCAATACATTTGCAGTGAATTATACAGTCACACACCTCAACCATTGGTCATTTGTTGTCAGGCCATTGCAGCACAATGTGTTCTTTATCACAGTGCCTAAGGATACCTTGGTAATGGTGGTGGTCTAACATTGTTTCCTGTGAACGGTGAACTATGGGAAGAGAGAGTAGAAAACATTGGGGGTCATTACGAGTACAGCGGTAAGGGGTTAACAGCACCGGCAAGGATGCTGGTGCCGTTAACCCCTTACCGCCGAATTCCGAGGTCCCTTATCGGGTCCCACTAAGGCCAGCTGGTAAAACCAGCCATCCTTAGCGGGAGCCGCTGAGGGACCGGGGAGCTAATAACGGGCCCATAATTTACGGGCCCGTTATTAGCTCCCTCCCCATTCCGATTGAGCCCTATGGGGGCTTGAATGGGAATGGGGAAGGGTTTTTTGAATGGGGACTTACCGGGTCCTCCAAGGTTGGAATGACCCGGTAAATCCCCATTCAGAGAACCCGGACACGACTTTGGAGGCAGCCATGGAGCGAATAGCACCATGGCTACCTCCAAACTCGTAATGACCCCCATTGAGTTATTCCAAAGAAGCCACTTTCCTATGGATCCCAATATAAAATATTTCCTGAAACATAAGTAAGTACATACAATCAAGTAAAATTAAAATACCTTGTAGAAGGGGGTCCTAATTGATTGTTGACCTGTTTATACTCACGCTAATCTCTCTGCTTTTGGGAATGATTGCCTCGCCCTTGACTCGACCTGCCCTTCTTGCAGGCCAAGTACCACTTGGCCCATTTCTGCCAAGACATTGCCCCAGATTCTAAATGTGGCCTTCAAAGAACTCCCTGTGCAGCTGCACCACTTTCCAGCCCAGATAAGAATCTTCCAGAGACAACTACACAAGACAGCCCTCTCCTTTCAGCCAGCCAGCAGTACCACTCTCAACAGGAATCTCCCAGTCCCCTCCTTTCTGCTTTCTCCCTCTTTTAAACCTTTCAATGAAAACCAGCTCTTATCCTATGTGTCAGAACATTTCCTTTACCAATTTCCTAGCCTCGTCAGTGGTGTCATCTGTCATCTATTACACCATGTGCCAGAAACTTCATGCACTCATCATGCCATCTCTCAATCTGCTCATGTAATTGTCCAGCCCCTGTCTTAAATGACCTTTGGACAGTATTCTGCATAACACAACCTCCCAATAATGTTGCATTTTGTATTGTCTGTCTGTACTTTCTGAGGAGTTGAATATAAAAGTGCAGAACTGTAAAAGCATGAGATAGTTATTATTGTGTCTAGTTCTTTTTTTTGTTTGCATCTAGAATGAAATGCACAGTACAAGATGTGTTGATGTCTAGCTAAGATCCCGTAGTATGAAATTGTGGCAGAAAGAGAAAAATCCGGACTCCCATAGTCCAACAAATCCATCAGAGGGATTACCGGTATTTCAGGCACTGGTATTACTGGAACCTGAAATACTGGATGTTATTTTCTGGTGGGGGCCTGATTTATATCCAGATCTTGGCTCGAGGTAAATCACTTGAAGTTTGCTGGTCTGGGAAAATTACTGGTTACTGAATTACAGGCAATTTTACTGGCAATTTTCCCAGACCGGCAAACTTATAATGTGCCCCAAACTCTTTAAATATCCTCAGAATTGCAGTTTATATGTGTAGAAATGTTGTCCATTATATTTTATATTTGAGAGATGTCCTTTAATCACATTGGGCCACATTACGACCCAGGCGGTAAGCTACCGCCTGGGCCGTGACTTTACCACCATGGTGTAAACTACGTTTACGTCATGGTGGTTGGCGGACTTACCGCCCCATTCCGAGGTTGGCGGGGCGGTAAGTCCCCAATCCCCATTTACCCTTCCCCATTCCCATTTTTGCCCCATAGGGCATCATGGGAGTGGGGAAGGCGTTAATTACGCCACCCTAAATTACGGTGGCGTAATTAACTCCATGGTCCCTTAGCGCCATGGATTTTAACACCTGCTAAAAGCAGGTGTTAAAACCTCCATGGCGCTAAGGGACCTCGTACTCAGGCGGTAAGGGTCGGCGCTGTTTACGCCGGCGTAAACCCCTTACCGCCTGAGTCGTAATGAGGCCCATTGTTAGCATTCTTCCATAACTGATGTCCTTGTCTGAATCCACAAAAAAGGTTTTCTTTCTTAGGGGTACAAATTGCACATACATGTTTAAAAATAGTGCCAAATGCAACAATAGCAAATAATAAAAGGATTTTGATTACGTGTTATTTTTTAAATGTGTGCTTGTCCTCTGATCCAGACACATAGTTTACACCCTCCTCCCTCTACATCTTCACTGTCTTCCTATTTAACATACCTATGACACAGGAAAAACTGGCATTGGGTTGGCAGTCATTGGTAAGAATGATTGGCCTTGCACAACACTTGTGACCCCGCAGCTCCTTTGAATTCTTCTCATAACGGTTTCCCAACACAAGTAACGACTCAATTCCATTGCATCTTATTTACAGGTCACTACAGGGGAGGGTTAACTTCATCACTGATCCTTCCAACTTTTTCTCCTCTGCAACAGTCTCCTACTCTAACATCCTTCACTGAGACTTCACTATCCCTCAGTACCAACCATCAAAACACATACATTACGCAATACTCTCTCTGTCTGCCTACGTGGACCTCAAGCTGATTATATTCTTCCTGCCGCATGCCAGAGGCCATTCACTCAATCTAATCTTCATCACCTTCTGGCTCCTCTAATGCTTCAAGGCCCCCTCCGCCCCTGGACCAACTATGCTGTAATCCCCCTTCTCATATCATACACAAAGCTCCCTCATAAATGCCAGGCTAAGCACCCTGTGAGATTGAGAACCACTCCTTCAAACATTTCCCACTAGACACTTTAGACATGGCATTCCCAACATTCCCCACCACAGAGAGTGTCTGAACTCTTTTGGATACATTTAAATACGAAATAACTAGTGGATGCCCACATTACTCTAAAGTCTAGTCACACTAAAGTCAAACTGCCCACGCCTAGAACATACTCGATATCGCAACCAACAAATGCGCAATCAAATCTCTTAAAAAGCGGTTGTGCAAGAACTGCAGCCCAGAGGATCTCTCATCCCTCAAATTCCTGTGCATGGAACACAGACACAGGATCTCCAAAGCTAAGGTAGCTTACTCTACCTCCACAATTGAGATAGCCTCTAGCAGGAACACATCATTATTTGAAGTAGTCAAGCACTCATCCAAGTTTACACCTAAACCTGAGGTGTTGGCTTCACAAGAGAAATGCTGCAACATCTACACCTTCTTCATAAACAAAATGTGTATTCTTGAACGATCAGAACTAGAGAGAGCCTCACTATTCCTGCTGGAAGTATCGCCTCAGTATCTCTAAGATACTCTTGAGTTCCTTAAATCTATTGCCTACATGGGTGAATTCCTCCCAGCCTCCCTCAATAAACAACTCTCTGGACCAGCACTCAATCCTCTATACTGTATTGTGAATGACTGCCTCAGTGAAGGTTCATTCCCAGACATACTGAAGACAATTCTCATGTGACCCCTTCTCAAACAAATATTTGCTTGGCCCAAAGGACCAACCTAACTGAAAAGCCATCATGAGCCTACCGTTCGTCGGGACACTTATCAAAAACATAGCTGTGACCCAACTGCTTTGCAAAATCAACCAGTTTGGACTTCTCAGTGATTAGCAGTCTGTCTTCGTCCCCCAAATGCAACACTGATACACGCATACAAGTGGTGGATAATGGGAAATGAATCACTGACACAGGAGACACATGCTTCCTAGTCCTCTTATAGCTCTCAGCTGACTTTGATACAGTTGAACCCCAACATTCCTCTCCCTCCTCACTGACAGGCGGGCTTCTTTTGAACCATTCTAAAATGTTTTTTTTCTTACCTATTTGGCAGAAACCTGAGCATACAGATGGGCTTTTAACGATCCAACCATCTCCCAGTTATGCGTGGGGTCTCCCAAAATTCCATCTTCTCCCCTATCATCTTTAATTTATACATGGAATCTTTGAGAAGTCTCCTGGATGGCCCCATCATAGCCACCCATTAGTATAGTGATGACAGTCAGCTGTATCTAAATGTCAGTTGCCCCTAAAACCTTACCGCCATCCGTGTTATGAGGCCCAATGTCTCTGTCTTAGATTCTGAAGCATTTAAAAGCAATCTTTGGATCCAGGGGGAAGGTTCCTTCCAGGTAGGACAGCTAAAGAGTCCCTTTCAACCAATGCGTTCTTAAGAATAGCAGTCATGTGTCTTTCACCCAACACATTCTTAATGATGGCAAAACGTCTCTTTTCGAACAACAATTCTGTAAGAATAGTAGAAATGTCTTTTTCGACCCAACGCTTTCTTAAGAATAGCAAGAGTATCTCTTTTACATAAAAACTGCTGCAAGGATGGCAAAAGTGTCTTTTTTACAGTACAAATGATTATGGACAATGTCCTGGTATATTCCTCTGCCAAGAATCCTTCATTAGTCTCTTTTGATACACTGGTATTGTCTCCTGCCAGGTATCTTATCTTTTCACAATGGCTTTTCCTTTTAAATACTTTAAATGGGTTACCTGGTGTACTCTCCTGCCAGGAATCCCCTTCTGGGTTTAATAGATCCCCTGGTGTACTCTATTTCCAGGTATTCCTCCCCACAAAGGCTCACTGCCTGATATATGTTATTTATCAGGGTTTCTCTCAATGTTCTCTCTGTTTCCAGTATAGCACAGTTATATTCCTGCACTGTCTATTCTTCTCTTTTCTTCCTTGGCTTTAGTTACTACTTGTTCCAAGCTTCCCCATATGGACATCTCATATATTTGTCTTTCATCCTCTTAATTAATATTCATCAAGTGCTGCTTTTAAATTCCTCACCAGTATTCATCTGCTTGTGGCAATGCTTACTCCAATGTTTCCCACATTGACCTCTCATATATGGACACTTGTGCAGATTTTGTCTTTCAACTTCTTCATGAATATTCATCTGCTTGTGATAAAGTTTGCTCCAATTTGGCCCATATTGACATCTCAGGCATGAGGATTTGTTTATTTGACTTGGTCGGTTTTAAAAATGAGCTTTTAATCGTTCATATGCCTACTGATACACCCCCGGGTCCCCATCAACACTGGGCAGACTAACAAGTGTTTCATGATGTGTCTTATCCGTGGTCCATTGCTGCGGCAAAGTCTTCACTTGGGAATAGCGTCTCCTGCCTTGCAGACCCTCTTTCAGCTCTCTGGCCGTGACAGTGTTCACTTGCCAGTGAAGCTGCAGCTGCTTGCCAGGACCGTGTCTCTGACAGCCTCACTCCTACTGCCGGCACTTCTGTGGCTATTCCTCTGTGCCTGATGTGCTTCCCTGGATCTCCTGCCACTCTGGTAGTTAACGCTTAAAGATGGCAGCTTGAAAGAACCAGGCTTCTTCTGCACGGCCCGTTCCTATGTGTCTCCCTTCACCTATGGTATGATATGATATAAGTCATTTATAACACACCTGTGCACAAGTGTTTCTAGGCGTGACAAGACAAGGGAGAGAACACAGAAGTTTGACAAGACAAACAGTCTTACTAGGCCTTGTGTCATTCAGATTGTGTAAGTGCGAGAATGAGAGGTGCAAGGGGAAAGGGAGGGGGAAGTGCAAGGGAGAGGGGAGGGGAAAACAGGGCAGCAATGCTCTGAGTAAGTGCAGCCAGGTCAATGCGGCTCTGGGTAGTGCAAGGAGAACAAGACACTATAGGGTTACAGTTACAGCCCCTAAGGGCATGGTAGGACCGGTGGCAGTGCAAGGGTGACTAATCAAGAAAGAGCCTGGTACCCAGTGAGACTCTGAGGGTAGCCAAGAAACCAGTTGGTACAGCAGATAGGTAGGTCAGGTAGGTCAGCAGGGGAGGGAGAGAGAGAGAGAAATCAGAGGAGAAGAGGAACGTTTTGAGCTGCTTCCGGAACTTCAGGTGGTCTGGCTCAAGTTTCAGAGGGGCAGGGAGGCCATCCCAGAGAGAGGCACCTGTAGAGTAGAGAGATCTACCCGCTACTCTCTGCCTGGAGAAGTGTCTAACCCTTATAGAGTTGGAGGTAGCTGAGTGAAGGGCTCAAGAAGGAAGGTATTTTGGAAGAGAGCATTGGATGTAATGCCTGCCCTGGCCCCAGAAAGCCTTGTAGTACTGCTTCCCGCTCAGCCCACTCTGCCTTTCTCTTCTCTAACTCTACCTTGAAGGGGTAAGCAATTTTTATATGTCACGCACAGCTGAGCTTCATTGTAACAACTAGTCTGTGTGCTTAGCTTGGGGTTTCTCTCAATCCATACAGTACTTGATGCATTTTGGGAGTTGGAGTCCATTGGATTTTTAAGGTCTTCCAAACTGATATTGTTTAGGATTCTTGTTTAGAACAAAACCATCAGAGACAGGAGATGTTAAATATGTATTGTTTGTTTATGAGGTATGAATGGTAATTTGCTCAGAGTGTTTTGCAGAAAGTGGTTTCTGGGTCGCAATGGGAGGGATTTGTAATGTGACAACCAGCCATTAAGAAATAAGGATTTATGTGGTCTTCCTCTCTCGGAAGGGAAGAATACCATGTCTCTCCTGTCGAGGTCACCATCTTTCCCTGATAGCCATCTCCTCCCATGTGATCCTCCCCAGGAAACAACCCTCAGGGTCATGATCTGCTAGTGACTGCTGCTCCCTGCCCACATAGGAGGAGATCTTTGGCAGGGGATTAGTGATGACTCCACAGCATTCATCACAGTCAGCAGAACTCCAATTCCCCAGTGAGCTGTGGCCTTTCAGAGCAACTAAAAAATGACTTCTATTTAGTCTGCCATGGGCCTACTAAATTATGGCCAAACTGTTATTCATTAATATACTTAACCCTTAAGGACATTACAGTTATATTTAAAAAGACATATAAGTATTACTATTGCTGAGTGTGTACTTTTCATTGTAACAGCCGAGTTTGCCTATACCTAGTTACCTACCCATTAAACATATATGTGAGTTTAATGTGTTTGCACGTGTACTTACCTGCACAGCACCAGTCTCTCTAATGTTTGTTGCACTAGGGGTAATGAAGGTTTGGAATATGTGCATTGTACGTTGTGACGTCACCCTTCACTTTACTTTTGGCATTATTGCGTTATTTTCTTTAGCTTGTACGCACTAAATCTGATGTATGGATGTCTGAAGATTTAAGATAAAACTGAATCAATGAAGTAAACATAGATGTGAATACGAAGTAAACCATATAAACTTAGAAGATAAGTGACAAGTGATGTAGTAGATGTATATATGCAGAAACGTAAGGTAGAAAAGAAAATGTAGAAGCTTGTGAAAATAGGAAATATAATGCAAGTAAAGCAGCCATGTTGAGAAAATGGACGTCAGCATTGCATAATAGTAAACAAGAAATCTCGAGGAAAAAGACTAAGGCTGGAGAGCTGACAGGCGCTGTAATACAGATTTGTGCAAGTACAAGGGGTATTTGCGTGGCTCATAATCAAGGATGCCACAGCAAGAAGCAACTGCAAGGAACAAAAGGAGACAAAGAGAATAAGCAATGTATGGAGGATAAGCGCTTTGGCGTAAAGCGCTATATAAACCTAATAAATGCAAATACAAATATTTCTCTTAGTTTAAGTAAAGGAGTGAATAATTGTGAGCACCAAGTATAGAACAATCAAAGATGCTGAAAGCACATGGAGGACGGAGCAACCAAGTCTCCAGAGGCCAAGAGAAGTAATAGCACCTAATATAATTGAATCAAATACCACTAAACAAAAGGTCAGAATGGACAAATCATGGTCTCTTCACAATTGGTGTAAGACCAGAAGAAGGGCCTATTCATCAAGCTCCAGCTGAAGATAGCACTGTACCTTCACACCCTTTAAAGATCAGAGGAAGAGAATGGTCAGCAGGGTCAACTACCAATAGGAAGCCTTGGCTTAGAGCTGAAATGATGTTCTGACTTGAGTGTCGTGTAGACCGTTGAGACCTCCGTCCCCAAGTGACGCACAGGGGAACCAAAAGAAACCCGCTGTGCGACCTTTGGGGCCACAGGTGGGAGATGTCACTTCCCGGATCCACGGAACCTCTGGAGCACCGATGCTGTTGCAAAAAGAACGAGGTTAAGTACCAGGCAATTACAATATATATCACAAGAACCAAAAGATCTGAATAGTCTTACCTATCCGGTGTTTGGAAAACCAAGGAAACATAGGAGGGAGGTTCGAGACTCAGATGAGGCGGTCCCTAGAACAAGAGGACCGCAGACAAGCGTGGATACAGGATAAGCCACCTGTAGAGCTGAAGGCGTAACTTGAATCCCAACTGGGAAATGGCGTAGAAGTTCAACAGCGTACCAAGGGATGATCCGAAGACAAGTGAGGGTTGTGACAGAAACCAGCAATAGGTAAGCAGTTCCAAGCAAAGGTACAAAGGGGTAATCCGAAGGAGTCCAAGTGAGAGTTCCAAGATCAAGGTAAACCAGTAGTGTTATCAAAACGTAGCGCCAAACAGGGTCTGAAGACAGCTGAGAAGCGATGAGTGCTCCGTGCATCAGGCTTTATATACTGTGCGTTTCGAGGTCATGTGACGCCCACCAAGGTCACGTGAGAAACGCCGCTCTGAATCACGTGAGCAAGTGAACGATCGACGTGGAGGTGTTCCGCCGCCCCTTCTGCCGTATGTTCTCCATGGCAACTGCCAATGCAGGAAGGGCTGCAACCGAACCCGTAAATTGTACCTGGTACGGAACTTTCGGTCCTTTGGGTAAACCGAATCACATGAGTCTCGAACCGTGGAGGGAGTCGTGTGGGAACTCGAGGAAGGTGTTGGGGATATCTGAGCAGTGTTCTGGTGTGCAGAGGATCGTCTAACAAATGATGAAAGGTGGTAGGCTAATTAGCTAAGAAAGGCAGTTGTGTGACGTTGTTCCCCTACACCTGGGTTTTGTTGCTTACGTGCTGCTAGCAAGCCGAATGTCGAAGGTTGGAAGAGAGTGCCAATCAATCATGAGGGCCTAACTAATGATAAACTATACATTGTTGCCAAAGCCTATCCACTGCTGGTAATATGATACTATCTGTATTTTACATTGTTAGAGGTTGTTAAAAGCGTGACTCCCAAATAAGGGGCCACCAATGATGATTCTAACCTGTATATGAACCCTAGGTATATATGTTAACCAATCCCTCCAACTAATAGGTTTTTACTGTTTCCCACGTAGGATGATGTCATAGCTGATGTACATCAAGATATAAAGACTTTTGTGTAATGAAAATGAGCTGAGAGTATGTGAGCTACAATCTGTTTGATTGCCAGATTTCCCTATTTTATTAAACTGATAATAAAGTACTATTTTGCCATATTCTTTGAGTCTGTCCGGTTATTTGAGCCTGATATCATTTATTTGGTAATCCCATTTGGCTCTTGGAATGCTCCAGGTGCTATGGCACAGTATGGTAGTGGTGTGGATGGACCAGATCCAGACTCTCCAATTTTTGACATCTTCCACCATTAGCCAGGAGATCACCCAGTGTCCTGTGGAGAGTGCCGACAACATATGTGTGAAACGAGACGGTCGGCAGGTGTCTGTTTGAAGAGATTCCTGTCCAATCCCATGGGGTGCCCAGTGGACTGAAGATGAACTGGCCAATTGGGGAAGAATCGCTACTGAAGGGCTTGAACTTAGCAACGGATGTAAGTAGAATAATGAAAGTAGCAAATAAAAGGGGAGGGATTGTATTGTAAGTATAAATATATATACTAAGGAAATGGGAACATGATTTGTTTTAAGAGTGAGAAATTACCTCAATTCTATTCTCAAGGAGACAGAAGGTAACGCATAACACTCCAAGCAGGACATGTTTTAGCAAGGATTTCTGAGCCAAGGCCGATATGAAGAATGCTCCACAATGGGGTAAAACAGAGATGAGATACTTTTACTAGAGAAAGTAAAGAAAGACGATTGTTGAAATTGTTGTGCACATTTGTTTGGGGTTATATGTTAGTGTAAGAAGTTGATTTGTTTAACTAGAAACAAAGAATGATAGTAGTAATCTAGCTGTTTATCAGACATTAAAAACGAGTGATTGGCACCAATCAATCAATCACAGAATGATAACAGTTGAGGGAAGAAAAAGTGCCAAATAAGATTCTTAAAATTGTCAATAATAAAGCAGCAGGATAACGAGAATCGAAAGAAGTGTGACAAAGGCACAAAGAGAATATTATTGTTTTTGGGAAATGGGCAGTGATTGATGGTGCTTGCCCAAAATTGTTTTTTGATATAATTAATTAAAGTAATATCAGAATAAAAGATCTGGTACTTATTGACGGTTAAAAATGACTTGTCATGATGGAGGACACTCCACTTTTACATTTGTGCAAAACATTACTAGGCTACACACCTAGGATTGGCAAATATGCTGAATGGTTACGAGGCATGGCTGACAAAATGTTCATGCCTTGGCCTCAAGAGGGTTCCCTATCAAGAACAGTATTGCAACACATGACAACATACTTACATGCTCTGTACACAGGGACGAAGCTACAAAGAAGGTTAGCTATTCTAGAGCTATGGGAAATATATAAGAGCGAGAGAGAAGACCCACCCGTGGATGCTTAATCAGCATGAGGGAGAGGGCAATGCATTCTCGGCTCCTCTTTCTCAGAGTACAGAAACTGAGAAACAGGGATTCTATCCTTTAAAGGCGTTAAAAGCAGCATCTAGGTATATTAATCTGATATGCTCCCCCGCTTATAGCAGTGAAGACACTACAGAAGAAAATAACTAAAGAAACGTGAATAGATGTCCCGACGTAGTAAAAGTGAGGAGCATAACGAGAGAAGGATAGCTTGAAAGAGATAGAAGAAGAGACCAAGAGACAAAAAAGAGATAAAGACAAAGCCAGTGAAGTGACAATTTTACAGAATGAGTGGATGGCAGAACAAATATTGTTCAAGTTATATGAAAAGGGTATCGACAAAGTTAAAGAAGGAGAAGAATCAGAGGAATGGAAAAGAAAGGAATAAGAATGGAATGGGCATAAAAAGAAGAGAAGGACAAGATAGGAACAAAAGGAAGAACAAAGAAGGTATGATGAGCAGATAAAAGCAAGAGAGAGAAAAGGTAAGGAGAAAAAGAAATAGAAACAAAAAGATTGAAAGAAAGAAGTTTGCAAAGAATGCAAGTGGAAGAAGAGAATAGGGAGATGAGAAGATGGGAAGAGGAAGAACAAAAGAACATGAGAAGAAATGGAGAACGAAATAGATCACATCATTAACAGATGTGTAATACCAGTTGAAGAACCAGAATAATGGGAGGAAGAGAGAAGGTCACAACAGCCCCACAGGGAGTTGCACGACATACCTAGAGCACAAACATGGGATGATGGGCATGAGGCAGAAGGCATAGGGAAAATAATTGAGGAATTATATAGACAGATGGGGAAGACAGATGGCTATGAGACCAGAGGCATTATCCAAGGATCTCCACCGAGAGAAACAAGGGATAGATCGGATGACATAATGATGGACACGCATAGAACATGGTCCATAGGCAGATTAGATCTTGATGACGAGGAGAGAGATAGCAACCACACCAGTTGGTTTATAATGATGTCAGATGAAGAAAGGGAAGAAAACCAGAGAGCGTGTGTGGCTTTTCAATCGATCCAGACATAGGGAAAGGGGTAAAATTGTCAGATTTAGAAGAACCAGAAATATAAACACCAATGCCTATATCATATCCAGAGGAACCACAGGCGCTCGCATAGTTCAGGAAACATATTCCTGCCTTATGTAAGTAGATTGAGGTAATTGTCAGGACGAAGACAAATGGACAAAACTAGTCTACTTGGTATACAAGAAGCGTAGGTGAATATGAATGTAGAACAGGGTTTACACAATTCCAGTTATTACAGAAAGGAGGACGACCACAATATATACCATGGCCGCAGATGTATAAGGATAATAAGCGGGTAAATGGATTCATGAGTTAGAAAGGATGTCAGCGAGAAAGACAATAGCAGTGAGTGACATAAAAGACCTATTAGCAGCTATCCTAGGGGAGAGAGCTTATGACATTTGGAGATGAGCAGGATATGCAAGTGTAACAGCACAAAATATGACACTCGATGTGCACCATTTAATAATTGTAGAGCAGATCTATGGAGGGCACATAGAGTACAGTATTGTGATAAGTCAAACATGTGTGCAATTATGACAAGGAAAATGGGAGAGAATTAAGATCATGTTGCTTATATTCAGGTGATTCAAGGGCATTGACGTCTTGCGACGAGGGATCAGTGTGATAAGACTGTAGCATTATGTTATGATATTTTATGTCAGGGACTGCCCGAGCCAGTGCGAAGACAGATGAAAAAACAAGAAGGGTTGGAAGCAAAACCATGGCCAGAAATACAGTTGACTATCGTACATCATTAAGAAAAAAGCGGAGAATAGGAAGCTTGAGGAAGCAAAGTTAGTTCCGAACAAATTGTTGAAATTCGCCATAGAAGGAGCAGTACTAACAACCGGTGAAGGAGTTCTTACGGAAGAGTTTCAGCCTACACTGCCAATCAATCTAGGATACCCCATAGATCAGGGCGGGTAACATATTTGGCCACGTGGTAGATGGAATGGACCTAGAGGATGAGGAATCAGATTTCTTAATCTCAAGGGAGAGGAGAATTTAATGGAGGACAACCGCAGCAATGCTGGAATTGTGGAAGAATGGGACATATCACCAGCACATGCAGAAGTAGAGGAGAATTGCAGCAGACCTGACAAGCTCCAAGAGTAGGTGTGGACTATTCTGAACAGTATGGTAAAGAACCACCAGAGTACTGTGCTCAAGATCACACCCAGTACCAGACACGTGCGCCCAAAATACAGCAACACAGCAAGTTCTTTTGCAATGACAGTCACCACAAGGGCAACCATAGAAATTGCCTTTGCAAACACAACAAGTACACGCTGTTAGGGAGAATTCTCCAGAACGGCTAATTTCCCTTACCTACTGAGTCCCTCAGCAACTTTGCTGGATTTAAATAATTTATTTTTTCACCAGGTAAGAGTGTAAGCCTTTTTTTCCCAATCTTACATGTGTTTTGCTGTGTGTGTTTAACCTTTTTTGGGTTCATAGACTGTGGAGCCTCACCTACTCCACAAGCATCATCTTTTTTACTGAGTGTTACCCAGCACCTTCCGTGCATTGACCCAGGGTTGTCTTTTAGACTTCCCAACTCAGACTCCATTTTATGGCACTTACTACCGTCTCCCAGAACACGTAAAGTTGCGATTGACTTAATTACTCTCTTTAAATCCACAGACCCAGTACAAACTATCTTACATAGAGTACTGGAAAGGGTTAATACTTATCCCTTTTTATCTATTTCTCTTGGAGCTCTGTTTCGCTCCCTTTTCATCAAGACTTGGCTGGTGGCAGTGGTACCTACCCGATTTTTCCTACCGTGGTTATCTTAAATAACCTTGGTATTGTTTTAGGCTATCTTGCTAGCCTCGAACTTAAACCCGCTAGACCATATACGTTTTTATACAGTTCTGGCTGGGATTATTCACCATTTCTTTTTGAAAATGTCTTTCTCCTGTTTTACTCCGTGCGCCAAACCAGGTTTGGTTCCTTTGTTCACTGTCTTTTCACGGGCTTCTCACAGAAGCCCTCCATAGGTGACTGAAATTCTGGGTAGGCAGGACCAAGTCACACTCCTGTTTGATTGGCTAGGTGACTGTCCTGCCAGGACAGCCACCTGCTGTGTGATTGACAGCCAGGCTGTGTGAATGGACGAAAACTGCATAAAAACTCGTCTCTGGGTCTGGAAAGGCAGAGTCGCCACTCGAACGAAAGAACCGATGAGGAGCTGACAGAAGAGGACCGGTGATGCCCTGCTACAGGTCCGAATCTTCAGACTCCAATGACAGAGAAGATCTACCTGGAATCCTTTTCCCCTGAGCTGGTGGGACCAACCAGTTCACCAAAACTGCAATCCTGGACTCCCTCCTCTGGTCAAATTTGCTGTACAGAGCTACAGTGAACGGGATAGCCAGGAAGATCGGACCTACTCCTCACTGATGACGCCCAACAAGGCTGAAACATGTCTGGGGATGCTTGTGGTCTCGTGCAGAAGGGATGTGACCTAGCAGTTCGGGCTGGACTGCCCCTTTTGGGGTAGGACCAAGCCTGATTTGCATATGGTTTTTCCCCTTCTGTAATGGCTTGGCTGGATGAAAAACGATGGTCTGGAGGGTTGCCCAGAGCTTTGCCCGTGGTTATGATTAATTCAAAACCTTCCAGCCATCACCCTTCTGTTTTGCTAAAGTCACCCCGAGTGGGACGGGTATGCCCAGACGTGGGTCCCGAGTCTGCCGGGCCTAGAGACCCAAGCTACTCCTCACTGATGACGCCCAACAAGGCTGAAACATGTCTGGGGATGCTTGTGGTCTCGTGCAGAAGGGATGTGACCTAGCAGTTCGGGCTGGACTGCCCCTTTTGGGGTAGGACCAAGCCTGATTTGCATATGGTATTTCCCCTTCTGTAATGGCTTGGCTGGCTGAAAAACGATGGTCTGGAGGGTTGCCCAGAGCTTTGCCCATGGTTATGATTAATTCAAAACCTTCCAGCCATCACCCTTCTGTTTTGCTAAAGTCACCCCGAGTGCGACGGGTATGCCCAGACGTGGGTCCCGAGTCTGCCGGGCCTAGAGACCCAAGCTACTCCTCACTGATGACGCCCAACAAGGCTGAAACATGTCTGGGGATGCTTGTGGTCTCGTGCAGAAGGGATGTGACCTAGCAGTTCGGGCTGGACTGCCCCTTTTGGGGAAGGACCAAGCCTGGTTTGCATATGGTTTTTCCCCTTCTGTAATGGCTTGGCAGGCTGAAAAACGATGGTCTGGAAGGTTGCCCAGAGCTTTGCCCGTGGTTATGATTAATTCAAAACCTTCCAGCCATCAACCTTCTGTTTTGCTGCAGGAAGATCGGACCCTGCTTGTGTTTTAAGGAGAGTACCTTTTGTTTGTTGCTTTGCTCTGCTGCTGGTTTCTTTCCTGAGCAGTGCAGGACCCTCCAGTCTTCCTACTTCGTGTCAGTCCGACAGTCACTTCAGGAACCGTGAATCTGCATGACCTGCCAGGAACGTCCGCCTCAGCTACAGCTTCTTCTCCAATGCAAATCCGGTTGTTCGTTTTGTCCAGCAGCGGTGAAGATGTGTGAAACCTTTTGCCAATCTGAGGGCTTGTCCTTCTCTACTCTTTAAACTAACTTTTCTGCCGACCAACTTCGACCAGAACTCTTGGCAAAGATTTATCCGCGAACTACCCTGAACTGTGTGATCTTGAGCAAAAGACTTTTGTCCTATTGACTTTGGCCTAAGCCTTTTTGATTTGAAGCCATCACTATAGTTCTTCTTTCTAGATTGCCCTGCTTACTTACCTGTTGGTGCTGCTCAATTTCTATCTAACGTTGTCTTTCCCTCCCTTTTAAATTGTTGGAATGCCATTTTGCTCACACATCATTTTTGAGCTTAAATTGCCCAGAATCTACTGGGAGTGTTGTGGTGTAGTAAGAGTGTGATTTTTCAACTGCTTTATTTTAGTGAGATGTTATACAACTGATGTGTAAATAAATGGATATTCTTTTACTCAGAAACCTTGAGTCAGTGTTTGTTTGAATCATAGTAATTGCTGTTCTTTGTGTAACTATTGATACTGCTCACTTGCTCTTGAGATAGGTCTGGCTGCTCAGCCATCACTACCACTTTTACTGTGTATTACAGGCTTGTACCAAAGGTGTATTTGTACTTTCACTTGTAGTCTTAATTGTGTGTGGTGTTCCCAAAGGGTACTGCATATAATTATGCCTAACACAGGTGTACAACGGTGAGGAACAAATATAGTAATTACACTTAGAGTGCTGCTATTACCTTGGATCAACTAACCACAAGGCTAACATCACTAAAAAGCAATATTAATCATGTCTGACATGGAAAACTACAGTCAGGAGACCCTCCTTAGTTACACTGTGGATTATCTAAAAAATCTGTGTAGAGAAAGGAATCTCTCTGCCAAAGGCAACAAGTCTGAATTGATAGAAAAGTTGTAAAAGAACCAAAATATGGGGAGTGGGTCTGAAATGCCTGACTCTCCAGAAAATGTGGAAAATAATATGGATGATAATGTGTTTATTATTGATGAGTTAGAGGAAGTAGATGTATCTCCTAATATAGGCCTCACTGCTCCCTTACCTGCTCAGCAACCTCAACCTTTGTCCACTAGGACCCCATCAGGTCCTATGTTCAGTCCTGAATTCATTGCTCTAGAAAAGATGAGGCTTGAACTGGAATTCAAATGTTTAAATGCTGAAACTGAACAAAAGCACCAAGAACTTAAGCTCAGAGAAATAGAGTTGAATCATGAACTAGAAATGAAAAGGCTATCTCTTGAAAATGCTTCTCTCCCAGAGTCTTCTAGGTCTTACCAGTCCTATGAGATCCTGTATGCCTAAAGAAATTGTGGGTATGTATGAGGTTAAGATTGAGATTTTGTATTGGTTGGCAATGTTTGAATATAACCATGTGATTGAAGGTTTTACAGGGAATCAGTTGCTTCCCTGGCTCTTCTCTAGGCTACCCTCTGTTGCATCTGATGTTGTGATGGAGTTGGGGGAGGTGGATAGGATGGATTATGAGTGTGTGAAGCTTGCTTTAATTTGCTAGATTTGGGAAGACCCCTTCCCAGTACCTTAAGAGGTTTAGGACCCTCAAAAAACATGATGGTACCCCTTGGGCTACCTGGGTATGTGAATGTTTGAAAAACTTAGATGGTTGGGTTAAGGGTTACAGAGGGAACACTTACGAAGGTATGAGAAATCGTGTTATGTTGGAGTCAATTTATGATGCCTGCTCTCCTGAGCTCAGACAGCACTTGGCTGATTATAAGGCGATAGATACAAAGAAGTTAGCTAGGGCTGCTGACTTGTCGGTTGCCAACAGGGCTATTCACAAGGATTCTCTGGCAACTCAAAAGAAGGTTGAGGGAAATCAGCCAAAGAAAGATAATACCTCAATGCAAAAGAGGGCCACAAACAGCAACATAAGGGTATACCACAAGGGAAACCAAATCAGGCTAGTGCACCATCTGGACCCAAACCAGATGGAGGTCAGAACAAACCCCATTCATCAAGACATTTGGGAAATGTTATGTTTGTGGGTCAAATGACCATGTGAATGTGGATCCCAGATGTAAGGGTAAACCTTCAGGGGTCCCCTCTGTCCCCTTAGCCTTCTCCCCAGAGAAAGACGTACCTATGACAAGTGGAAACTTTCACCTACTAGCTGACCAACCCATGAGAGTCTCAGCTAGTGTTTCTTTAGTGTCCCTGGGCTTGTGGGAACAACATAATTTTGATGTCTATAATTCCATCCCAGATAATACTAAAGAGTATTATAAAGATAGTGTTCTTGTGAATGGCCAGGAGACTCCGGCCATCAGAGACACTGGAGCCAGTATAACTGTGGTGGATGAATCATTTCTCAAGGTGGAGGATGTTGGGAAGGTACCCAAACGCCTCACCAAGTTAGCTGGAGGCCCTGTGAAAATGCTTCCCTAGTTACCAGCTCTCATCCAGTGCAATGACATGACTGTCAAGATACCTGTTAGTGTGCAGAGTGAAGTGCCTGGGAGAGTCCTGTTGGGTAATGACCTGAAAACTCTTGGAGTTGTGTCAAGCAACCCCAGGCCTCCCAGTAAGAGGAGACAGGAGCTCACTAGGCCTGCAAGAGAGAGGACCTTAAGAGGCTCTCCTCAGGAGTTGATAGAGGAAACTATCACTCCTACTCCACAGGAGTTGCTCACTGCTATTTCTAGAAAGGAAGAGGCAAAGGAGAAACCCAAGAACTCAAGGAAAAGGTCAGACAGCACCCCTGTGCTACCAACAAGGACATCCACAATATTGTCCCCGGTCACACATGTGACTCCTCCACCTGCTGAGGCAGAGTGTGAGGTACAATCATGTGTGGTTGATCCAGTTTCTGAGGAATCAGATCTGGAAGAAGACACTGTTTTGGTTGGATATCTTGACCCTGTTGACCATCCTGAGCTGCAATCTTTACTGGCAGAAGGTGGACTCAACAGGGCAGACGTTAGCAGAGGACAAAGAGTGTCCTGCACTTGAAGGTCTTCGACAACAGTCTGCTAACCAACGTGATGGGCAAGAAGTTGGAAAGCATAAGTTAAGTTTGGAAGATGGCCTCCTCTACAGTGAACCAACTGAGTCTATACCTGGGGACTGCAAAAGAATGGTAGTGCCCCTTGTCAACAGACTCCTGTTCCAACAGTTGGCCCATGAGATACCTTTGGCTGGTCATTTGAGTTTCAAAAAGACCAAGGAAAGGCTCTCCTTATACTTGTACTGGCCTAAGATGGGTTTAGAATTTGACGAATTCTGTAGCAGCTGTCACACTTGCCAAACCTCTGGCAAGAGTGGAGCCAAGCATGTGGCATCCCTCGTGCCTCTCCCAGTGATGGGAGCTCCTTTTGAGAGGGTGGGCATTGACATTGTTGGTCCCCTTGACCCTCTCACATCTTCAGGGAACACATTTATCCTGGTTGTAGTAGACCATGCTACAAGATACCCAGAAGCCATACCTTTGAGAACTGTTACGGCTCAAGCTGTGGCTAAGGCTCTACTTGGTATGTTTACCAGAGAAGGGTTTCCTAAGGAACTGATATCCGACAGGGGATCCAATTTTATGTCCCACTACATGCAAGCCATGTGGAAAAACTGTGGTGTCACTTACAAGTTCTCTACAGCCTACCACCCACAGACAAATGGAGTGGTAGAGAGGTTTAATCATGCTACGAATAGCATGATAGGTGCTGTAGAGGAACCCCTTAAAAGAAAGTGGGACCTTCTACTGCCATGCATTCCCTTTGCTTATAGAGAAGTCCCTCAGGCGGGAGTTGGTTACAGTCCCTTTGAAGTTCTCTATGGCCATCCAGTCAGAGGTCTATTGGCCCTGATTAAGGAGGGGTTGGAGAGTGCTCCTTCCCCCAAGCCAGTCAGAGTGACTGACTATGTGATTGGTCTCCAGAAGAGAATGTTATACGTGATGGCAGAAGCTAGTGATAACTTAAAAGCAGGTCAGGCTCTGGTCAAACATTGGCATGACCAGAAGGCCAGCATAGTTGAGTTTACTCAAGACCAGCTTGTATTAGTTATGGTGCCAACAAGGCAGACGGCCTTGCAGGACAAATGGATAGGACCCTTCAAGGATTGTGGGCAAACTTGGAGAGGTGAACTATTTGGTGGACTTAGGCAGACCTAAGGAGGCTCCCAGAGTGTTTAACACCAACCGTTTGAAGGCATATGTCTCGAGACCAGAAGTGGGAGCTTTGCTTCTAGCTTCAGCTCAAGAGGAGGAGGAGAGTGAACCTCTACCTGACCTCCTCAGAGGCCAACCTTTGGATGAGAAAATAGAAGGAGTCAATCTGTCTTCTCAACTGACATCTGAACAACAGGAGGAGTGCAAAGTTCTGTTAAATCAGTTTGCCTCCCTGTTTTCACTTTCACCAGGCTTGACCCCTTGGGGCCAGAATGATATTCTCACTGGTGACTGTCTACCTGTGAAAAGCAGTGGTTACAGAATGTCAGAACATTGGAGATCCCACATCAAAATGGAGGTCAACAAGATGCTAGATCTCAGGGTTATAGAACCCTCTACAAGTACATGATCTAGTCCAGTTGTTCTAATACCAAAGGCAGGATCCAAGGAGTTGAGATTCCGCATGGACTATAGAGCTCTAAATGCAGTCACTAAGACTGATGCCCATCCTTTGGCAAGTAGAGATGAACTGGTGGATAGACTTGGTTCAGCCAAGTACCTCAGTACATTTGATCTGACGTCAGGCTAATGCAAATAGCCCTGACAGACCCAACTCCAGCAGGCCTCTACCAGTTTAAGGTTATGGCTTTTGGATTAAAGAATGCACCTGCTACATTCCAAAGGATGGTCAATCAAGTGCTGAATGGGATGGAGGACTTGGGCATGGCGTACTTGGATGACATTGTAGTGTTCAGCCCTACATGGAAAGAAAATATTGATCACTTAGGATATGTTTTGCAGGCTCTTGAGCAGGCACACCTGACCATAAAGGCAAGAAAATGTCCAATTGGTCAGAGCAAAGTGTTCTACCTTAGTCATGAGGTAGGAGGAGGTGAAATAAGGCGATTGCCTAGCAAAGTACCAGCTGTACAAAACGGGGCCACTCCTACTACTCAAACCCAAGTGAGAGCTTTCCTAGGTCTCACTGGGTACTACAGGAATTTCATAGAGAACATGGGACCATAGCTTCTTCCTTGAATGTAATTTCCTCTCCAAAATTCCCTAAAAAGGTTCAATAGAATGAGGTGTGCACTCAAGCCTTTGAAAACCTGAAGAAACCCCTTTGTCCAGCTCCAGTCCTAAGAGCTTCTGATTATCACCAACCCTTCATTGTGCAGACAGATGCCTCCAATACAGGTATAGGTGCAGTCCTTAGTCAACTGGATGAGAAAGGTAGGGAACACCCCATTTGTTTCATCAGTAGGAAACTAACAGGAACCAGATACAAGGAGGGCAACCATAGAGCGTGAATGTTTTGCCATTGTGTGGTCTCTGAAGAAGTTTAGACCATACTTGTATGGATCTACTTTTGTGATTCAGACAGAACACCAACCCTTGAGATGGTTAATGCAAATGAAAGGGGAAAACCCAAAACTTCTGAGATGATCAATCTGCCTGCAAGGGTTTGATTTTACCATTGAGCACAGAGCAGTATGTCACCACCAAAATGCTGATGGTCTCTCTGGGATGTTTTAACCGACTAGAGGTAGAGATTCAACCAGGAGTGGATTAAATCCTCCTGTTCCTTAGTCTGGGAGCGGGGGTGAGTGTTAGGGAGTATTCTCCAGAATGGCTCATTTCCCCTACCTACTGAGTCCCTCAGCAGCTTTACTGGATTTCTAGGATTACTTTTTCCACCTGGCAAGAGTGTGAGCCTTTTTTTCCCACTCTTACATGTGTTTTGATATGTGTGTTTAACATGTTTTGTGTTCATAGACTGGAGCCTCACCTACTCCACAGGCACCATCTTTTTACTGTGTGTTACCCAGCACCTTCAGTGCAGTGACACAGGGTTGTCTTTTAGACTTCCCAACTCAGACTCCATTTTCTGGGACTGACTACTGTCTCCCAGAAAACGTAAAGTTGCCATTGACTTTATTAGTCACTTTAAATCCACAGACCCAGTACAAACTATCTTACATAGAGTACTGGAAAGGGTTAATACTTATCCCTTTTTGTCTGTTTCTCTTGGAGCACTGTTTCGCTCCTTTTCATCAAGACTTGGTTGGTGGCAGTGGTAACTACCCTATTTTTCCTACCGCGGTTATCTTAAATAATCTTAGTAAAGTTTTAGGCTATCTTGGTAGCCTCAAACTTAAACCCCCTAGACCATATATGTTGTATACGGTTCCGGCTGGGTTTATCCGGCATTTCTTTTTGAAAATGTCTTTCTCATGTTTTACTCCGCGCACCAAACCAGGTTTGGTTCTTTTGTTCACCGTCTTTTTACAGGCTTCTCTGCAGAAGCCCTCCTTAGGTGCCTGAAAGTCTGGGTAGGCAGGATGTGAGGGAGGAGTTTTAGGACCCCTGCAATGGGTTCCCTTGGTAACCCAAGTCACACTCCTGTTTGATTGGCTAGGTGACTGTCCCACCAGGACAGCCACCATGCTGTGTGATTGACAGCCAGGATGTGTGAATGGGGGAAAACTGCATAAAAAGCAGGTGTCTGAGTCTGGAAAGGCAGAGTCGCCACTGGAACGAAAGAACTGATGAGGAGCTGACAGAAGAGGACCCCTACAACGACTGAACCACCCAGTGAAGCCTTGCTCCAGGTCTGAATCTTCAGACTCCAACAACAGAGAAGATCTATCTGGAATCTTCTTCCCCTGAGCTGGTGGGACCAACCAGTTCGCCCAAACTGCAAGCCAGGACTCCCTCTTCTGGTCAAATTTGCAGTACAGAACTACAGTGAATCGGATAGCCAGGAAGGTCGGACCCGGCTTGGGATTTAAGGAACACACCTTTTATATGTTGCTTTGCTCTGCTGCTGGTTTCTTCCCTGGCAGTGCAGGGCCCTCCAGTCTTCCTACTTCGTGTCAGTCCGACAGTCGCTTCAGGAACCGTGGGCCTGCAGGATCTGCCAGGAACGTCCGACTCAGCTACAGCTTCTTCTCCATTTAAAGGTACTGTGCAAATCTGGTTGTTTGTTTCGTCCAGTCGCAGTGAAGGTGTGTGAAACCTTTCGCGAATCCGAGGGCTTGTCCTTCTCTACTCTTCAAACTAACTTTTCTCCTGACCAACTTCGTCCGGAAATCATGGCAAAGCCTTAACCGCAAACTACCCTGAACTGTGTGATCTTGAGCAAAAGACTTTTGTCCTATTGATTTTGGCCCTAAGCCTTTTTGATTTGATTCCATCACTGCAGTTCCTCTTTCTAGATTGCCCTGCTTACTTACCTGTTGGTGCTGCTCAATGTGTATCTAACTTTGTCTCTCCCTCCCTTTTAAATTGTTGGAGTGCCATTTTGCTTACACTTCATTTTTTAGCTTAACTTGTCCAGCATCTATTGGGAGTGGTGTGGTGTGTTAAGAGTGTGATTTTTCAACTGCTTTACTTTAGTGAGATGTTATACAACTGATGTGTAAATAAATGTATATTATTTTACTCAGAAACCTTGAGTCAGTGTTTGTTTGTATCATAGTAATTGCTGTCCTTTGTGTAACCATTGATACTGCTCACTTGCTCCTGAGATAAGTCTGGCTGCTCAGCCATCGCTACCATTTTTACTGTGCAGTACAGGCTTGTACCAAAGGTGAATTTGTACTGTCACTTGTAGTCTTAATGGTGTGTGGTGTTCCCAAAGGGTACTGCATATAATTCTGCCTAACACAGACACAACAGGTGATGATGCCACAATGGAATGTGTATACAGGAGCCCCACATACGCCTACACCCAGGATATGGAGTGTGATAGTGGTGGGAGGCAATCCTTCTATGGGTACAGGGAGGAATTTATATCCACAAACAGAAAGCTAATAGAACGGCCTGATGTGTTCAGTACTATCAGTGACACCAGACCCCCAAGAGGAACAAAGGGTCACGGTAACAATAGGAGGCAAGACATTTTTTTTTCTTGTAGACACGGCAGCGACTCGTTCCTGTGTTTGAGAGGGAAAGTACCCAATGGCTGGCTTTGCCATGAATGTACACGATTCTATGGGACTATGATTTTAGTGAGTTTAGTTCCTTTTACTGATAAAAAACCAATTTCAATAGGAGAACATGATGTATCTATGGCAGTTTACCTACAGTATTTCGAATGACATTCTTTCGAATGCCATAATGAAGAAAACATTTGGCTGGAAAAAAAAAATTCAAATGCCTTTTTTAAAAAATGTTCTGTTCGAAATGGGGGGTCCCATTAACACCCCCCGCAAATCCCCTTTTTTTTAAACCCTTTTTTTTACTCACAAAACAAAAAAACATGTACATTCAAAAATAACACATTCGAAGAAAAAAAAATGTGCCCAAATGTTTTTGACATTATTGTCATTCGAAAAAAGGCATTCGACATATTAACTGGATACCATCTATGCTACTATTGTATTCTCGACATACACCAGTTAACATATTAGGACCAGACTTGATGACAAAACTTAACATGACAATGGGCCTCATTACAAGTCAGCCGGTCCGGAAAAAACGGTGGTGGTAAATCCGCCACCACCGTTCGTTCCGGACCGGCTGATTAAGAGTCCTGCAGGCGGGAGGTGTCATTCCCGCCAGGTCTAACCTGGTGGGTTTAACACCACCCGCCTGCAGGCGGACATGGAAACACTGGCACCATGCTGTTTCCACTTCCCCATTCCCATGTGGGAATGGGGATTAACAGAATTCCGCCTCCAGAATTACCGAGTCATCGGGGTTGTAATGCCCCGGTGATTCCGACAATCATGGAGGCGGACTGGTAATACGAGTCCGGTGGTAACCTGCCGCAATTTCTGGCACGGTTATCGCCGGACTCGTAATGAGGCCAAATATCTTTTACTGACAAAGGGATAATATTTTCCAGTCTGGTGATAAATAACATGAATGTAAGAGAGTCTATATTAGTATTTACAGGCAAAAAAGCATGAAGAGGTGTGCCTTTAGGCACACAGAAGTATTTTTGTATGGAGTAAATATTATGTTGTCATGTCTCCTTGATTGATAGGTAAATTATTGAGGATACCTGACAGATTTTTGTTTGAACCACAAATACCTATGGATGATGAAGAAGGACAGGTTATTCCCATATAACTAGAGGCAGCAGTAGTAAGAGAAGAAAGGGTGGTTATTCATGGGACGGACGATGAAGGAAGAGCATGGAAAGCAGTACCAGCCCTTGAAGAAAAATATAAACTAACAGACTTGACAGATGCGGAGCTGTTCAGAGATGATAATTCAGATGATGAATTAGTATTTTCCATAAGCCTTACATATTGACTAAAAGACGAGATTAGGTAAATACCACATAGTATGGCATTGGTAAGAAAGAAACCGTAATTTTTCCAAAAAGATTTTGAATAAGTTCCAAGCATCTCATGGACCAACAGTTCATATGTTGTGGGTTTATTTAGCTGAGCAGAAGCTGTTAAAATCAAGCTTTAGCCAGGAAGAATTTTACTACAAGCAAAACAGTATCTCATGTCCAGAGAAGCATATGAATGTATATTTGAAACCATTTTCGCGTTAGTACAGCAGGGAATACTAGTACTATCAGACTCCACATGTAATACGTATCCATTAAAGAAATAAACGAGGGTGGAGGGTGGAGATTTTTTCAGGATCTACACCCCCTAAATAATATTGTCAAAGCAGAGTTGCCTTTGCTTCTGAATCGAGCTACGATATTATGTAACATCCCAGCTACTGATAAATATTTGACAGCAGTAGATTTTAAAGATGCTTTTTTTCAATTCCCTTTAATGGGGACTCCCAAGATTTGACCTCATTTTCATTTAGAAATCAGTGGTGGAAACATATAAGCTTACCATGGGGGTTCCCATTAATCTTTAATAGGGTTCTTAAGATGGACCTAGATAACGTACAACTCGAGAGCAGAGAAGACTAGTCCAGTTAATGAGATTATTAGAAGAAAAAGGATACAGAGTGTAAGCAGAGAAACTACACTATTACCAGGAAGAAGTCCTGTACATAGGGAAGCTAATCTCTGAAGAAGGGAGAAAAGTACCACCTGGGAGAGCAGAAGTGATCATGAAAACTCTAAGACCTAAGACAGTAAGGGAAATGCAGAAATGTATAGTTATTGTAGGGCCTGGGTTTTTGATTACAGTACATATATTAAACCACTTCTGAAAAGACTCAAGGAAGCACACATAGGTAAATGTGCTATAACATGGACAAATGAAATGACAGAAGGACTTGAAGAGTGAAAAAGGTGATTTGTACAGCCCCTGTGTTAGGCATTCTAGATTATAACAAGTTTTATTTATTCTCATATTCAAATGGAATGGTAATGACAGCAGTTCTCATGCAGAAGACAACATTAGGACATGGATATACACCATTTGCTTATGACAGTGGGATTCTAGACCCAGTAACAAGAGAGCATACCCTTGCAAACAAGCATTAGCTGCTTCTGCTTTTGCAATTGAAATGGGGTGTTCAATGACATTATTCATCGAGCATTCCTAATATGCCATTTTGGAGAAACCTAAAAGCACATTGACTACGCAAAGAGCATCAGGTTATGAGGTGATTATTTCAAACCCAGCGATCAAAATTGTTAGATTTAGAGCAGTGAATCCAGCGACATTTATAGCAGAATCAGTAGAGAAGGTGGATTATGTACATGATTGCGCAACGTATGCTGAGTTTTATGACAATATTCCCAAGGTTATAGAAAACGCTCTAGGTTGGGGGGATTCTATTAATTGATGGCCCTTCAAAAATTTACCAAACAACAGGAGTAAGGCATACGGGATCAGCAGTAGTGAAGTTTTAAAAGAATGATGAATTTGAAGTAGTGAAACGTGTGAGATTACCATCACATTGGTGACAGTGTCCTCGGACTCCGCCTATGTGATGTCAACCGTTTACGCAGGGTTGCCACACTGGAAAAGTAGGGGCTTCCTCCATGCAAACGGCACACCAGTGCAACATGCGGCGTTATTGGACAAGCTTGTTATGTTACTAAGGCTCCCATTGGCTACCGCTGTGATGAAGTGCGGAGCCCATAGGTAGGAGGGCAAATATGATTTCACACTGTAAAAGCCACACACATTTATTTTATTTTATTCGATATTTGTATGGCGCCTATACACATGTGTTTCCAGGTGCCATAAGACAAGATGGGGGGAGGGGCATGGGAATAAGGAAAGTAGAACAGCAAACACAGTTATATTGCCCTTGTGACAATCCTATTGGTAAAATGCTTGACAATGTGGTAAGTGCAGCAGGGGAGGGGATAGAGGGAGGCGTGCAGGTGTTGGTTGCACCCAGGGAGGGGGGGAGTGCTGGGCGGGCCAAGGCAGCAAGCGCCAGGAGAAAAGGGGGAAAGGGAGGATGAGTGCAGTGGACAGGGAGGACCAAGTTAGGCTAGTCCTGGAAAGGGAGCCCAAGGGCAAGTGCTGACAAAGGATGCAGAGGGGATTGTTAGGGGTTAGTCTGGCCCCTGTAGGAGTCTGAAGGGCCCAGGTCGCAGCAGCAGAGGGAGAGAAACATTTTACCTGCAGAGAGTTGGAACAATATGTAAGGAACGCATGGTGGCAATAGTAAGTCAGACACAAGTGCCCACAGTTCAAGGCAGGACCGGTCTTTGCATAAGGCCATGCTGACGTGCCAGACTCTAGGGGGCAGTCCAAGGCTTCCATTAAAAGTCTGCGCTCATGCCGCTGCATCATTTAATTTCATAAAGTTATGCATGGGATCTATGTGCAAAAAAACAAAGTGCTACTCACCAGACTCGGTTTGAGAACACATACTGCAATGCATGATGCCTGCTGCTGTCCAGGCTAGCAGTGCACCTGGGATCTTCTAGTCTGGGATGTCATTTTATGATCCTAAAAACAGCAACATTTGTTGCTTAACACAGTTCCCTGGCCCAGCCAGGCCTGACTGCACATGCCTCCTCCTCAACGCATGTGCTGCAGTCAGGGGAAGGTGGGGGTGATTAATTGTTGGCCTGGCTGTGCTGTGTTCAGTCAGCTCATTTGGCCGCACAGCAGTAGGGACCGTCACCAGACATTCTAAAGTTAAACTTTAGATATTAATCATCTTAATTGCCATTCTCCTTTGGCCTTGGAGGATCGGGGCCCAGCGGCAGCTGCCCAGACACAGGAGCAACAGCTGCAGGTAGCAGGGCAGAACTAGGAAGGAGTCCAAGCAGTTCCAGTGAGGGAGAAGCCACCACATGTGTGCCATTATAGTATTTTATTGATTGGGTAAGATTTGGTTGCTTGTGAGTGAGTGAAAGGGCTAATACACCCCGATTGTTGGGCTGGCAAAAGCCTGGCCATCCCCTTGCATGCTTGATTCATCCCCTTCAACCCTCAGTTCATATGCAATACGATGCACATGAATGCAATCATATCCAATAGAGCTGTCTCGGTCAATTCTACGCCCGGCCCTCCCTCTCCACATCTGACCCATTGCCACTGATCAGGACTCCTGCGTTGGACGTTAAATAAATCAGAGCTGGAGACTCCGACTTTCAGACACAATAGTTCAGGTGTTTGAAGATGCAATCTTTAAACCTTTCATTTTAAGGTAAACAATAATGAAGGTAAGAAGTAGAGGACAACCCACCACTACTGACTTCTGACCATTAGGAGAACATCAAACATTGGCTAGGAAACATCACGTGTGGATGGGGACGACGGCTCTCAGTAAGTGTGTGTGGGGTGGGGTGTGGTGGTGGGGTGCGCTCCCTTCTACAAGTTGGTTCAGGTAATGCGGTTCTTTTGCAGCATTTCATCATAATATGTCAACATGTGTACATTGAATAGGGTTTCACGTCAATGTCCTTGGACTAAGCTGCTTTGTACAAAGAACAGAAATACCTGCAGGAATGTGGTATAGGTCTCAGCTAAAGTATATTCGAAGTAGGCACCTACGAGCAAACACACTCACGTAGGTGCATATTGAAAAACAATTATAATACTGCGTATTTATTCCGAAAAAAGGCGACACCAGTCACCAGGTAGTAACAGTCAGTTCAGTTGAAGTCACCCCAGTGATGAGAAGAGGACAAAACACCGTTTTTATTCATATGTGCTTTTTTATAGTGCTGGGTGCCACTGGCTGGTGGCTTCACTGCGCTAATAGTTTGTGTGTCTTTTTTTAATGCTCTGATGTTTTCCTGTTTTTGGGAGATGCTACATTAGAATTCAACATGATTTTATAATAATATTAACAATGCCAATAATAGTAACGGCTGGGTTAAGCATCCACCTCTAACTTGGCACCCATGAAACATTGAGTGTAATTAAATAGGATAAAAATAGCTTATATCATTACAGTGCTGAGAGGCAAGAGTAATCAACTGTGGAGCCCGGTAGAAATGCCAGTTATCATTATGATAATAACAAAAACAATGTAAACAAGGTCTGTCTCTAGATTCCCCAAATTATAGCTGTTGTTGACACCCAACCCTATGAAACTCACATTCATCAGCTAAGACTGGCAAAAAGAGTGCAGTGGGTCATTGATGTGAGCAATGCCGTCAGAAGACAAACCCTTGATTGCATCCCTTTCACTTCTGAAGATCGATCACTATTTGTTCCTGAATGTGACAGGTTTGCTTCAAAATTCCCCAAAAGGTCCCCCTCAATATACTTTTGCTGGAAGTGATTCATAAGCAGAGCCGATACGGGCCCCTCCCACTGGCTAGCACATGCATGGGCACAGTGTTGTGTTTCATTTGTGTGAGGTTTGCATCATGTTCTGTACCACTTACCTGTAGAACAAGCACTTATTTTGTCTAGAATTGTGTTTTTGAACCTGCATCTTCCCTTTCTTCAATTAGTTTGTCTTCCTTTTTTATCTCTTGCTACTCCGTGTTTTATGGTCAATAGATCGCATGCTCATTTGTCAAGAGTTTTTGCAATACTAGTTCCTGTTACACATTGTGTCATTCAGCTTCCCTTCATGGATCAACCATATGTGTCTTTTCCGACCCAAGTTAGGATGGCAAGCCAATCCTTTTTTTTATAGCAGGAGCGACCTGTGCGTAGGAGTATGGCTCACTGAGGGGTGGGGAGGTGCCAATGATGCTGCCCGCCTGGGGTGCAATCGGGTGAAAGACCAGCCCTGGTTCAAGGGTGTTTATTGAACTTTTGCAGGGGTGTGATAAACAACTATATAAACCTAAATCTTATGATGGGAGCAAGCTACGACCATCAAATAATAAAGAAGGTAGTCCTGGTGAAGTCGTTTCAACATGAAAAGTGCCTACACTAAAAAACCTATTGCCAATCCTTACTACTAGTTACAAATAGTGTGGGGTGCAGTTCATGAAAAAGAAAGAAGGGTTCAGAAAATGGTAAATCAGGATATTTGGGCTGCTGGCTTCCCTTCCCCATGTTTTCCGCACGGTGCAAGGTGGTTCACTCGAGCGAAGCAAACACTCTGGCTTCAGCAGCACAAGGATACAGTTAAAGTTTCATAGTCCACAAAACTGAAGACCTTCTGTATTCAAGTCTCTATACTTTGCACCAGTCACTTGATGCAGAGGGTCTGCTTTAGCAGAATCGACTCACAAATCTTTCCTTCAGTGTTCACAGTATTCACTTTGGGTATTCACCCTGGATGCCCCTCAGCTGGGCTCAGATCCTTTTCACAAAAAAGAAATTCAACGTTGTATCCGCTCTTCTGGGCTCAGATCCATTCAACATTGGATCCCCCTCTGCCAGGCTAAGATCCGTTCAATGTTGAATCCCCCTCTTCCGGACTCAGATCCCTTTACCAAAGCAAGGCTCAATTAGTCTCCCTCAGCCAAGCTTGGACCAATTGGATTTACTATATGCTGTCGAAGGCTTTCACATGTGTACAGGGTTTAGGAAGACCTGTTGCGTGACCACTGTGATCTTAATATTTCGTTCACACGCAGCATCAGTGTCATGATCTCTGCTTCCAAAAGGTCAGGGTTTTCCCAACTCCCTTGGAAGCAGATCCATAACCCAGGTTCCGAGGGCCAACCAGTCCCAATTGGGACCTTTTGGACCCAGTCCTGGCGCCAGTGGCACCAGGCTCATAAATGTGCCCAGTCCCAGCGCTGGAAGCGCCGGGCTCATAATGCTTGGGTGGACTTACCTGCAGCAGACCATGCTGCTTACTTGCCTGCCAGCTGAGCCTCTGATCCTCTTCTGTTTGGAACTACTTTTCCTGTTGGGTGGGGCAGGAGCCACTCCCTAGATTCAGAACACTGGAACTCTTCTGGAAAGCAGGAACTTTTTTCTTACCTAGGCGTGGCTGTGGAAGGAGATACCTAAGCACTACAGGAGGCTATTTAAACCACACCCGGTGGATGAATCTTGCTTTGCGTTATTCTGCATCCTCTGCAGCAGAACGCTCATCGTGTCTTCTGCATCGGATCCTGGGCCTAAGGAAAAAGGCTTACCATCCTGAATCCAGTCTTCAGCAACACCTATAAAGACAAGAAAGAACAGGTTAGCATTCCGGCATCTGAAAGACAAAGGCTTACCTACTCTTCGTGCGCTCCGGAGGTCTTCACACTGCATTCCGGCATCTGAAAGACAAAAGCTTACCGACTCTTCGCACGCTCCGGAGGCCTTCGGCGCTGCATCCTGCATCTGAAAGACAAAACAAGGTGCGTTTAAAGACATTGGGGAACTTTAATACTCACGTGCCATTACTCCTTTCCACATCAACCCCAGTGGGTATTCCGGCACCCTGCAGCCGCTCCGAACTCGTACCTGCAAAATAAAAGACAGTTAGAGCGCATCGTGAAGCAGGCAACAAGCGCTTACTTACGTGCTTCCAGGCGCTTCTATTCATCATACGGACTCCATCTTCAACTCACTTCAGCCCGTCATCTGCCATCGCCGGAACCTGCAAAACAAGAGACATCATTGCTAAAGACTTTAAAGACAATAGAATTACTCGAAACTTACCGTTCGTGCAGTAAACGACGGACAGCAGTCCTCTGAAGTCAAGAGGCCTGCGCTACCGATCCAGTGAAGAAACTGGTTACAGCACCCTGCCCCGAGGCAGATGGAGAGCTCGGCATTCACTTACCTAAGGTGAGAGCGTTAACCTTTGGGGGTCTACAGGAGAGCAAAAAAGGGAAGAGATAGGGACACCCCAATAACCCCAGTTCATTAATCCCATATTTTCTGTCTGCAGACATCTTACTCTTGAAGTCAGGCATACAGTGCACAGAGGTCCAGCCCAAAGAGCCAACCGGGTGCTACACATCACCTTTGAAGATACGGTAGTCGCCCAGTCAAGACCGGCGCCTCTGCGAGAATCAGGTGAGCGTTACAGAACGCAAAGTCTACCGCAAAACTCTCGCCCAGGCGCTATGGAAACCTCGGATACTGACCACCTAGCCCGGGTACTTGGGGAACTAAGGGCAGAAGTGCATGCAGCTCGTCAGGAAACGAATGCTCTAAGAAGGGAACTAATTATTTCCAAGGAGAGAACAGACGGTCTTGCTAGACAATTGCTACAGTCACAAGCCGGACAAACCCGTTACCCGCATCAGGGGCAAATCTTCCTTCAACATCCTCTATGAATCCAGTGCAGATCAACCTACCTGGGAATGTCCCTCTGGCTCCGCCCGAACGATTTTCTGGTGACCCAAAGAGGTTTGCAGTATTTATCAATCAGTGCCGGTTGCACTTCTTATGCCGGCCAGCAGCCTTTCCAACTGATCAAGCTAAAGTAGCTTTTGTACTTTCGTACCTTAGTGGCAATGCGGCAGACTGGTCGATCCCTCTAGTTAATCAAGATGATCCGGTTCTCCATGATTTTCAAGCCTTTCAGCTTAGTATGGAAAAACTGTTCGCAAGACATTCACAGGGGCAGGCCTTGGACAATGAGCTTCTTTCGTTGCGACAGGGTAATCAAGACCTTTTGGCTTATATTGCATCTTTCAATAGTCTAATAGTGGAAACTCAATGGCCTGAGGACAAAAGGATTACGCTGTTTTACAGAGGTCTACGTGGAGAGCTCAAAGACGTTTTAGCCCAAGTAGTGAATCCCCCACAAGACTGTTCGGATTATATAGACTTGGTCGTTCAAATAGATCATAGACTGCAGAACAGGAAGGCCGACCGTTCCAAGTTTGATGCTCGAGTATTTTCCAAACCGCCAACTCCTTCCAGAGGAGTAGACTCCGGGGAACCCATGCAAATTGGGGGTCTGAAAGGTCCTCTAACACAAAAGGAGCGGGAAAGGAGAAAACAGTTGCAATTATGCCTATATTGCGGAAACTCAGGGCACTTTCTTCGAGACTGTCCGGTGAAACCTGCCAAGAAGGCAGTAGGAGCTGCAGTTACCAAAGTTACAAACTCTGAGCAGGGAAACGACCTCGCCCGAAAAGAATAGAGGTCCTCTTGCCGAGCGTGAAAACCAGTTCCGTGACCTCGCATTTCGTGATACCTATGGTCCTCATTAGCCCTGATAATCCGGATCGATTACATGCAATTGAAGCTTACGTCGACAGCGGTGCCATCGGCAATTATGTGGATCATGAAATGGTTTTGAGGATGAATCTAACTCTTTGTCCCAAGGCTGTAAAGGACGTCATTACTACAGTGGATGGTACGGAGATAGCCTCCGGGCCAGTAACGCATACCACTCAAGAGCTGACGCTAGTAAGTCAAGATGGACACCATGAGAAGATCGTGTTCGATGTGATCAAGGCCCCTCAGTTTCAGATTATTCTAGGAATACCTTGGTTAGAGAAACACAATCCTCTGATCGATTGGCGAGCAAGAACGGTCCAGTTTCCAGAATGTGTCTCTACTTGTCACCTTCCAATTGGTGTTGCACTGGCAGCAATTTCTTCAGAGACTCCCCAGTTACCTCCCGAATACCTTGAATACCAAGATGTTTTCCGGAAGGATCAGGCTAACACTCTACCTCCTCATAGGTCTTATGACTGCCAGATAGACCTGATACCTGGATCTACTCCTCCTTGTAGTAGAATTTATGCTCTCACCGAGCCTGAGAACCTTCACCTTCGACAATACCTGGATCAATACCTGGCGAATGGGTTTATTCGTCCTTCCAAGTCCCCTGCTTCTTCAGCTTTGTTCTTCGTTCCAAAAAAGGAAGGAGACCTTAGAACTTGTATCGATTATCGCTCCCTGAACCAGATCACCGTTAAGAATAGATATCCGTTACCTTTGATCCCTGAACTCCTGGACCAAGTCAGAAAAGCATGCATATATACAAAGCTGGATCTTAGAGGAGCTTACCACTTGGTACGAGTAAAAGAGGGCGATGAATGGAAGACTGCCTTCCGCACCAAGTATGGGCTATTTGAATATCAGGTCATGCCCTTCGGACTTTGCAATGCCCCGGCCGCCTTTCAATATTTTATGAACGATGTCCTCAGAGAGCTCATAGATGTGTGTGTTGTTGTTTACATTGACGACATCCTCGTTTATTCTTCCTCGGAATCTGAACATCGGAAACACGTGAAAATGGTCCTCGAAAGATTGCGTCAACACAAACTTTTCGCTAAATTGGAAAAATGTGTTTTCAACGTGACTGAAGTTGAATTCTTGGGATTCATATTATCACCTGGCGGAGTACGTATGGATTCAAAGAAGGTCGATGCAGTTCTCAAATGGCCATCACCATCCTCCGTAAAAGGTGTGCAAAGCATGTTAGGCTTCGCTAACTTTTACCGCAGGTTTATCCCCGAATTCTCTCGAATAGTCCAGCCCATCACTGCCTTGTTAAAGAAAAACAAACGTTTTGAATGGTCTACCGAGGCGGAACAAGCTTTCCAGGATTTGAAGACTAAATTTATCTCTGCACCAATCTTAAAACACCCTCGCCCCGAACTCCCCTACATCATGGAAACTGATGCTTCAAGCCTTGCCATGGGGGCAGTTCTATCACAAAAGGACCCGGTAACCAATCAGTTGCATCCCGTGGCATTTTGGTCCCGCAAATTCTCGCCTCCTGAAATCAATTACACGATTACTGACAAGGAACTTCTGGCTATCAAGTCTGCCTTTAAGGCTTGGCGGCATTATCTGCTGGAGGCCCGACACACCGTTACTGTGATTACGGATCACCGAAACCTGCAATATTTGAAAACCGCAAAAGCCCAATCCTCTAGACAACTCCGTTGGGCATTATTCTTTGCCGAGTTTGACTTCATAATTACCTATCGACCTGGTACAAAGAACGGTAAAGCTGATGCCCTTTCTCGGATGGGAGTGGAAGAACACTTGATCAACCATAAACCGGTACCAATCATTCCCGAACAAAGAATTCTGGGTGTAATCGCCACAGAATCCATAGAGGAAGTTAAGGATAAAGCCAGGCAACTTGTAACTCCAGCAGACATACAGAATTGGCATCTGCAGGGAAAGGACTTTGCAGTAAAGGGCAACTTATTGTATTTCCAAGAACGATTATACCTACCCAGCACAGATTTACAGAAAAAAGTAATCTCCTGTTATCACGATACTTTGATGGAAGGTCATCCCGGTATGGCCAAGACCTCAGAAAAGATCAAGCGCTACTTCTGGTGGCCGTCTTGGAAAAAAGATATCAGAGACTTTATAATGTCTTGTAGAGTATGCGCCCAAAACGAGAGTCAAAAGGAAAGACCAGCAGGCCTCTTACGCCCTATTGACATCCCACCTCGCCCTTGGCATACGCTTTCTATGGACTTCATCACCGATCTACCTCCATGCTCCGGATACAATACGATTCTAGTAATCGTGGACTTATTCTCCAAGATGGCGCATTTCATTCCGCTCAAAGGCTTGCCAACAGCAGCAACTCTGGCCCGAGAATTCCTCGAAAACATCGTCCGACTACACGGTTTTCCTTCGGTTCTAATTTCGGATCGAGGTAGTCAATTTATTTCTCATTTTTGGCGAAGTTGCTGTCGGTCGGCTCAAATTGATGTGAGACTATCGACCAGTCACCACCCTCAGACCGACGGACAAACCGAGAGGACCAATCAAACTCTGGAACAGTATTTACGCTGCATGCTGCAACAAACTGAAAAAACTTGGAAAGACATCCTTTGGATAGCCGAATATGCCTACAATAACTCTGTCCATTCGGGAACTGGGAAAACACCGTTTTTTCTTTTGTACGGCAGTCACCCTCGAACCTCGGAGTTGGATCCCCTCCAAGATCTTGAAACACCAGCAGTAGACTACCTGCATTCTACAATCACCCAAGCCTTTAAGGAAGCTGTTTCTCACCTTCAAAGGGCTAAAGCACAATACAAGAAAGGAGCAGATCAACATCGGAAGGAAGCCCCTCAATATCAAGTAGGGGACCAAGTCTGGTTATCCACCAAATATCTACCTCTAAAAGGGCCACGCACATTCAACCCAAGATACCTTGGTCCCTATTCCATCACTACCATAGTAAACCCAGTAGCGGTCAAGTTGGACTTGCCCCCTCACATGAAGATACATCCGGTCTTCCACGTCTCTCTATTAAAACCCGTGCAACCTCAAACCCGACTAACTAAATCTCCAAAACCCATCCTAGTGGATGGAGAACTCGAGTTTGAAGTCAAAAGCATTCTGGACTCCAAGATCTCCAAATCTAAACTATTTTACCTAATTGACTGGAAAGGCTACGGCCCCCAAGAGAGATCCTGGGAACCTGCTGAATATGTCCACGCTCCTCGCCTAATCAAAAGATTTCACCGAACATTTCCTGACAAGCCAAAACCCCCGGAGAAGCCCGGTTTGGGAGGGGCCTTGAGGGGGGGGTACTGTCATGATCTCTGCTTCCAAAAGGTCAGGGTTTTCCCAACTCCCTTGGAAGCAGATCCATAACCCAGGATCCGAGGGCCAACCAGTCCCAATTGGGACCTTTTGGACCCAGTCCTGGCGCCAGTGGCGCCAGGCTCATAAATGTGCCCAGTCCCAGCGCTGGAAGCGCCGGGCTCATAATGCTTGGGTGGACTTACCTGCAGCAGACCATGCTGCTTACTTGCCTGCCAGCTGAGCCTCTGATCCTCTTCTGTTTGGAACTACTTTTCCTGTTGGGTGGGGCAGGAGCCACTCCCTAGATTCAGAACACTGGAACTCTTCTGGAAAGCAGGAACTCTTTTCTTACCTAGGCGTGGCTGTGGAAGGAGACATCTAAGCACTACAGGAGGCTATTTAAACCACACCCGGTGGATGAATCTTGCTTTGCGTTATTCTGCATCCTCTGCAGCAGAACGCTCATCGTGTCTTCTGCATCGGATCCTGGGCCTAAGGAAAAAGGCTTACCATCCTGAATCCAGTCTTCAGCAACACCTATAAAGACAAGAAAGAACAGGTTAGCATTCCGGCATCTGAAAGACAAAGGCTTACCTACTCTTCGTGCGCTCCGGAGGTCTTCACACTGCATTCCGGCATCTGAAAGACAAAAGCTTACCGACTCTTCGCACGCTCCGGAGGCCTTCGGCGCTGCATCCTGCATCTGAAAGACAAAACAAGGTGCGTTTAAAGACATTGGGGAACTTTAATACTCACGTGCCATTACTCCTTTCCACATCAACCCCAGTGGGTATTCCGGCACCCTGCAGCCGCTCCGAACTCGTACCTGCAAAATAAAAGACAGTTAGAGCGCATCGTGAAGCAGGCAACAAGCGCTTACTTACGTGCTTCCAGGCGCTTCTATTCATCATACGGACTCCATCTTCAACTCACTTCAGCCCGTCATCCGCCATCGCCGGAACCTGCAAAACAAGAGACATCATTGCTAAAGACTTTAAAGACAATAGAATTACTCGAAACTTACCGTTCGTGCAGTAAACGACGGACAGCAGTCCTCTGAAGTCAAGAGGTCTGCGCTACCGATCCAGTGAAGAAACTGGTTACAGCACCCTGCCCCGAGGCAGATGGAGAGCTCGGCATTCACTTACCTAAGGTGAGAGCGTTAACCTTTGGGGGTCTACAGGAGAGCAAAAAAGGGAAGAGATAGGGACACCCCAATAACCCCAGTTCATTAATCCCATATTTTCTGTCTGCAGACATCTTACTCTTGAAGTCAGGCATACAGTGCACAGAGGTCCAGCCCAAAGAGCCAACCGGGTGCTACACATCACCTTTGAAGATACGGTAGTCGCCCAGTCAAGACCGGCGCCTCTGCGAGAATCAGGTGAGCGTTACAATCAGTTGGATACCTAACAGAAACTTTCGAATGAGCACTTGCATGGTGCCAGACCACTCTTTGTACGGTATTTCCTCTTGATTTCCTCAGAGTTAAATTCTGAAGTTCAAGTAATTCTTTCTGGCTTCAATTACTGTCACGTCCCTCATTCCAAATGCTTCATACAATATTCCATTTATACAATATTGCAGCTTTCATCCTTGGTTAAAAACACAAGCTGGTTTGGTATCACTTTCTCCGACTCACCGGCTGTGTTGCTTTTTCGGACGCTGCTTTGTTGTGGGAGCCAAGTGCAGTACCGCAGCGGCAATCACTCCTCCCCATCTTGGTTAACGATGCAGGAGAGCCCCGGGAACCTCCAACACACTGTGTAGGTTTGATCAGCAGTAGTTCCCGGTCTTTGGTATCTTACATTCTAAGCCTTGTGGAAGTAACAGTCTTTATAGGTTAAGGGTGCGTCCGTCCCTTCTAGCAACCCTCTCTGGTCTCGCCATTTACCTCCTTCTATTAAACTGCCATCTTGAAACTGATGTTTCCTCGTGTGTTTTGCCTCGCTCAGAATGTGCTTCTGTGCACTGCCTTTTAACAATGAGGGGAAGTGTAATGGAAGTCAGGTGTGTGTAATAATCCGTAATTACCTGACCTTGCCGTCCATCGTGATGGGACATGTCAGTTATACGGCTCTGGTGTTAGTCCGTTGTCGATCACGGTGAACTTTCCGTGAGAAAGAGTTTGTGTCTGAAAAGGGGTGGCGGTGAATTCCTAGGTATCCTACCTGGTAGAAGGGGGAAAAGGTCTTAGTGGGAAGGAGATACTGCGTTTCACCCTCCAGTCTTCAACTTCTACTCCCTGAGGACCTCCCACCCAGGTGATCCTCCCACACTGGTCCACCCCCAGGAACTGGATCCAAAAACGATGGCCATGTCCTAACCACCTGGATGACAGATACCCAGGCACTAGCGGGTGAGACACCTTCAGGTTTCTCACACAAAGGACCGAAGGATTCTGGCTGGGAGGTATTTAGGGAGGGAAAGCTGGATGTAAAGAGGTCCCAGGCCCCAGACAGTCTTGTGGATGATGCAAAGGGTCTTGAATTTGATCCTTGCAGTCAACGGGAGCCAGTGGAGAGATTTTAGGGATGGAGAGATGCAGTCTCTTGACTTGAGGCTAAGGATAAATCTCGCAGTACTATTCTGGATTAGTTGAACGGGGTGAAGGGAGGAAAGAGGCAGATTGAGGAAGAGGCTATTGCAGTAGTGTAGCATAAAGAGAACCTGGGCTCTGGAAATATTGAGCTTCTGGGGGAAGGTGAGGAAAGGTAGAATGCCCCTGAGAAGGCGGAGAAAAAAGCTCGACTTCTTGGCAAGGTCCATGATATGTGGAGAGAAAGAGGGAGAAAAGTCAAAGATGATCCCAATGTTTTTTGCATCACATGTTGGTGAGGGAAGGGTACCCAAGGAGTCAGGCCATAGAGTGGGGGGGGAGCTAGCATCCCAATGAGAAGGATCTATGTCTTACTAGCTTACTAGCATTAAGACAGAGATCATTGCCTGAATTAGAGCACCATGCCTGAATATCAATCAAGCAGCCAGGTGTGAGGGAGGAGGAAGAGGTAGAGGATGGCCGCTTGAAAGAGAGCTGTGTTTCATCTGCATATCACTGGGTTTGGGGAGAAAGTCGAGATCAGATGGGCCAGAGGGGCCAGGTAGAAGTTGAGAAGCCATGGTGATAGGATAGAGTCTGAGGTACGCCATAGATAGAATGTGTGGTGGAGGAGAGAAAAGGATCATTTGCACTTGGGAAGGTCTTTTTGAATATAAGGAGGTAAACCATGCCAGTGCCCTGTCCGTGATGCCTAGTATGTCATGAGGGCAGTTTATGAGGATGGAGTGTCTGATAGTGTCAAAGGCAGTAGAAAGATCAAGGAGGATCAGAACAGAGGGTGTGTTAGAGTCCACGTTAGAGAGTTGGACTTCACGGGGGTTTAGAAGAGATGTTTCCGTGCCTCTGGCAGCCCTGAAACCAGACTGGTGGTCATGGAGGCAGCTAACCATTTCAGTGTGGACAGTAAATTGTGGGATGACCAGCTTCGCCGTGAGTTTTCCCAACAAACATGTTATAGATATAGGGCGATGGTTAGCCGGGCAAGAGGGGTCAACCAATGGCTTTTTTAGGAGAGGCTGCACAAGAGAGTGCTTAAGAGGTTGTGGGTAGGAGCCACTGGTGAATGAGTGATTTCAGAGGTTATCCAAGGCTGGGGTGAGAGAAGAGATGTTGTTCTTGATGGTTCTGGAGGAGCCAGGGAGCACCTGTTTAGAGTAGACTTTCATAGAGCGGAAGACTCTAATGATCTCATCTGGTGCACTACGAAATGACTTCCCCCTGCAGATCAGTGGCTGGATCCGGTATGGCGGCACATGGAGATGGTCCGAATGGAGTACGGGCCAGGTTTTCTATGACTGAGTACAACGTGGTACTCAGTGCATCTCTCCTCGGCTGCCCGAGCCTTTGGTACACCCCCAACGGTGGTAAATAAACCCCACACCCATGACCTCACTATGGGCACTGTAGTTATGCACTTCCTCTACCTCATCTTGCTCTTCCTCTTCCTCCTCTTCTGTATCTCCATATCTGTTACCCGTCCAGGCCCTCCAAGTGGTTGTTGTGGTGGTGGTGGTACCCGGGGAGGGGGGATGGCCATGACAGATGCCATTGTAGGTCTCCTGCAGCAAGTAGCTATGAAACAATGCTCTCTCTCCCGGTCTTCCAGACTGAAAATGAATACAAGTAAACATGTATTTACTGAATATTAAATATTCACTAATAAACCTTACTCTAGTTTCAGGCGAAAAGTCCTCACTTGGATCTGTGCCAATGACACTTAGCTCGACCTCCCCCTCCCACATAGACACTAGATGCCTGCAACCAGCTGAATGACATCCGATCAACTAGACTGAACCGTAGTTCCGCATTTCTTTATTTCGTTGATCTAACGTGAACTGTATAAACTGCACTTTTCTTGATTTAATTGCAAACTGCATAACGTGTATTTCTCCTGTAACTAAGTTCTTAAGCAATCTTGTACTGTTTGCGCCCATCTACCCCTTCGGGTTTGGTTCTGCGCTATACCAAATAAACAAACAAACAAACAAACAAACAATCTTCGTAAAGGGGATGTAATGACTACGTTGCACTAATAAAACCCCATGAAATTCAATGAGAAAAGATTGTTAAAGGTACATTATGGTTAAGTTGCACTAATAAAAACCTATGAAATTCGATGTAAAAAAGTTAACGAGACGTTATGGTTACAAGTAAAACCAAAAACCCCCAGAAATTCACCAGTTATGGTAAGCTAAGCAACCATAACTCTCACAACCACCGTGCAGTACATGAAAGATGACATCACAAATGTTCTGATCTAAAGAAAACATATTCGAGTGTTGTTGTTAATACATGAACCGAACCAGAACTGCAGTTTTTAGCTCAACTAGGAAGTTTGAAGCTCAAGAATTCACCCTTGCACAGTTCCTACACCTATTCTTATTCATTTTCCTTTAATGATCTAGCACACCGCACATACTTTGAAAAATATTAGGAAAACTGGATATTTATCTTAAAAATGGCATCAGTTATTGCCATCCCTCCTTAAAAAGCTGGTGGTGGTGGTGGCTCTTGGGGTGGAGGGATGGCAATAGATGATGCCATTTTTAAAAATGGCTTCAGTTATTGCAATCCCTCCTCCCCAAAGCCACCACCACGAGCTCGACCAAATGGAGGACCTTCACAATGCAAGAAGTGCAATAATACAAAAGACAATCAAGAAGACCAGGAAGATGAGGGAGAAGAAGTGCACACCTCTAGCACCTAGAGAGAATCATGGGTGTGGCAGTTCTTTACCACTGCTGGAAATGTACCAAAGGCTAAAGCTACCAAAGTGAAATGCACTGAGTGCAACGTTGGACTCAGTCGCGGACAACCTCGGCAGTACTCCTATGGGACCACTTCCATGCAGCGCCACACCAAATCCAACCTCCACAATGCTCTCAAAAAGGCTGTTCCTTTTTTGAAATAGTAGGCTGTCTTCCTCTACCTCATCTTCCTCAGGCAATGCTGTAAATACAAAGCCTACTTCTGTGGGACAGCTACCTTGCAAGTGATAAAAGAGGATGTTAATCCATATCTTTAAAAAAACAACAGTACTCTGTATATACTGCAACACACCACTCTGCCGGGAGAAGCAATTTCAAAGTGCTTTTGAAGCTGTAATCAAATAAAATGATGACAGAATATTCAAGATATTTATAGTATAAAATGCACTTTTATTTATGAAAGGGATGGGGTATCAGAATAGGAAACATAAATGGGAGAGTTTGGAATGTCTATACAATGATTATCAGGGGAGGGAGGGAGTGAAGTTTCATCAAAGTGTCTTTCATTTACATTTTGGAAATTTGATGGGGTGATTGCTGGGGGTAAGGGGGACAGGTACAAGAAGGAAAGTGATAAACAACATTCTAATAACATGATTTTTAATATAATTTAAAAGTTCCTTAAAGTATTTACTAAGTTCATCCAATTTTGCAGACAAGATCATTATTTACAGTTGGGGATAGAGATTGTCTTTGTGATTCTTGAGATTATCCATAATTAAATTGGGGTGTTGTTTCTTCATGTAAAGTATGTATTATAAGAAAAGAAGACATGGTTATTTCACTGAGCTCTATATAGATTTTTTAATATATTGTTTTATTTTTTATTTGCTTTAATTGACTACAATTCTTACAAATTTTACAAACAAAGGACTCCCATTCTCTCCCTTAGTCTCTCTCAATTCATTGTGGGCTTTACCATCTCAATCATTTTGATTTAATCCAGTTCCATGTCAAGATGTTAAAGGATGAAAGAGAACGAAGTACAAGAGGGTCAGAACCCTAGAAGAGAGAATAAGATAGGAAAAGAAAAAAGACGGAGGACGAAAAATCATTCTTCACACGTGTTGACGTTTTAGTTAGGCTTTTGAGTCTAATCTTGTTACGGTATGAGTTCTGGTTTCTATTGCTTGAGGAAGGATACCACATATAAATGAGACTGCTGCTATCCCCCACAATGTTTTCACCCCATTCATCAAGTTCGCCCACCGGACATCCTTGTCATAGGTCTGGAATATTGCTACCAATGGTACCAAGAACTTTTTCCGTTACTTGATTAGACCGGGCCAGCAAAGTAGCGAGTGCTTTATGGATTCAACTTGTTTTCATGTGTGTCACAAAATCTGCAGGTGTTTGCCACAGATTTGCCACATATTGCATGGATCTCATTTGTGCCGCATTCTTAGAAATGTATCTCGGTATGCTCTGCTAGGGGATTCTAGCAGGTAACCCCAGACCTTGTTTAATTTCTTGATGTTCAACGGTAATCTGATGGTGAGCTTGCAAGTTGATGCCTTATCCACGGAGCAGATCCAGTCATTGTCCATAAGTTTCCTTTTCACTCTGGTCGGATTAGATCTGAGATCTAGTTCAGAACAACCAAGATCCTCCAGCTTAGATCTGATTTTAGTCGACCACTGAGTAAGTAGTTTGCTTGACCCACTAAGGAGTTCCTTGTTTATTATCTAGAAAGTTGTTGGACTTGACCGTGAGGTGATTTTACAGAATAGTGACAGGCTGTTCCACTCCATTACAGCATACAGCGATGGAAGGAATAGTTATCTACGTATGATTGGTATTGCTGTAGAGTTTGGAAGGCTTAGTGTTCTTCTCCAGAATAAACTCTCTACCCTTGGCCAAAGTATTGCTGGAATTTCCAGCATAGCCTCTGCTCCATAAGTTAATGCAGGCACTACTTTAGCCTTGTAAAAGTTAACAACTAGAACCAAGGAAAAACGTCCATATCTTCTGTTCTTTAACTTAGCTAGGCTGGCCAAAGTTGTTGCTTTCTCCAGTGGATCGACCTGCATAAGGGTCTCGATAGAGCTATTGTTGAGGATAACTCCCAGATATTTTAACTGTTTTACTTGCTCAATCGGTTTCTGCCCCAGAGACCATTTGGATTTCTCTCTCTGGTTGTTCGATTTCTCAAAGCACATAACTTTGTTGTTTTCTTGATTTTTCTCCAGGTTATTCTGCTTAGTGTATCTCCGGAGACTGGCCAGTTGTCGCTGGAGCCCGATTACTGTTTGATCAATCAAGATCAGGTCATCAGCATATAAGAGGTATGACACTCTCACTCCAGCGATGCTAGGAGGAAAAGATCTTAGCAGGGGCTCGAAGTTCTTGAAGTCTGACACATAGAAGTTGAAAATAGCAGGCGCCAGTGGACAACCCTGCTTGAAACCTCTTGATGTGGGAATCACAGATGACAGTAAGCCTGCATGATTTAGGCAAACTCTCATGGAGGTGTTGGAGTTAAGGGCCATTAGGGGCTCTATTATTTCTCTTGGGCAAATCTTAACTGCTAGTTTTTTCCACAAGAGATCACAATTGACCTGGTCAAATGCTTGAACCAGGTCAACAAATGCAACAAAGATCCTAGGTCTTCCTTCTTGGATCTTTCCCTTCAGGATGGCTAACAGCAGGATGTTAGCCGATGTTTTTAACAAAGTCTGACTGAAATGGATCGTTCCAACCTGTGGTCTTTGCCCATTCCTGAAATTGTGTCAGCAATAGGGAACCAAATATTTTGCCGAGTCCAACAACGCAAATGGACGGTAGTTTTTCAGATCTTCTTTCCTCCCTTTTTTGAAAATAGGGACTACTGTCACGGTCCTCCATGAGTTAGGAATAGAGCAAGTTAGGGATGCTTTTTTGACGACTTTGTGCTCAAAGATGGCCCATTCCTCTAGGTGTTCCTTCGGCATAGTGTTGGTTAAGCTGTCGGGCTCGGTTCCCTTGATGTGTTCAACTTTTGTATCTAACCTAGGATGGTTTCAACATCATGGGGGGACATCCATTCTTTAGTTGTTTTAGACAGTGAAGTTGACGGAAAGGTGGTTGAACCCTCAAATAAGGCAGAAAAACTTTCCTTCCATAATGTCTCACTGACGTTGTTTTGTTGTGAATCGTTTTCACTGATGTTGTCGATTTGACCAGGGACCAACATTCTTTGGACTTTCTACAGCATACAATAGGCAGCATTTGCTCAGAGTCATTTTGGAGCATTCTTCTCCTACTTGATATTGATATTTTATTTCTATCGCGCTCGTACACAAGTGTTTCAGAATGCGACAAGGCAAGAGAAGGGAACAAGGGAGAACATAACAACAATCTTACTAGGCCCAGTGACATTGAGAATGCTCAACTCCATGGGGTATGGGAGGGGTAAAAGTGCCTGGAAGGGGGAGAAGTGAAAAATGCAGAGCAAAGGAGAAAACAAAAATAAATAAATAATAATGGCAACAAACAGTGGTAGTGCAGCCAGCAATTGGCAAGGGTTGGTTTAAGGCAGCAGACAGGGTAAGTCTGATAAGTGCAGGAAGAAAAAGGGGGGGACTGTATGGGTACAGATACAGACTCCAGTGCAAGGGGTGGCCCAGAGGCAGTGCGGGAAGGTGGCAGGGTGAGCAGGTACCTGGGCCCGGAGGACAGAGGGTGGCCGGGTGCACAGTGCCACGAGAGAACAGATCAGCAGGGGAGAGGGGGGGCGAAGGCAGAAACAAAGAGGAATGTCTTGAGGTGCTTCCGGAACAAAAGATGGTTCTCCTCAAGTTTTAGAGTGGCAGGGAGGCTGTCCCAGATGGAGGCCCCAGCCGAAGACAGAGATCTACATCCAGCTTGTTTCTTTGAAAAACGACTGACCCTGAGGGAGTTAGAGGTAGAGGGGCGAAGAGCTGGAGAGGGGGGGTATTTGCGGAGGGATAGCTGAAGGTATTTTGGACCCAAGCCCCAGAAAGCCTTGTGTACAATGCAGAGGGCTTTGAATGTAATCCTTGCATCCACTGGGAGCCAATGGAGAGATTTCAGAGCTGGAGAGATACGATTCCAGGGCTTGAGGCAAAGGAAAAGTCTTGCAGTCCTATTCTGGATTAGTTGCAGAGGGCTGAGAGTAGAGGCAGGTAGATTTAGAAATAGGCTGTTACAATAGTCCAACCTAGAGAGAACCACAACTTGGGAGACCATGAGCTTCTGGGGGAAGGAGAGGATAGGAAGACTACCTCTGAGGAGGTGCAGTAGGAAGTTTGACTCTTTATAGACCTCAGAGATGTGGGGGGAGAAGGAAAGTGTGGAGTCAAAGATTAACCCAAGGTTCTTAGCCTCGCAGGTGGGGATAGGAGGCGGGCAAAGGGAGGCCGACCAGAGAGTGAAGGGAAAGGATGGTGAAGGAGTGCCAATAAGAAGGATATCCATCCTGCTGGCATTCAGACAAAGATCATTGGTGGCACACCAATCCTGAATGGCAGTTAGGCAATCAGATATGAGAGAGGGAGAGGAGGTGGCCGAGGGCAGCCTGAAAATGAGTCAAGTGTCATCAGCGTAGCACTGTAAATTTGAGCAGAAAATGGCAATGCAGTGGCCGAGAGTTGCCAGTTATTGGTTGAAAAACCAGGGCGAGAGGTTAGACTCCTGGGGAACACCACAGGTAGAGAGGAAGATAGGTGATAGGAAGGACCCAAGTTGGACCTCGGAAGGTCGATCAGAGAGGAAAGATGTCAGCCAGGCAAGGGCCTGAGTGGAAGGATTCTGAGGCAAAGGAGTGGTTGCAAAAAGTCAGCAAGGGCTGGAACGAGGGTGCCAATGTGGTCCTTGATGGTTTTAGGGGAACAGGAGTGAACCTGTTTTGACAAAGCTTTCATAGATCAGACTTGTCTAGCAACCTCATCAGGAGAGAAAAGAGGAAAGGATGAGAAGGAGGTTGGGGAGGTGGCTGAAGGAGGGTCAGCAAGTACAGATGGAGAGGGGAGAGGAGAGGGAGGGGTGGAGAGCATGCACAGGATATCCTGGGTTTTTGAGATAAAGTGAGAGGCAAGGGCATTGCAAAGAGCCTGGGTGGCAACGGGGGGGGGGGGGGTAGAGACTGTAGCAGGGTTGGCTAGCTCCTTGCAGATTTTAAAGAGTTTGCCGAGTTGTTCGATGCTGCAGAGACGCAAACTTGAATGTGGACTCTCTTCTTGGTGAAGACAGAGAGTCGGTATTGCCTTTGGAGCAGGCGACAGGCCAGTTTGTCAGAGGATGAACAAGAAGCCCTCCATTTCCTCTCAGCCGCCCTACACTTACGTTTAAGTGTAGCTAGGTCTGAGCCATACCAGGAATACCAGGAATTGCACTTGGCTTTGGACTTCAAACGGATACTCATGACAGGGGCAAGAGCATCAAGAGTATCAGAAATAAAAGAGTAGAGCAGAGTCAGGGCTGTGTCAGAATGTGAGACAGCTAGAGGTGGAGGGGGGGGTGAAGTTGGCAGCGAAAGCCTCAACTGACAAACGCTTCATGGGCCAGAAGTCGGAGAAGGTAGGCGGCAGTGTTGGGGTAGACTTGGCTTGGGGGGAGAGAGGGAGAGATGAGAGGAGAGGGGGGTGTGATCGCTCAAGGAGAGAGGAGCGGTCAGAGGAATGGAGAGGGGGGTCAGAAGAGATCAAGACATCGAGTCTGTGCCCTGCAGTGTGAGTCAGGCCAGAGGGGAGGATGGACAGGGAGAGGGAGTCGCAGAGGTCATGGAAGAGTACAGAGGAGGAACAAAGAGAGTATAAATGGATATTGAGGTCACCGAGGAGGAGGAGTTGAGTGGTAGAGGCCAGGTGGGAGGAGGAGGGGTCTGCCCACTCAGTGAGAAATGAGGTGATTTGACCTGGAGGCCAGTAGATGGTAGCCACAGTAAGAGAATGTGTAGGAGAGAGAGAGAGAGCTTACAGACAAGGCATTCAAAAGAGGAGTAGGTTTTAGTGGGAATGATAGAGGCAGGAATCCACTCAGGAAAGATCATGGCTACCCCCCACTGTACCTGGCGGATCTGGGTGTGGAGAGGATTTTGTAGCCATCAATGAGGAGAGTGTCAAAGGTCATGACAGAACTGGCCGTGAACCATGTCACAGAAACACCAAGGACATCAAGGTCTAGTTCTTCAAAGAGGTGACAGATGTAAGAGGAGAGTTAGACAGCAGAGCGAGAGTTTAAAGTGGCAATATGAAGAAGGTTGCCAGCCTTAAAGACCTTCCGAGGAGGGGTACAGATTAGAGGTACACCCTGCAGAGGAGAAAGAGCCCTAGGAGGGGCAGAGGAGGAAGAGAGAGAGGGCAAGGTAGCCAAAGGGGTAGAGGTGGGGACAGCAGGAGATGAGTGGAAATTGCTGAGGCGAGGGAAGTGCCTATCAAAGAGGAGGAGATTGGCCTGAGGGCCTTGACCATGACAGTGCCATTAAGGTAGACATTAATGATGACTTTAGAGGAGTCGAAGGAAGCCATGAGAATTTACCAGCGAGTGTCACCATTATTGGGAGAGGAGGAGATAGGACAGAGCACAGAGATCATATGGTGAAGGACGACAAAGAGTATGTCGTGAGGGTCTGTCTGGAAGAAGTATTGGAGTAGGTGTCGGCGATAGGAAGACCAGGTTTAGAAGCCAAGATATCCTTTTTGAACGTTTTCTTACCAGACTTAGTGAGAAGGGAAGGATAGTCAATGGAGAAGCAGTTGGAAAAGATAGGAGAAATAGATAACGCCATGGCCTGGTAGAGAGAGGAGGCAGTCAGAGATATATACAAGATCAGAGGTAAGGAACAGTCACTGGGCTAGCAGGTTACAATTGAGGGCCAAAGTAAGGTGAAAAAAAAAACAACACAGCCAATTTTGATTTACAGAAACACACCAAAATGTGACTTTCCCAAAAAACCCAAATTTGGCTTACCCAAACACCCCCAAATTTGGTTTTCCAAAACACACCCAAATTTGATTTTCGCAACACACCCAAATTTGGCTTACCTAAAACACACATAAATTTGACTTTCCTAAAAACAACCAATTTTGACTTTCTCAAACACACCCAAATTTGGCTTACCTAAACACACCCACATTTGAGTTTCCTAAGTACACCCAAATTTGGCTTCCAAGGCAATTTCTTAGGCATCAATAGGTATAAGAAAAGAGGTAGGATTATAGGTGAGTGCTTAGACGAGAGCACGAAGGTGGGACCAGTTGTAGACAAGAAGAAGGTAGGGTGAAGGTGATTGAGATGAAATCTAAAGGGTAGGCAGAAGGAGGGAAACTAACCTATAGAGAGAGAAGTAAGAGAGTCTTGGAAGTCCAGTTTCATGCCTGAGGGAGCAGGCATCCCCAGGGAGGGTCAGGTTGTTGTCGTAGTGGCACGTAGCGTCCCTGTAGCAGACAAGGAAGTTGACAGGGACTTAGAAGTGGGCCTTGGGTGGAGCTGGCTAAAGCCTGCCGGTGCCCCGACTGGCTATAAAGGTGGAATAGCAGCCAATCAGTTTACACTGAGTTTACGCAATGCAGCAATGCACTTCAGGAGTCACAGCATCACAGTCACAAAGAAGCGGGCAGCCATGTTGGAGACATTTGAATCAGCAGTCGAAAATTACAATTTCAATTTGTATGTCCGTGAAAGAAAGGCAGCAGGAGAGTGGAAAACGCTGCAAAATAGCACTGTGTTGTTGCACTAATAAAAAATTAAATTGCACTGCAAAATCAGCTTTTGGGCGCTTTGTCATTTTTCATTTTTTAAATGCTACTCTAAATTGGCTAGTGTTTCAGACTCACTGGCAAAGCACCTACCTGGTGCAGGATGGTTCAGATTTGCCCAGGCAGTTCAGGGCTCAATGAAGGCAGGTGGAAGGGATAGAGACAAGGGGCACCTCGAGCTCCGTAGGATGCAGGGAAGGGAAAAACCACAGGCAGCTACTCAGTTTTTGTAGGCTTGACAAACCATGGCTGATTGCATTTTATGTTCTTGTGAATTCGATTAAGCTGCTAGGTGCTTTACTCATCTCAATTCTCTTCGTTTTTCAACAAGGAGTTTGACGTATGCATGAGTTCCTTGGTTCATCGCTTTTCCAGGACCTTATTTTTTGACACTAAAGCATTTTAAGAGAGGCATATAGTCCACAGTTGTATTCACTATCTCTCCATTTGCTTATTTTGCGGCTAAAGTGTAGTCTCTTGTTAATGCTGTAATGTCTGGGCTCCTTAATCTTAAACGATTGCCTGACTCGCTTACTTCCAATTTGGCCTTCATGAATAGCTGGTCTGATTTCAGTTTGGTCATACAAGACGTGGTTAGGAGGTTATGGTCACTATTTACTGTCCTGATCACCTCAAACGTTGTTATGTGCTGAAGAAGTTCCCTAGACACATAGATGTGGTCTATGTCGGCGGACTGATCGCCTCTTTCCCGAGTGAATTAGACTGCCTTTCTTCAGCCTTTAAGGAGTGGATGTCTCGAGACTCCCTTAGCATAGACCATAATCTTCCTCTTACCTCAGGCAGTGAAGATGTGTTTTGGACTCCGTTGCCTTGTGAAGTTGTTAGGCATATACCATTTAAATCTCCACATAGTATCATATACTTTGTTGGATGGTTTGTGTATGCGCCACTGATTAAATCTGCTACAGCGTTGATGAAGGAAGAATTCGAAATTGCTTGAGGGTTCCAATAACAGTTTTTCACCACTACATTTAACTGATTTTCCTGGTGCAATGAAAGGTGTGGATTTGGCAAGCTCACCAACAGGGCGAGGACAAAGAGGCTTGAAAAGAATGTTTTAATACAGTTCAAACCATGTCCCGAACTAATAGCCATCAATAGGCCTGATGTTGGTCGACCTTTGGTTCTTCTGACTGAAGCAGAGATGATTAGATCAAACCATTGAGGTAGGGTTTGTCCATCAGCCAAGTCTCCTGAGACAAAAGATGTCATAATCTCCAAGGTTTACGTCGCTCGGGGTGGTTAGGTGCTTAAAGCCCCTGGTGTTCCATGAAGCCATCTTTAAAAATGATCATGCGTTACTGGGTGGTTTGAAGTTAGCCTCATGTGAACCTTTCTGGCTATGCGGCTTGAGTGAATATTTTTGACGTTGTCTTGCTAACACTTCCGGGATCATGACAATTTCTGTGAGTCCTGGGTTTCAATTTGTGTCAGAGTTTTTATTTTGGGACCCGCATCATGCATGTTCTCTTGGTTTAGTTTAAACATGACGTTAAGGTTTGGCCTTGGGCCACTAGGCACTCAACTCAAGCCTAACAGAACCTTAAACATCCTGGGCACTTTTAGAGTTTCAGTTAGTTTTTGTTCACTAGAGCAATTTGCATTTTGCAAAGTGGAGGGTACTTTCTGGTTCTCAACTTGTCTTTTGCTTTGTCGAGGTTTAGTTGGTATACTTTCCGAAGGTTTAACCAGGATCATGTTGAAGCCATGTATACGAAGACTGTCTGTCGTCTCCGTCAGCATTCCCATAACCACTGATAAAGGAATGTGGAGGTAGATACTGTCCACATGATGGTTCTCTCCAAATTCAATTATTGTTAGGTCTTCTGATATGATCTACCGGAGTTTCGGGATGATATGACATTACAGTTTTTCTATTTAAGATCAGATCGTCCTCTGTGTCCAGAACTCTTTCTAATTTAAACATGTGTTTACTGGTACGACTTGTTCTTGAGGCAGCAGGCCTAGTTTGATGAAGCGTCACTCTCATGTCTTTTGGAGGTGGCCGGACCTGTGACCTTTGGTTATCCGCCCGGGCGAGGATTCCTTGGTTCTTCTTAGCGCTCCAAGCTGAAATAGATGCTTGATGGTTCCCATGGTGTCTGGATAAAGTTCTTTGAGTGGGTGAGTGCCTTTTGTTACACCGTGAACTTGACGATTTTCGTCTATGTAGAGATCCTACAGTCTGGTTTACCCACACAGGTGGAGATGTTGGAGACCATAAGGGTTTTCTTAGGCTGCCCTTCAATATTCTTTTTCTTTTTTCTGATAATGTCAGAAATGGTGGCGATGATGGAGTGGTTTTTGAATTTGTGTCATGTTCAGTTTCTTTCAGGGGCATTTGGTTAACTTTATGTAGGCCATAAGGGGCTCTCAATGATTGGGGAAGATCATATTCTGAGTCTTCGATTGAATATTGAGACAGCTCCATCAGGTCCTGTGATTTGTCCATATCATCATTGATTATCATGATTATGGCTCTATGGAATCTAAGTCCTTTACTCGTTCTGATGTTGTTACTGGGGAAGGACCGGTTCCCCTTATCATTTTCCTTGGGACAGGTTTTGGGATTCCTTGGTCTGGTCATGATCCAGTCCAGAAACCAACACAGTGGAAGGATCCCGTCCACTCGGGGCTGATGTTTCCCAATTTGTATCATGGAGGGTAGGTTTTTTTGTACTCTTGAAAATCAATAGTTTGTTTGTTTGTTTGTTTGTTTGTTTGTTTATTTATTTATATTGTGCACCACACCCAAAAGTATCTGGGCGCATTACAAGAATATGCAATTTCTTAGTTACACACAATAAATATACACAGGAATACAATGGGAACAGGGAGATACAGTTGACAATATTTACACATTGGGCAGTGAATAGTTATTTATATTTTAGGAAATATACAGTTACCCAAGTAATGGTCCAACATGCGGTTGCTTGTTGCAGGTAGTATGAGCTATACAGCTTTGTAAAGCATAGTTCAGTTTGAAGGGGGTTAGAGAAGACTAGTAGGGTGCATCATTCGAGATCAACCAGCTTTTCATGTCTTTCCTAAATTTAGAGAAGGATTGGTCCACTCTTGTTGTGGTAGGTAGGGAGTTCCAGAGTTGAGCTGCCATAACTGGGAAGCTGCTAGCGCCTGCCTTTTTACGTGTGTACCTGGGCACTTGCAGACAGTTGGAATTTGAGGACCTAGTAAGTCCAACGTGGTGATTTTTGGTGCATTTTTCCATAAGGTAATGAGGGGCTGCATTATTGAGGCTTTTAAGAGTCAAGGATGCTGTTTTAAGCTGTATTCACTCCTTAATTGAGAGCCAGTTGTCATATCTAGTGGCGGATATGTGTTTTATGCGAAGTATGCTCAATACGGTCCTGAGTGCATTATTCTGTAGGATCTGGAGTTTCTTGATAATATGTTTGCTGGCGCCTAGGTACAGCGCATTACAATAGTCAATTTTGGATAAACTAGGGTTCTGGCTAAGGTGGTACAGCTCTTCACAGATAGGGTTTGCAAGAGTGTATGAGCTTGCGTGTATATGCTGCCGCAGAGGCTGTTGTACTAACCTGTGTGCGCATATTCAGGGAGGAGTCTATGTAAAAACCCAAAGTTTTTACCTCTTTAGCAAATTTAATATTGTTTCCATCAATGCTGAAGGAGCGGTATTGGTCACTCAGTTTATTCATGTTAATAGGAGCGGCTAAGAGGAGAAGCTAAGTCTTCTCATCATTCAGGCAGAGACCGTAAGTGGCCATCCAGGCCTGAAGGATGAGGTAGATTTTATTTATAAGGGTAAGGTCTTTGTCATAGTCGCCGGTCAGAGTTATGAGGGTCTAGGTGTCATCTGCGTAATTAGTGTAGGTGACGCCCAGATGGCGCAGATCGTCAAACAATGGTTTGGTGAATGCATTGTACATGGTTGGCGATACACAAGATCCTTGTGAAACTCTGCAGGAAAATGGCATAGGGTCGGCTGCGGCTGTAGCAGAGAAGACTCTCATGGATCTATTGTTTAAAAAGGAGTGGATGCATGCTGTTGCTTCTGTTGAGAAATGTACCTCTGTATAAATGTATAAAGGTGCTTACATAAAACCTTATGATCAACCAGATCAAAGGCGGCAGACAAATCCAACAGAAGCAAGAGGGCTGATTTCCCTTTGTCTTTCAGATCATCAATCTGTATCTTTAGGTCAATCAGGGCTGTTCTGTGCCGTGTTGGGGCCTAAAGCCAGATTGGCAGAGTCTGAGTAGTTTGTTAGTCTCCAGATATTTTTTTTCTAATCGTGGTAGTACCCATGCGTTCTCCAAATTGGTAGGGACAGTACCTGTGCGGAAGGAGGCATTGATCAGTGAGGTGATGAAGAGGGCGAGTACACTCACTGCTTCTTTTATAACGGAAGCTGGACAGGCATCACCTTGACAGTTGGATGGTTTGAGCGAGTTTATGATTTTTTGCACTTCTTGGGGAGACACTGGGATGAATTTGAAGCATTCGGCAGGCTTAGAGGTTCCCTTGAGGAGGCAAGGTTGGTGGCTATATTGTTTTGGAGCATAGTGATTTTATTGGCTAGTGCATCTTGAATTCTGGTGCACTATTTTTGATCTTTAATGCAGTTGTCTGTGGGGGGCAGCGATTCAAGTTCTCTTAGGATGGTAAACAGTTCTCTCGTACTAGAGCTTGGTTTGTCAATCCTATTGTTGTAGGTGTCCCGTTTTGCTAAGAGAATGTTTTCTTTATAGGTGGCTGTAATTTTTAGTAAGGTGTCTTTGTTCCCTGTGGAAGGTTTTTTTCCAGATAATTTCATGTCTCCTTTTTTCATTTCATAGGTCTTTGAGTTTGGGAGGGAACCAAGAGTTCAGATGTGCTCTGGGTTTGCTTTTGCGCATTTATGAAGGGGCAATCGCATCTAAAGCTGTGGTAATAGTTTGTATCAGTTCACTAGTTCTGCTGGATCGGAAGAGGGAGGTAGAGGCTTTAAGCAGAGGTTGGAGGAATGGTTTAAGGTTGTGTAGCGTGATGATTTTCTTATTCATAGTTGGAATGGGTGGAGCAATTGATATCGCTGTAGTGGGCAGTGTGCAATCTTGCAGGTTAAATGTCAGTAAGAAGTGGTCAGTCCATGATTGCGGTTCGATGGAGGTTATATTAGTTGCACAGTTGAGGTCTGCTACCCAATCTATGGTGCATCCTTTTTCATGTGTAGTTGAAAGGGCTCTATGAATGAGGCCTAGTTCAGATTGGGAGTTGGCCATATGCTGTGCAAATTGGTATGTGGGGTCAGTAAGACCTAGATTGAAGTCACCTAGTATGAGAACTTGCGATCAGGGTTTTGTGTTGGTTGAGAACACAGTGTTGATGTCTTCTTCAAGGGAATCTATGGGTCCAGGGGGGTCTATAGATCAAATTAATTGTTATGGTACGTGAAGAGGTGAGTGGAAGTGATTCACATGATGTTATGGGGTCGTGTGGGACAGTTCTGAATCCTAGTGAGGCTTTGGTGATAAAGAGGATTATCTATCTGAAATAATCACTGCGTAGTCATCTGGTTTAGCTATAAGTAAGGATGGGCCTGCTGCAGCATGTAGCCAGGTCTCTGTGATTGCGAGAAAGTGCAATTTTATTTCAATTATTAGGTCGCAATCTCAACTGCATCGGCTACCAAGGATCTGGCATTGAGCAGAGCTCCATGGATGATGACAGGGCTCTTGCTATGAGCAAGTGGGTTCTGGTTACTCGAAATTGGTTTCGTTTTAGCAAGCATTTTGGGGTTGTGTTCTGGGGCTTTTATAAGGCTATGTGAGGAACTGTTTGTGCGTAGGGTGGCAGGTGCTGGTTTGTAACCTTTGCTAAGTCTGGACCCAAGCCTGGCATTTCTAACTATGGTTGGGCATGGGCATTTAGTAGTAGGTGAGGAGTGGTGGGGTTGTAAACTAGAGTTGGGATTACTGTGACTACAGTCCTGTAAGTAAGAAACCCTGAGACTTCTTGTAGTAATGGTATACTTTCATAACTAAGGGCTGAGGTAAAACTTTAATGGTAAAGATGATATGCATTGGATTCAGTGGTGGGAGGAAGGGGTGGGCTTGATTCTGCCAGTGAGAGTCAAAGGTGGAAGGAAGATGGTAGGTTTGATGCCACAGTCGGTAACAGAGTGATTGGACATGGCAGGTGTAACTCTAGGCTTGTGTGGGAAGGGATTTAGGCTGGGTGGTGGTAGCACTTAACATGAAGATGATAATATACAAGGCAGTGCAGAGTAAGGCATTCTCATATATCGAAAAGGCATACATAATTACAATTAACAGTGGTGAAGGCAAGTTACAGACATTCGTTGTTACAGATTGCTTTGCGAATTATTACAAATCAATCTGCAAGGGCATAGTATGTAAAAAGCAGCTAAATTGTGGGCAGCTTAGGCTGTTGGCAATGCTATGGGCACACATTAAAACTAGTGGCAGCCCGATCCCAAGTGCAACTAGTCGCGGTAGGCACATATGTCTAGGCTGTAGTTAGTGGTAATTTGAGAGGATTTGGGGTTATAGTCTTTATTAACCCTCTTGTGATGTTTTGTGGAGGTATTCCTTTTCTTATGTAGTCTTGGGGTAGCCTCATAACCAATTGATTCTGTGTTTTCTGGCTGAACACAACCATTCTGTGTCAATGTTAACCTTCCCTTACTAAGAGGGGAGGTTGGTGCATACCCTTCCCTCCACATGTTTCTTTTGCTTTTCTTTTTTCAGCCATGTGGGTGGTTCGTTTTTGAGTTCCTATTGGCTCTTTTGTGAGATCAATCTGAAGAATACCCTCCATATTTTGCTCCTCTCGTCGGGTTTCCCGATTAGATGTTTCATGAGTCTCAGTCTGGCTTTACTTCTTATGGTGACTGTATGAAAGTTTTGATTTCTGTGCCTTGTTTTCGATAGCTGTTATGTAGCCTTCCAAAAAGACCAACTTAGAGTGCATCATTGCAATAATGGTAGTATGGTCTTTCAGCGTGTCGTTTATTGATTCATACAGCTTGAAGAAAGGAGCCAGGGCTATTGTGACTGTTCACATTATAGATAGTTAATCTGTTTTTTCTCATCATGTCTCTGGTTTTTTGGTCAGTATGTTTACCTGACCTTAGTTCTTGCCCTGATGTAAAATTTGGTCTAAAGTTTGGTCAGGTGTAGACAGAGAATTGTCTCCATCTGTTGGTTGGTGAAAAGTCTCCAGGATACTATTTTGATCAAGACTTGGTGGTAGAGCATGTTGATCCTGTACTTCAAGCACATGGACTTGTAGTTGTTCCTTCATTGGGCTATGGAGGTGCATGGAAACGTTGGGGGAACCAGAATACATCAGGTGTTTATTCAACCTGTGGTTTAGAGGTTTATGGAAATTAAGACTTGTTGGCTTCATGTTTAGGTGTTTAATGAAGTCTGTACACCCTCCCCTCGTGTCGTGGATGGAGCCCATTCGACATGGTGTTATTTCACTGGATTTCCTGTGTCGTGATCAATCGATTGATTGGGTCCGTGATCAACATTGAACGTTCAAGTAAGCTAAGTGACCTATTGCATTGGGGCGAAGACTTGATATCCTGGGGTGCCGTTTGTCCAATGAGAGTTCCAGACAAGTTGCCTAAGCCTTAGAGATCTCTTTTTCCACTTATTACTATTGGTTGATACATGGATGTATTTTCAGGACCAAGGCGGGTGAGTGGTATCTCGGCCAGTGCTAGAGTTGTGTCAATTGTTTGTAATGATGGGTCCCAACGTGCTTTTGAAAATCCTTTTGGGATTAGGGGCAATGTTTGTGTTTGACTCAATTCTGATTGGGCATTTGGTCAATAGCGTCCATCACACCCTCCAGGATCTCTGCGTCTGACAGCTCATTCACAGGGTCTGTAAAATGTGACTTTCTCTGCTCAGAAAGTAGTTTGCCAGATTTGCAGTCAAGAGTTGTCTCTGAGGTGTTATTTTCTTATATGTCCTTAGGGTTTTCTTTGTTTTCCCTCCATTTTGTTGCACTGGGTTTCGGTTCGACTGAGTTTTCCCAGTAGCCTTTTCTGAAGTTGAACCTGAGGACTTTGGTTTAAGCGTTGACCATCTAAATTTGGTTGTGGTTTGGATTTTTGGCCTATAGCGCAGAGTGTTCTTCATCTTCACCATGTGTATTTGCCCATCTATTTCCCCATCTAGGTGGGGTCCTGTGGAGGTAACTGATGGTATGGGATTTAAGAGTGGGATGGTTCTGTCTCCTCCCCTGTTATTAAAGTGGGGAGTCGTTTCCATTCCTTGCCTTTTTAGTGCATCAGCTGGTGATTTTATCGCTGTTTCAACGTCTGTTTGCACCTAAAGGGAGGGGAGACGTGAGCCACTTCTTCTATTTCATCTTCTTCCTGTCGGATGCCCACTTTGACAGCTTCACTTGCACTGGTAGTCGGAGTGTGGATTTGGGCGACGACACATAGTTGTGTCTCGCTCCCGGGCTCGCCGCCGATCTCATTGGGGGTAGGCACACTACCTGCTGCATCTGTGGTAGACTCACCCACTTTGTGAGATGCAGAGGGTGAGGTAAACATGCAATTATTGCAGCGGGTTGGCTTGATTGTGCCCCTTGCCAGATCTTCCGCTGCCTGGAAGGGGGAGATGACACTAGCAGACTACAAGTGTGCTCCTGCTGAAGATTGCTGTTAGGAGTCATCATGGCAAACTCTTTGGATTCGCACTGAGAACACACATTGTTTCTTGAGTGAGGGTCCTCTATGGGTTGGATATTTGTAGCCCGTGTAGCGTTCAGTAACTCATTGTTGTTGTGTTTGCAGGATGCTATACATTCTATATCCAAGTCTGCATGAGAGTTAAGCGCTACACAGATGGAGCTGTTGACTATGCTTGCAACGCCAGGAGTAGAGGTACATGTTTACAGCAGCTGAATGGGGGTAGACATTATGTTCTTACTTGCCGCCATCATCTTCGCTCCAGCTGGGTGGGTTGGTTCACAATGTAGGCACAAGGGGTTGGTCTGCTCACTTTCATCCTCCGGCCGTTTCGCTCTTCGAATGAAGCACCCTTCTTCCATATTACAGATGCGAGGCAAGCAAACAAACTGAATCATTCACCCCGACTCGCCCAGACTGCCAAGATTCTGCGGCCGCTCCGCGGCAACGTAGGGCTTTTGAAAGAGTTATCCAACCTCACAGCAGTAGAGTGAGTTGAAAGATTGGTAATCCATCAGGTAGCACAATAGGAAACCCAGTATACTGGCAAAACTGTGACTCTGCAGCGACTCTGCCGAATTATGTATTGTTTACCATGAGAGATGTTATCATTACTCATTTCTCCTTTTGGGAAGTTTTCTTCCAACCACTCAAGTGTGATTGCCATTTCTGTTCAAATGAAAAAAATAGTGTTTTTTGCTTATAAGAAATGTTTATATAAGGAATGGTAACAACAGAGAAATAAATACAGTCTACTTATTATTTGGTAAAAGGTTGTTTAGGAATCAGCGACTGGTGTATGTGAGTCTGTATGAAGAGTTATACTGAAGTGATAATGTGAGGTGTACAGTTATGGTTTGTGCTTGGTGTAATACATTATATTGGGCCTCAATACACGGAATGCAGTAAGGGTTTACCGTTACCGGTAAGGGTACCGGTAAACCCTTACCGCCTTACTACAAGGTCCCTTTGTGTTACCTGACCTCAACGGCTGGTTTTACCAGCCGTTAAGGAAAGTGCCCGCAAAAGGACCTTGGAGGCGATTACGATACCGCAATTTGCGGTACCGTAATTGCCGCCTTCCCCATTCCCATTGAGCCCTACGGGGGCTCAAATGGGAATGGGGAAGTGCCATGGTGAATGAGGAATTACCGCCCCCACACACCTTGGAATGTGGCGGTAATTCCGCCATTCACCATGGCGGACTCGGTACGGTACCAGCGGCAACCATGGCGCTAATAGCGCCATGGTTACCGCCTACCGTGTAATGAGGCCCATTGTGTGCTAAATGAAGAAATAATGTGTACATGTTGAAATGATGATTTGTAGAAAAGGTTCATTTGGTTGTAGTAAAAATAAGTAATGTTGCTTTATGTGTATGTGTTTGTTGGTTGAAGGTTCTCGCGCCTTGAAACACTTGTGTATAGGCGCGTTACAAATGCCATATCATATCATATCATATCAAGGGTACAACATTTTCGGTCGTGCCCTGTTCTTCTGGGCTTTGTGAATGGTATCTTGTTAGGCAGAATTATATGCAGTACCCTTTGGGAACACCACACACAATTAAAACTACAAGTGACAGTACAAATTCACCTTTGGTACAAGCCTGTACTACACTGTAAAGTGAGTAGCCAGACTTATCTCAAGAGCAAAGTGAGCAGTATCAATAGTTGCACAAAGGACAGCAATTATTATGGTTCAAACAAACACTGACTCAAGGTTTCTGAGTAAAAGAATATACATTTATTTACACATCAGTTGTAAAACAATTCACTAAAGTAAAGCAGTAGAAAAATCACACTCTTAATACACTACACACCACCCAATAGATTCTGGACAAGTTAAGCTCAAAATGAAGTGTGAGCAAAATGGCACTCCAGCAATTTAACAGGGGGGAAAGACAAGGTTGGACAAAAATTGAGCAGCACCAACAAGTAAGTAAGCAGGGCAATCTGGAAAAGGCTACTACGGTGAGGAATTCAAATCAAGGGGCCTGAGCCAAAGTCAATGGACCAGAGCCTTTGCAGAGGATCACACAGTTCAGAGTAGTTTGCGGTTAAGTCTTTGCCAAGAGTTCGGAACGAAGTTGGATGGAAGAAAAGTTACTTTAAAGAATAGAGAAGGACAAGCCCTCGGATTGGCAAAAGATTTAAACACTTTCACCGCGTTCGGACAGAACGAACAACTGGGTTTGAACAGTACCTTAAATGGAGAAGAAGGCTGTAGCTGAGGCAGATGTTCCTGGCAGGTCCTGCAGGCTCACGGTTCCTGAAGCGACTGTTGGACTGAAACAAAGTAGGAAGATTGGAGGGTCCTGCACTGCACAGGGAAGAAACCAGTAGCAGAGCAAAGCAACAAATAAAATGTGTGCTCCTTAAAACCCAAGCAGGGTCCGGTCCTCCTGGCTATCCACTTCACTGTAGCCATGCACAGCAAATTCGACCAGAGGAGGGAGGCCTGCCTTGCAGTCTGGCAAACTGGTTGGTCCCACCAGCTCAAGGGGAGAAGATTCCTTGCAGATCTTCCCTGTCATCGAAGTTTGGAGATTCGGACCGCAGCAAGGCTTCACTGGGATGTTCAGTTGTGGTAGAGGTCCTCTTCTTTCAGCTTCTCTTCGGTTCTCTCCATCCAGTGATGACTCTGCCTTCTTATTCCCAGAGACCTCCTTTTTATGCAGTGTTTTCCCATTGACACAGCCTGGCTGTCAATCACACAGCAGGGTGGCTGTCCCGGCTGGACAGTCACCACAGCCAATCGTATACAGTGCGACATGGGTCTCCAAGGAGACCCTCTGCTTGGAGTCTCAAACCCCTCCCACACATCCTGTCCCCCTCAGACATTCAGGCACCTAAGGAGGGCTTCTGTGCAGAAGCCCGCCAAAGGACGGTGAACAAAGTAACCAAACTTGGTTTGGCACGCAGAGTAAAACACGGGAAAGACCTTCACAAAAAGAAATGGTCAATAAACCCAGCCGGAACCAAATAAAAGTAAATGGGGTCCAGCTGTAACACTCACCTGATTCCCACGGAGGCGCTGACCCAAACTGGACTGCTACAGTTGCTTCTATGACTATGATGAGGTGTAGAACTCGGAAGACGCTCTGGGCAGGACCTCCGACTATTGACTGTCTGGCTTGTAAGGTGAGTTTTCTGCAGGTGGAAGAAAAAGGGGTAATTACAAGCTGGTTGGATAAGTTCTCCCACCAATCTTCTGCTTTTCCCACTTCTTGGTTCTCGACTGGTCTCCACGAACTCTCACCTTTGGTTTAGTAAAGCCGAACTCTCCATCCTGCTTCTGGTGCAGGGGCGCGTGGAATCCAGTTACGTCACTGGATCATTTCAGTGTTTAGGCTCAGTGTCCTTTTATGGCTTGTAATAGTCCTTCAGGTGCCGAGGAGCTGTTGGCGACACCACCACTGCTGTGCAAGAAGAGGCTCGTGAGTATAGAAGATCTGAGGCCGCTTCTGAAGGAGCACCCTTTTATAATGTCCTTTTCTGTCTTTCAGGTGCCGAGATGCTGTGGGCGATGCCGCCGCTGTTGCACGTGCGGTGGCACGTAAGTATAACTGAATTGTGGCCGTTTCCAAATGGGCGCCTCTGATAATGTCTTTTCCTTCCTTTCAGGTTCCGAAATGCTGAGGGCGATGCTGCCGCTGCTGCGCGTGAAGAAGCGCGTAAGTATAACTGAGTTGCGAACCCTTCGGCTCGGACACCGCTAACAATGACTTTTGTCTTCTAGGTGCTGGGATGCTGCCGAAGCGAAGGCCACGGTGAACTCCGGTGTGATCACGGATGGATAAGGTAAGCGAGCGCAGCTGCGAGCGTGTTGCCCGTTTTCTAACCTTATGTCTTTATTTGCAGGTTGTTGGAGACTGGACTCTTGTGGCTGAATTCTGGTGAGTAGATGTTCCTGTGCCTTTTCTTCATCCACAGGTTGCTGCTCGAGAAGCTGAGGGTGTGTCTGGACCTGGAATGCAGGAGCCGACTCGGTGAGCGTCCTGCTGCTGTTGCAGAATAACGCGAAGCACGTGAATTCTATCGGGCGTGGTTTAAATAGTGGAGAAGTGCTTTGGTGCGTATTCTTCCTCCAGCCTCACCTAGGTAAGAAAAGAGTTCCAGTGTCAGAGGATTAGCATCAGCCCCACCCAGGTAAGAAAAGAGTTCCTGTAACAGAGGATTGGTCCCTCCCAGCCAGTGGCTGGGACTTCACCCAGCTTGGATTGTTCTAGGTGAGTATGCAGCATGGTCTGCCACAGGTAGGTCCACCCAATCACTACTGCACACTTTAAGAATATGAGCCCGGCGCCCATGGCGCCGGGACTGTGGTTCCTTATGAGCCTGTCGCCAGAGGCGCCAGGACATGGTCCAAAGGGCCCCTGTGGGGGTCTGCTGGAACCGGGGGTGTGGATGATGAGCCTGCTTCCGGGGATGCTGGGCCAGTCTTGGCTCCTCGGGAGTAGCGCTCATGACACCAGCAGATTTAAGTTTGGCCTAAAACAGTACCAAGGCTATTTAAATAGACTGCCATGGGAAAAATAGAGTAGATACCACTGCCGCTAGCCACATCTTAAAGAAAGGGAACAAAACAATGTTCCACGAGAAACAGACAAAAAGGGATAACTATTAACCATTTCCAGGACTCTATGTAAGATAGCTTGTACTGGGTCTGTGAATTTAAAACGACTAATACAATCAATGGCAACTTTACATGTTCTGGAAGTCAGTAGTCAGTCTGAAAAAGACAACCCTGTGTCACTGCACTAAAGGTGTTGTGTAACACACAGTAAAAAGATGATGCCTATGTAATAGGTGAGGCTCCACAGTCTATGAACACAACATTGTTAAACACACACAGCAAAACACATCTAAGAGTGGGAACAAGGCTCACACTCTTACCAGGTGAACAAAATAAATCCTGGAAATCCAGCAAAGCTGCTGAGGGACTCAGTAGGTAAGGGAAATTAGCCATTCTGGAGAATTCTCCCTAACACTCGCCCACCCCTCCAGACTAAGGGACAGGAGAATTTAATCTACTCCTGGATGAATCTCTTCACTCACTAGTTGCTTATAAACATCATAGAGAGACCATCAAAATGTTGGTGGTGCCATCCTGACCTGTGCTCAATGGTGAAATCGAACCCTTGCAGGCAGATTGACCATCTTAGAAGTGTTGGGTTCTCCCCTTTTATTTGCATTAACCATCTCAATGGTTGGTGGTCTGTCTGAATCACAAAAGTAGATCCATACAAGTATGGTCTAAACTTCTTCAAAGACCACACAATGGCAAAACACTCATGCTCAATGGTTTCCCATCTTGTTTCAGGTTCCTTCAGTTTCCTACCGAAGAAGGAAATGGGGTGCTTGCTACCTTTCTCATCCAGTTGACTAAGGACTGCACCTATACCTGCATTGGATGTATCTGTCTGCACAATGAATTGTTGGTGGTAATCGGGAGCTCTTAGGACTGCAGCTTGAGAAAGGGCTTTCCTCAATTTTTCAAAGGCTTGAGTGTACTCCTCATTCCATCTAAACTTTTTAGGGAATTTTGGAGAGGAGATTACATTCAAAGGAGAAGCTATGGTCCCAAGGTTCTCTATGAAATTCCTGTAGTACCCAATGAGACATAGGAAAGCTCTCACTTGGGTTTGAGTAGTAGGTGTGGCCCAGTTTTGTACAGCATGTACTTTGCTAGGCAATGGCCTTATTTCACCTCCTCCTACCTCATGACTGAGGTCGACCACTTTGCTCTGACCAATTTGACATTTGCTTGCCTTTATGGTCAGATGGGCCTGCTCAAGAGCCTGAAGAACATACCCTAAGTGATCAACATGTTCTTTCCAGGTAGGGCTGAACACTGCAATGTCAACCAAGTATGCCATGCAGAAGTCCTCCATCCATTTCAGAACTTGATTGACCATCCTTTGGAATGTAGCAGGTGCATTATTTAATCCAAAAGGCATGACCTTAAAATGGTAGAGGCCTGCTGGGGTTGAAAATGCAGTTTTCTCCTCGGCATGGTCTCTCAGCGCTATTTGCCAATAGCCTGTCGTTAGATCAAATGTACTGAGGTACTTGGCTGCACCAAGTTTATCCACCAGTTGATATGTCCCTGGCAAAGGATGGGCATCAGTCTTAGAGACTGCATTTAGAGCTCTATAGTCCACGCAGAATCTCAACTCCTTGGATCATGCCTTTGGTACTTGAACAACTAGACTAGACCATGGACTTGTAGAGGGCTCTATAACCCAGAGATCAATCATCTTGTTCACCTCTCCTTTGATGTGGGATCTCGCATGTTTTGACATTCTGTAACCTCTACTTTTCACAGGTAAACAGTCACAGTGAGAAAATCATGCTGGCCCAAAGGGGTCAAGCCTGGTTAAAGTGAAAACAGGGAGAAAAACTGATTCAACAGAAATTTGCACTCATCCTGCTGTTCAGATGTCAGACTAGAAGAGAGATTAAATCCTTCTGTGTTTTCATCCAATGGTTGGCCTCTGATTAGGTCAGGTACAGGTTCCCTCTCGTCCTCTTCTTGAGCTGAAGCTAGAAGCAAAGCTCCCACTTCTGGTCTCGAGACATATGCCTTTAAACGGTTAGTGTGAAAGACTCTGGGAGCCTCCTTAGGTCTGCCTAAATCCACCAAATACTTCACCTGTCCAAGTTTGCCCACAACCTTGAAGGGCCCTATCCATTTGTCCTGCAAGGCCATCTGCCTTGTTGGTACCATAACTAGTACAAGCTGGTCTTGAGTAAACTGAACCATGCTGGCCTTCTGGTCATGCCAATGTTTGACCAGAGCCTGACCTGCTTTTAAGTTATCAATAGCTTCTGCCATCATGTGTGACATTCTCCTCCGAAGACCTATCACATAGTCAGTCACTCTGACTGGCTTTGGGGAAGGAGCACTCTCCAACACCTCCTTAATCAGGGCCAATGGACCGCTGACTGGATGGCCATAGAGAGGTTCAAAGGGACTGTAAACAACTCCTTCCTGAGGGACTTCTTCATAAGCAAAGAGAAGGCATGGCAGTAGAAAGTCACACTTTTTTTAAGGGGTTCCTCTAGAGAACCGATCATGCTCTTCATAGTACGATTACGCCTCTCTACCAGTCCATTTGTCTGTGGTTGGTAGGCTGTAGAGAACTTGTAAGTGACACCACAGTTTTTCCACATGGCTTGCATGCAATGGGACATAAAATTGGATACTGTCAGATATCACTTCCTTAGGAAACCCTACTCTGGTAAAAATACCAAGTCCTTAGCCACAGCCTGAGCCGTAACAGTCCTTATTGGTATTGCTTCAGGGTATCTAGTTGCATGGTCTACTAGAACCAGGATAAACCTGTTCCCTGAAGATGTGGGAGGTTGAAGGGGACCAACAATGTTGATGCCCACCCTTTCAAAAGGAACTCCCACTACTGGGAGAGGCACCAGGGGTGACACATTCTTGGCTCCACTCTTGAAAGAGGTATGGCAAGTGTGACAGCTCCTACAGAATTTGTCAACTTCTTAACCAATCTTAGGCTAGTAGAAGTTTAAGGAGAGCCTTTCCTTCGTCGTTTTGAAACTCAAATGACCAGCCAAAGGTAATTTTTTTTTATTTTTTTTTTTTTAATTTTATTGGTTTAAATTAAACCTTTAAAATATTTACTTAAAGTGACACAAAACCATACATTGCACAGTAACATGGTCAACTACCTCCTTCAACATCTCCCTCCCTCATTGCCACACAGGTACATGACCATTATCCTTTTTTATGTCTTTAAACGCATGTGCAACCTTAGGCCAGCCGTCTCAGGCTAGTTCATTTTTTGCATTTAATCTCTCCTCAATGACGGCAAGGAAGGAGGTCAAAGGTAGGATTAATTTCATATCTGAGCCATTCCACATATGCCTCCACCATTCATCAGCACATACCGACTGGTGTGCACTATACCAGCCTCCCAAGTGGATTGATCGTAAGTCCTTCAATATTGTGCAGAAAAACACTAGATGTTTTATAGATTCTGGCTCCTTTCCACATAACCGGCACGTCGTAGATAAATCCACGTTTCCCGCCCAATGACTGGTTCTATCTTTTGTTTTCATTGCGTTAAGGCGGAATAGCATGAATGATCTTCTTGCTTTCGTGGACGGAAAGCGACTCAAGTATGGTTGAAGGATTCCGTATCCTCTTGCTTCCCCCGGAGAGTGTTTCATCGCATGGGCTTCGTTGCGCTCATAGCATGTGTTTATCCAGTCAAGGCGCCATATTGATACCTTGGCAGCTGTTGGATTTGTGAGGAGGGTTTCCAAGTTGATATTATAGACCTTTAGCAGGTCTTCGCATCGTTTTACCCATTGCGCGAGCAGGGCTGAACCTTTGGATGAAGCGTTGTGTAAGATCTCAAATTGGAGTATTCCCACTTCTGCTCTTGATTTCCGATACAAGCTGAGTTGGTTCCAACTTATCCTTGCATGTAATGAAATTAGGGCTAGTTCGTATCTTAGACATGCCGTTGAAATGCCCGGAGGCAGGCTTAAGGACTTTGTCCAAAACATGTGTTCAAGCGAGGCCCAGTGGGTTGACGAGCATCCAAAGGCGTTTTCTGCACCGTAGGACAGAATCGGAACCGCTTTTTGTTCGTAGAAGTTCCGTAAAGGTTGTATAGAAAAGTTCCCATATTTCCTATGTAGCATCAGGCCTTGACATGCCAACTGGGCACATTTCCGTTTTGAATCTGCCACCCACGGTTCATCACATATGCTTGAATTTAAAAGCATTCCGAGGTATTTAACGCTTTTTCAGATTTTCAGTTTTTCTTGGTTCAGCGACCACACCTGTCTTGGGCATTTTTGTAGCCGGTTAGTTTTTAGATTCTCAAAGATAAGTATTTCCGACTTTGTGGTGTTAATCTTTAGGTTGTTCTGATCCACATATTTTTGGACGGCTTCTAGTTTACGCTGGAGTCCAATTGGCGTTAGATCTAAAATAACCAAATCATCAGCATATAGTAACCAACTTATCTTTGATGCGTTGAGTTTCGGAGGAAAGGATCTGACAGACTGAATGGTGTCCCCAATGTCAGAAATAAAGAGACTAAAGATTGCTGCTGCCAGAGGACACCCCTGCTTCACACCCTTGTATGTTTTTATTTGTGTTGAAAGCGACCCCGATTGATCTAACCGGACAAAAATTGACGTGTCATTGTGTAGTTCTTTTATTGCCGCCAATAATCCCTCAGGACATCCCCACAATTCTAGCTTCTGCCACAATAGGTCACGGTCGATCCTGTCGAAAGCCATGGAGAAGTCTACAAAAGCTAAGAACACTCTCGTATTCGTTCTAAGGGCCTCCATTTTCAAAAGATTTAGAATCAATAAGTTCAAGGAGCATCCAACGGATTTTACAAAACCAGCCTGTCTTACATCAACTCCATTTGCAGTCTTTGCCCATGTAATACATTTTTTTTGGAGCAGCGATGCAAAGATTTTTCCCAGTACATCAAGTAAGGCCACCGGACGGTAATTTGCAGGAGCTAATCGGTTGCCTTTCTTGAAGATGGGTATTATTATCCCTGTTTTCCACGATGCAGGGATTTGTTTTTGATCGTTGATTCGTCTGAATAGCTCAACGCATATCGCTGTCCATAAGTCAGGAAACTGTTTAATCATCGCGTTTGACAGACCATCTGGTCCAGGCGCCCGAGAGTTTTTTGCTCTCATTATTATCTCGCGAATTTCCTCATCTGAAAATTGTAGGTCCCATGATGTTGTATTAGACATTGACTTAGAGAGTGGCAAATCGTTATGATACAAAGCTGTAAAGTAATTTACCCATTCTTTTTCAGGCACTGGGCATATCTGCAGAGCAGCTTGCGGGGCTTCAAGGTCATTAAGTATGCGCCAGAAGTCTCTACTATTTTTGTTTACAAGAGTCTTCATCATTGATTCTGCATCGTTTTGAATTAATATGGCTCGATGACTTTTAATCCAGTTTTTGTAGGATTGCCTTGCAGATTTGTTTTTCGCCACAATTTCTCCAACTGGGCCTTGATTATTTTTGCGAATTTCGGCTCGCATTGCACGTTTTCGTTGTTTTATAAGTAAGTCAAAACTATGTGTCATGATCTCTGCTTCCAAAAGGTCAGGGTTTTCCCAACTCCCTTGGAAGCAGATCCATAACCCAGGTTCCGAGTGCCAACCAGTCCCAATTGGGACCTTTTGGACCCAGTCCTGGCGCCAGTGGCACCAGGCTCATAAATATGCCCAGTCCCAGCGCTGGAAGCGCCGGGCTCATAATGCTTGGGTGGACTTACCTGCAGCAGACCATGCTGCTTACTTGCCTGCCAGTTGAGCCTCTGATCCTCTTCTGTTTGGAACTACTTTTTCCTGTTGGGTGGGGCAGGAGCCACTCCCTAGATTCAGAACACTGGAACTCTTCTGGAAAGCAGGAACTCTTTTCTTACCTAGGCGTGGCTGTGGAAGGAGACACCTAAGCACTACAGGAGGCTATTTAAACCACACCCGATGGATGAATCTTGCTTTGCGTTATTCTGCATCCTCTGCAGCAGAACGCTCATCGTGTCTTCTGCATCTGATCCTGGGCCTAAGGAAAAAGGCTTACCATCCTGAATCCAGTCTTCAGCAACACCTATAAAGACAAGAAAGAACAGGTTAGCATTACGGTCTTCAGTGACAGCTCTTCACTTACCTGGTCCATCGGCTGTCACCAACGCCTCGCGCTGCATTCCGGCATCTGAAAGACAAAGGCTTACCTACTCTTCGTGCGATCCGGATGTCTTCACACTGCATTCCGGCATCTGAAAGACAAAAGCTTACCAACTCTTCGCACGCTCCGGAGGCCTTCGGCGCTGCATCCCGCATCTGAAAGACAAAACAAGGTGCGTTTAAAGACATTGGGGAACTTTAATACTCACGTGCCATTACTCCTTTCCACATCTAACCCAGTGGGTATTCCGGCACCCTGCAGCCGCTCCGAACTTGTACCTGCAAAATAAAAAGACAGTTAGAGCGCATCGTGAAGCAGGCAACAAGCGCTTACTTACGTGCTTCCAGGCGCTTCTATTCATCACACGGGCTCCATCTTCAACTCACTTCAGCCCGTCATCCGCCATCGCCGGAACCCTGCAAAACAAGAAACATCATTACTAAAGACTTTAAAGACATTAGAATTACTCGAAACTTACCGTTCGTGCAGTAAACGACGGACAGCAGTCCTCTGAAGTCAAGAGGCCTGCTCCCCTTATCCAGTGAAGAAACTGGTTACAGCACCCTGCCCCGAGGCAGATGGAGAGCACGGCGTTCACTTACCTAAGACATCTTACCCTTCGAGTCAGACATACAGTGCACAGAGGTCCAGCCCAAAGAGCCAGCCGTGTGTTACACATCACCTTTGAAGATACGGTATACGCCCAGTCAAGACCGGCGCCTCTACGGGAATCAGGTGAGCGTTACAGAACGCAAAGCCTACCACAAAACTCCTGTCCAGGTGCTATGGAAACCTCGGATACCAACCAGCTAGCCCAGTTACTTGGGGAACTAGGGGCAGAAGTGCATGCAGCCCGTCAGGAAACGAACGCTCTAAGAAGGGAACTGATTATTTCCAAGGAGCGAACAGATGATCTCGCTAGACAATTGCTACAGTCACAAGCCGGACAGACCCCGTTACCCGCATCTGGGGGAAATCTTCCTTCTACATCCTCTATGAATCCAGTGCAGATCAACCTACCTGGGAATGTACCTCTGGCTTCGCCCGAACGATTTTCTGGTGACCCAAAGAGGTTTGCAGTATTTATCAATCAGTGCCGGTTGCATTTCTTATGCCGGCCAGCAGCCTTTCCAACTGATCAAGCTAAAGTAGCTTTCGTGCTTTCGTACCTTAGTGGCAATGCGGCAGACTGGTCGATCCCTCTAGTAAATCAAGATGATCCGGTCCTCCATGATTTTCAAGCTTTTCAGCTCAGTATGGAAAAACTGTTCGCAAGACATTCACAGGGGCAGGCCTTGGACAATGAGCTTCTTTCGTTGCAACAAGGTAATCAAGACCTTTTGGCTTATATTGCGTCTTTCAACAGACTGATAGTGGAAACTCAATTGCCTGAGGACAAAAGGATTACGCTGTTTTATAGAGGTCTACGTGGAGAGCTCAAAGATGTGTTAGCCCAAGTAGTGAATCCCCCACAAGATTGTTCGGACTATATAGACTTAGTCGTTCAAATAGATCACAGACTGCAGAACAGGAAGGCCGATCATTCCAAGTTTGATGCTCGAGTATTTTCCAAACCGCCAACTCCTTCCAAAGGAGTAGACTCCGGGGAACCCATGCAAATAGGGGGTCTGAAAGGTCCTCTAACACAAAAGGAGCGGGAAAGGAGAAAACAGTTGCAATTATGCCTCTATTGCGGAAACTCAGGGCACTTTGTTCGAGACTGTCCGGTGAAACCTGCCAAGAAGGCAGTAGTAGCTGCAGTTACCAAAGTTACAAACTCTGAGCAGGGAAACAACCTCGCCCGACAAGAATAGAGGTCCTCTTGCCGAGCGTGAAAACCAGTTCCGTGACCTCGCATTTCGTGATACCTATGGTCCTCATTAGCCCTGATAATCCGGATCGATTACATGCAATTGAAGCTTACGTCGACAGCGGTGCCATCGGCAATTATGTGGATCATGAAATGGTTTTGAGGATGAATCTAACTCTTTGTCCCAAGGCTGTAAAGGACGTCATTACTACGGTGGATGGTACGGAGATAGCCTCCGGGCCAGTAACGCATACCACTCAAGAGGTGACGATAGTAAGTCAAGATGGACACCATGAGAAGATCGTGTTCGATGTGATCAAGGCCCCTCAGTTTCAGATTATTCTAGGAATACCTTGGTTAGAGAAACACAATCCTCTGATCGATTGGCGAGCAAGAACGGTCCAGTTTCCAGAACGTGTCTCTACTTGTCACCCTCCACCTGGTGTTGCACTGGCAGCAATTTCTTCAGAGACTCCCCAGTTACCTCCGGAATACCTAGAATACCAAGATGTTTTCCGGAAGGATCAGGCTAACTCTCTACCTCCTCATAGGTCTTATGACTGCCAGATAGACCTGATACCTGGATCTACTCCTCCTTGTAGTAGAATTTATGCCCTCACCGAGCCTGAGAACCTTCACCTTCGACAATACCTGGATCAATACCTGGCAAATGGGTTTATTCGTCCTTCCAAGTCCCCTGCTTCTTCAGCTTTGTTCTTCGTTCCAAAAAAGGAAGGGGACCTTAGAACTTGTATAGATTATCGCTCCCTGAACCAGATCACCGTTAAGAATAGATATCAGTTACCTTTGATCCCTGAACTCCTGGACCAAGTCAGAAAAGCATGCATATATACAAAGCTGGATCTTAGAGGAGCTTACCACTTGGTACGAGTAAAAGAGGGCGATGAATGGAAGACGGCCTTCCGCACCAAGTATGGGCTATTTGAATATCAGGTCATGCCCTTCGGACTTTGCAATGCCCCGGCCGCCTTTCAATATTTTATGAACGATGTCCTCAGAGAGCTCATAGATGTGTGTGTTGTTTACATTGACGACATCCTCGTTTATTCTTCATCGGAATCTGAACATCGGAAACACGTGAAAATGGTCCTCGAAAGATTGCGTCAACACAAACTTTTCGCTAAGTTGGAAAAATGTGTTTTCAACGTGACTGAAGTTGAATTCTTGGGATTCATATTATCACCTGGCGGAGTGCGTATGGATTCAAAGAAGGTCGATGCAGTTCTCAAATGGCCATCACCATCCTCCGTAAAAGGTGTGCAAAGCATGTTAGGCTTTGCTAACTTTTACCGCAGGTTTATCCCCGAATTCTCTCGAATAGTCCAGCGCATCACTGCCTTGTTAAAGAAAAACAAACGTTTCGAATGGTCTACCGAGGCGGAATAAGCTTTCCAGGATTTGAAGACTAAATTTATCTCTGCACCAATCTTAAAACAACCTCGCCCCGAACTCCCCTACATCGTGGAAACTGATGCTTCAAGCCTTGCCATGGGGGCAGTTCTATCACAAAAGGACCCGGTAACCAATCAGTTGCATCCCGTGGCATTTTGGTCCCGCAAATTCTCGCCTCCTGAAATCAATTACACGATTACTGACAAGGAACTTCTGGCTATCAAGTCTGCCTTTAAGGCTTGGCGGCATTATCTGCTGGGGGCCCGACACACCGTTACTGTGATTACGGATCACCGAAACCTGCAATATTTGAAAACCGCAAAAGCCCAATCCTCTAGACAACTCCGTTGGGCATTATTCTTTGCCGAGTTTGACTTCATAATTACCTATCGACCTGGTATAAAGAACGGTAAAGCTGATGCCCTTTCTCGGATGGGAGTGGAAGAACACTTGATCAACCCTAAACCTGTACCAATCATTCCCGAACAAAGAATTCTGGGTGTAATCGCCACAGAATCCATAGAGGAAGTTAAGGATAAAGCCAGGCAACTTGTAACTCCAGCAGACATACAGAATTGGCATCTGCAGGGAAAGGACTTTGCAGTAAAGGACAACTTATTGTATTTCCAAGAACGATTATACCTACCCAGCACAGATTTACAGAAAAAAGTAATCTCTTGTTATCACGATTCTTTAATGGAAGGACATCCCGGTATGGCCAAGACCTCAGAAAAGATCAAGCGCTACTTCTGGTGGGCGTCTTGGAAAAAAGATATCAGAGACTTTATAATGTCCTGTGGAGTATGCGCCCAAAACAAGAGTCATAAGGAAAGACCAGCAGGCCTCTTACGCCCTATTGACATCCCACCTCGCCCTTGGCATACGCTTTCTATGGACTTCATCACCGATCTACCTCCATGCTCCGGATACAATACGATTCTAGTAATCGTGGACTTATTCTCCAAGATGGCGCATTTCATTCCGCTCAAAGGCTTGCCAACAGCAGCAACTCTGGCCCGAGAATTTCTAGAAAACATTGTCCGACTGCACGGTTTTCCTTCGGTTCTAATTTCGGATCGAGGTAGTCAATTTATTTCTCATTTTTGGCGAAGTTGCTGTCGGTCGGCTCAAATTGATGTGAGACTATCGACCAGTCACCACCCTCAGACCGACGGACAAACCGAGAGGACCAATCAAACTCTGGAACAGTATTTACGCTGCATGCTGCAACAAACTGAAAAAACTTGGAAAGACATCCTTTGGATAGCCGAATATGCCTACAATAACTCTGTCCATTCGGGAACTGGGAAAACCCCGTTTTTTCTTTTGTACGGCAGTCACCCTCGAACCTCGGAGTTGGATCCCCTCCAACATCTTGAAACACCAGCAGTAGACTACCTGCATTCTACAATCACCCAAGCCTTTAAGGAAGCTGTTTCTCACCTTCAAAGGGCTAAAGAACAATACAAGAAAGGAGCAGATCAACATCGGAAAGAAGCCCCTCAATATCAAGTAGGGGATCAAGTCTGGTTATCCACCAAATATCTACCTCTAAAAGGGCCACGCACATTCAACCCAAGATACCTTGGTCCCTATTCCATCACTACCATAGTAAACCCAGTAGCGGTCAAGTTGGACTTGCCCCCGCACATGAAGATACATCCGGTCTTCCACGTCTCTCTATTAAAACCCGTGCAACCTCAAACCCGACTAACTAAATCTCCAAAACCTATCCTAGTTGATGGAGAACTCGAGTTTGAAGTCAAAAGCATTCTGGACTCCAAGATCTCCAAATCTAAACTATTTTACCTAATTGACTGGAAAGGCTACGGCCCCCAAGAGAGATCCTGGGAACCTGCTGAATATGTCCACGCTCCTCGCCTAATCAAAAGATTTCACCGAACATTTCCTGACAAGCCAAAACCCCCGGAGAAGCCCGGTTTGGGAGGGGCCTTGAGGGGGGGTACTGTCATGATCTCTGCTTCCAAAAGCTCAGGGTTTTCCCAACTCCCTTGGAAGCAGATCCATAACCCAGGTTCCGAGTGCCAACCAGTCCCAATTGGGACCTTTTGGACCCAGTCCTGGCGCCAGTGGCACCAGGCTCATAAATATGCCCAGTCCCAGCGCTGGAAGCGCCGGGCTCATAATGCTTGGGTGGACTTACCTGCAGCAGACCATGCTGCTTACTTGCCTGCCAGTTGAGCCTCTTATCCTCTTCTGTTTGGAACTACTTTTCCTGGTGGGTGGGGCAGGAGCCACTCCCTAGATTCAGAACACTGGAACTCTTCTGGAAAGCAGGAACTCTTTTCTTACCTAGGCGTGGCTGTGGAAGGAGACACCTAAGCACTACAGGAGGCTATTTAAACCACACCCGATGGATGAATCTTGCTTTGCGTTATTCTGCATCCTCTGCAGCAGAACGCTCATCGTGTCTTCTGCATCTGATCCTGGGCCTAAGGAAAAAGGCTTACCATCCTGAATCCAGTCTTCAGCAACACCTATAAAGACAAGAAAGAACAGGTTAGCATTACGGTCTTCAGTGACAGCTCTTCACTTACCTGGTCCATCGGCTGTCACCAACGCCTCGCGCTGCATTCCGGCATCTGAAAGACAAAGGCTTACCTACTCTTCGTGCGATCCGGATGTCTTCACACTGCATTCCGGCATCTGAAAGACAAAAGCTTACCAACTCTTCGCACGCTCCGGAGGCCTTCGGCGCTGCATCCCGCATCTGAAAGACAAAACAAGGTGCGTTTAAAGACATTGGGGAACTTTAATACTCACGTGCCATTACTCCTTTCCACATCTAACCCAGTGGGTATTCCGGCACCCTGCAGCCGCTCCGAACTTGTACTTGCAAAATAAAAAGACAGTTAGAGCGCATCGTGAAGCAGGCAACAAGCGCTTACTTACTTGTTTCCAGGCGCTTCTATTCATCACACGGGCTCCATCTTCAACTCACTTCAGCCCGTCATCCGCCATCGCCGGGACCCTGCAAAACAAGAAACATCATTACTAAAGACTTTAAAGACATTAGAATTACTCGAAACTTACCGTTCGTGCAGTAAACGACGGACAGCCGTCCTCTGAAGTCAAGAGGCCTGCTCCCCTTATCCAGTGAAGAAACTGGTTACAGCACCCTGCCCCGAGGCAGATGGAGAGCACAGGGTTCACTTACCTAAGGTGAGAGCGTTAACCTTTGGGGTTCTACAGGAGAAGAGAAAGGGAAGAAGAGAGAGACATTCAATAACCCAGTTCCTTAATCCCATATTTTCTATCTGCAGACATCTTACCCTTCGAGTCAGGCATACAGTGCACAGAGGTCCAGCCCAAAGAGCCAGCCGTGTGTTACACATCACCTTTGAAGATACGGTATACGCCCAGTCAAGACCGGCGCCTCTACTGGAATCAGGTGAGCGTTACACTTTTGTGAAGATCCAGTGCGTCCCTATGTGCAGTTGATTGCATTGCGTGAGACACCTCATAGAGCGTGGGCATGGCAAGCACATAGACCAGTCTAGGGGGCAGCACATGCAGAATGAGGAAACACAAGGACATTTGTGGGAGTACCAAGGGACAGCCTGTGCAAGGCAATTGCACGCCCACAATTGCACAGGTAAAATCATATTCATGGCTCTGACCGTGCAACCTCACATCGAAGAAATGATCATGCACAGCTCTCGATGTAACCACCACCTGAAGGCAGGGATACAGACACTTGCGCATAGGAATCACGGCACAAAGGTAAGATTTCATGTTGGATTTAGCGGTGTGTGCATACAGTTGGGGTTCCGATAGAAGTTAGGGGTGCACGTAAGCAGTATAGCAGGGTGCAGGAATGGTTTACGGGGTTTGCACACATACTTACCAGGAAATTACAACTTTTATGAGACATGTTACAAGTTGATGGGTTGCTGGGAATAGTTAGGAGGGAACTACGCAGTGTCGCACGGGTGCTGGCTTGGTTGCGGGGGACCCCAGGCAGGATTACAGGTATGCATGAGTTTGCTCCTGAGGCCCATGCACAGGTATGTATTAATGGCTGTTAGTGCTTTGCAGGGGTGTGTCAGTGGCATTCCAGCCGTGACTTGCTTATAGGCTTACTTTGCGGAAACAATTTCATGAATACGTGGTGCGTGCAGAAAAACACATGCGCGCACGTGTGTGCAGAGTCGTACTCGGTGAGCAGGCTTTGCAGGATTTATGCGCACATTACCATGAATGAGCCCCAAAGGCTCTTTTTAGTGACACCCATAGAAGTTCTGAAATATTATGAAAATGAATATTTTCTTTGATGCCTATTTTTTTGTATAGCTGCAGGTACCTTTATGGCTGTGTCTAATGACCAGCCAATGAAACGTTGCACTCTCTCATGGACTTCTATAGCCGTGGGTATTAGCAGACAAATGTGAAATTGTGTATTTTGGTGGGCCTGTGTAGCCATGGGTATACCTGTCGTCAGAACGGCAACCATATTAATGCAAGTTTCTGTGCAGTAATCATATTATTTCATGGATGTTACAGCACACAAGTGTACATGTGTTTTTGATTCTATACCATCAACCCTTGTGTCATTTGAACTTTGAACCTTGGTTATATGTTTTTTTGAGTGTGTTAAAAACATATGTGTACCCGTTGCTACAATTGGGCTTTCATAACCTCAGCTATCAGCAAGCCAATGAGACATCATATATTTTGGCTGGCTTTTGTAGCTGAGGGCATGAATGCCTGCATGTAGCGTTGGCTTTTGGTAGACACATTTTTGTGCAGTAATCATATTATTTTATGGATTTTACAACATACAATTTTACATGTCTTGTGGATTCTATGTTATCATCTCTACCCTTGTGTCATTTCAACTTTGAAAGCTTTGCAATATGTGTAACTGCGGCTATATTGGCTTCTTCATAGCCGAGGGTAGAGTAGCCCTGGCAAGGAAACTATGCATTTTTAAAATAAGCTTTAAAATTGTATTATATTTCTGCATACATATGTAATCAGTAGTCCTTAAAAGAACAGTTTTTGGGTACACTGAGTGTAGTATTTGAGCACATTCTGTGTACTGCTTTGATGTTTTCACCGAACACTGCATTTCCTTCATCAGTTAGGTGTACTCTGTTATGTCTATACAAATTAGTGATGTAGAACTGTATGATGTTTTTTGTTATCCATAATTGTTTCTTGGTCTCTGATGAAAGCTCAAACCATCATATTAACATTTCTCCATGAATTTTCAATTTTAGAATTAAATCTGGTTGTCCACTTCCATTTTTGCCTCAGAATCAGATTGGAATGGATAAAGATCGTCTGAGGAAAAAGTTCAATGAGTCCTGTTGCTTCATTAAACAAGAAACATACCTCGTACATTACCCAAATCATTGGCTACCCAATTAATCCCTATGGAATCTGGCTGCCCTGTACTACAACTGCATTCCCCACAATCCAAACCAATAAATTCTAAAATCAGTCCAACACAGGTCCATTATAATTGTTAGTTTCTCACAAAAGGTTGGTACCCAAAAGAGCCAACTATCTCCAATCAGCCACACAGTTTTACAAACAGCCATGATATCTGTTGTCCTCAGTTTCTTGAAACATGATTCTTAGTTTGAATGTGTACTAACAGTAAGAGTGGGGCATACATGATGTGTATGTTTTGTTGTTTCACATTGGTTGGTGTTACTGTTGGAATTGAGGTTGCAGTGAAAACGTGTCAGCTATTTTAGTAGTTCGTTTTCTACAGTCCTGCTTTTGTGCTATTGATTTTTGAAAATATGGTAGCCATCATTTTGTAGACTTTCATCATTCTGATTGCAGAACCCACACTGTACAGGTGCTGGGTCTATGGCTGTTGAGACGATTTGTGCATTCTTTGGAATAGTTGAAGGTGAGCAAGAGTACATTTGTATATATTTCACGCTTTATTTGAACTGTGATTTATATAAGATACAATAAGTGAGTTTATGTTTTGAGAGAGCAAGGGGTATAACTTTGATTTTTAAAGCAGGGTTTATCTGGTTTGCTTCAATATTTTGATGAGAGTGATCAAGCAGCAGTCCATGTTAAGCAGTGGCTATCTATGAAAGATAAGTTATATTTTTTCTCTGTTTTGCTGAAGGTTGTATTTGATAATATGCTGTTAATGGGGCTTTGGAAGTTCTTTTTGTATCTTTCTGTAATTGTTCAAAATACACTGGTACTGCTGCATATTTAAATGATATTTGTCAAGAATTGTTGAAAGTTGTTGATTAGGAAACAAAATGGATTTCAGTTTGAAGTAGTAGGCTTCACATTGAGGTGCATGGTATAGAAACACTGAGTATACTTGCTCCAGTGAAAATAAAAATAAATTATCACAAAGCATTAAAATTGTGATTTTTTACAAAGGTTACATAGTCAGTTGTTTGGTTATAAAATGTGTGTGTTTTAAAAAGGTTTGTTATGATGTAATGTATGCTACTGCATAGTTATCTATGAGAGAACATTGATTGCATTCATTTTTGCTCCTTATTGTTGTTTTGCTAAACCCAGTGCTTAATTTGTAAAGGGATAAGTGCCGGGGGCAAAATTTTTCTTTGGCAGCTAGAATTGCCTTAAGAGATTACCCCAAGTAGAAAAGAGGCCTGTGGGCTGCACTGGTATAATAAAATCTTCCCTCATCACAGACTCTGTAAGCATGAGCCAGAGAAGTGGAAGCATTCATCATATTGAATACATTGAATCAGCCGTGTAAGCTTCCATCAAATAGAATGGTTGCAGCATGCACCTCAGCAGTGCACACTTCCCTCACATATTATGTATATAACATTGGCACTTGCAGTTAGACTTGCACTCATAAAGAAAATAGGAATGGCCTCAGAAGTGCAAGCTCCCATTATCTAAAAGAGAAATAGAATGGCTTTCCAACTGAAAATTGCCCCACGATAAACAGGCACAATTTGAGCCTCAGCAGTGCAATCCCAGCCCACATATAACAGTTGCCGTATGGGATTAGATGTGCCGGCTCTCCTGAATTAGAATAGGCACATTGCTTTAAGACATTCCCTAAAATAAAAAAGAGACTTGTCGGGTACAGTCAAGTAAGGTAATCTTCTCTCAACAAAGACTTTGTAAGCATGAGCTATGGAAATGCAAACCTTCATCATATAGAATAGATTTAATAACCAGTGCAAGCTTCCGTCAAATAGAATGGTTGTCGAAAGGCCCTTAGCAGTGTTAAAAGTGCCCATCTGATAAGAGGAGAAGAAGGGGTTGAATATTTTTAATGTTGGAATCTTTTGAGTTTGGTGGGATAGTAGACCAATATTCTTTATCATACGCAGAACAGGGACATTGTGGGTAGCAGTTCAACTTTCATTAGCACAACAACCAGACAAAGCATGTGGCACACTAACATAAGCTTTGCATATGCAGAACCACTACGCTTCTCAGCTTTTCACACACACACAAACACATAAGAGGTTAAGACGAGCTTCCTTAATAGCCTACGTCACAATAGGCCTCAGTAGAATAATATATTGCCTAACAGATTAGGTACAGAATTGGACAGAGTAGTGAATGTTTGTACCCTGAGTGCACCTCAACATGGGCAGTACAAGTGAATGTTTCCCTCACAAAGATGTCACTATGGACTGCAGTATCACAACATTCCCTTGCACAGAAGACGTCACTGTTGTCATCAGCATTAATACATTCCCTCAAGTCGAAAAGAGCCATGTAGGCTGAATTGGTTTAAGGTAACCTTCGCACAACACAGACTGCAAGCAAGAGCCAAGGAAGTGGAAGCATTCATCATACAGATCGATTAATTGTAAGCTCCATCAAATAGAATGGTTGAACCATGTGCCTCAGAAGTGCACACTTCCCTCACATACAATGTATATAACATTGGCCCTAGCAGTTAAACCTGCACTCATGAAGAACATAGGAATGGCCTCAGTAGTGCAAGCTCTCCTTTTGTAAAAGAGACACACAATGGTTTTCAAAGTGCAAATACCCCAAAGAAAAACAGCCTCACTATGGCCTTCAGCAATGCAATCTCAGCCCACATATGAAAGTTGCAGTATGTATTGTTTGTGTATGCTTTCCTCATGTAGAATACGCACAGTGTTTTAAAATAGTCCTTCAAATAGGAAAGAGTTTTGTAGGGTACACTAGTGTAAGGTAACCTTCCTCAACACAGACATTGTGAGCATGAGCCATGGAAATGCAAGCATTCATCACATAGAATAGATTGAATCACCAGTGTAAGCTCTGTCAAATAGAATGGTTGAAATATGGCCCTCGGCAGTGTTAAAAGGTATCTTCCAGTACGAGGTGAAGAAGGGGTTGAATACTTTTTATGTTAGAATCTTGTGAGTTTGGTGGGTAGTGGAGCAAGATTCTTTATCATACACAACCTTCATCAACCCAACAACCAGACAAAGCATAGAGCACAGTAACATATGCTTTGCATATGCAGAACAACTACGCTTCTCACTTTTTTGCATACACAAACACATCCCAGGTCAACATGAACTTCCTTAATAGTATAGGTCAGAACAGGCCTCAGTAGAACAATATTTTCCAAAACAGATCAGTAACAGAACTGGACACAGTAATGCAAGTTTGTACAAATACTGCACATCAAAATCGGCAGTAGAAGTTAATGCTTTCCTCACAAATATTTAATTATGGACTACAATGTTGTAAGGTTCCCTTGCAGAGAACAAGTGGAAAAGAGCCTTATGGCCAGAAGTGGTGTAAGGTAACCTTCCCTCAACAGAGACTCTGTAAGCAAGGGCCATGAAAGTGCAATAGTTCATCATATAGAATAGATTGAAGAAGCAGTGTAAACTTCCATCAAATAGAATGGTTGCAGCATGGGCCTTAACAGTGTACACTTCCCTCACATATAATGTCCATAACATTGGGCTTATCAGTTACAGCCCAACTCATAAAGAAGATAGGAATGGTGTTAGCAGTGAAAGCTCCCCTTATGTAAAAGAGACACAGAATGGTTTCCCAAGTGCACATTTCCCCATGATAAACAGGCACCGTATGGGCCTCAGCAGTGCAATCTTATTCTGCATATAAAAGTTGCAGTGTGGGTTTAGTTGTGCCTGCACCCATCATGTAGATGAGGCACAGTATGTGCATGAACAGTGCCACTGGACCCCACATCTAATAGTTACACTATGGGCCTTGACAGTGCCTGCTCCAGTCGCATAGTTTTTACATAACAAGGGCCTTTACAGTACATGCTCCACTCCCATAGAATGTACATGCTAGCTAGGATTATCATCATTAATGCACAATGCTCACAACAACAACCATGCGCATGTAAATTAAGTGGTGCGGCTGGATACTGGCACCAAGTAAACACTGGAAACTAACTACTTGATTGGTTATATGCTGTTAGTGTGGCTTTGGTAACTTTGTCCTTATTTCAAAGTTCACTGTATTTATCATCCAACGTTGAACATCTGTACTTCTATGCACTCATTCTACCCTCATCCTCTCAACCTCTACCCATTCTATCCTTATCCTATCTGCACACATACATATATATATCCCCTACCTGTGCATTCTGCATCACTACCCTATGTATGACCACTTAGCCTATCCCTATTGTATTTACTTCTACCCATTCTCCCTAGGTCCACTCTTTATACTCTTACCTACCCGTTCTACTCCACCCTCTCTCTACCACACACTGGTGTCCCATCATCTGTAGTGACACCTTCACAACTATCCACTCACCCTATTTGTATTTGTTGTACTCCCACCCACCTTACCTACACTGTGTTTACTTACACCCATCTATCCTATTTGCACGTAGAATACCTATTTGCACGTAGAATACCTTTACCATTCTAACTCTTCTTTCTCTACCTCCTCCCTCTGTACTTATCTCCATCGTATATATGCCTACCCACTCATTCTGCATACTTTCTTTTCTCTACTTGCCTTTTTTTAAAATTTGTTTATGATTTGTTATAATCCTTTACAAACAATACCAGTTTCACAATATGAGTCCACAGTAAAATATATCTCTTACAAAACCATATCAAAACAATCTAAAACATCTCATGTGCTTAAAAATGAATCCACAATAAAATATATCTCTTACAAAACCGTATCAAAACAATCTAAAAACATCTCATGTGCTTAAAAACAGAACATATCACAATAATTTTAGTCTTTTGATCACCATGATCCTATTTCAACCCAGTTCACAAATGTTTTTCAAGAAGGACACAACTCTTATAATCGAGGTGAATATTCATGCCGCATTTTGTACCAAATAATTTCTAGATCCATATAAGCAGTTACAGGAATACAATAAGCAAAATAATTAGATCTCGCCCTCATTAGTGCAGGACATATTAATAAGATATGATACAGTGACTCTTCAACATCCAGCTTTCTACAGAATCTGCACCATTTCAAGTCTGCATGTTTGTTTCTGATAATAAGAATTTGGTTGGTGTACAAAACATTCATTCTGAATCTCATGAACACATTTCTTATCGTCCTTGATGGATATTTTTGCATATCCGGCCAGAATTTCCAAAATGGATAGCTTTGATTATATAGTTTCGTTTTAGACACTTTAGTAAGAGCTCTTGACCAATCCATCCCCGAATAATTTTCTTAACTTTCTATGGTTTATTTAACAAAGTACATTTAGCAATACCTAGATCTTCCAGGGTTACTTCCACCTCAATATTTAATTTCTTCATGAAAGGACATAACTGGTCACAACTCGCAAGATCATGTACATTTTTATCACCTGCCCAAATGCATTTTCTCCATAGCAGAAGTCTCTTTCCCTTTACCATCAAACTCAAAGATTGAAGAACTAATTCGTACTGAAGAACCTCAATTAGCACACATGTAGACAGAAATAACAAGATGTCTCTCCATATAGTACCCTCCAAAGTTTGTAAATATTCCATAAGATCTGTCACAGCAAATTCTAGACTATACAACAGCCTTGGTACCACCTTCTTATTGTAAAACTCTCTGAGGAGTTTCAACGAGAATTTCACAAATTTCTTCTCTATTATTCTCATCTGTCTCAGTCGATTTCGTTTTCGCCTTCAATTGAATTTTGCATACTGGTGCAGAATCTGAACCTGAGAAGCAGTATCTCAAGTATTTGAATACTTTTTGGGCTTTAATATGTTTACCACCACATACCCAAGAGTACGAGTCCTGTCTCTTATTGACATTCCCCATACGAGTCACAACTGTTTTGGATGCATTGATTCTTAGATTTAGTTGGAATATGAATTTTAATTTTCATGATAATCATCCGCATACGCAATCCATGGAATTGGAGTATTAGCAATTTTAGGAGCTACCAGCCCCTTATAAAAAAAGGCTTCTTCTGCATCACAAACATATAAATTAAAAATGGTAGGAGCAAACATGTTACCTTGCCTTACGCCATTTTTGGTTTAAATCTCTGATGACAAAGTACCTTCTGAATCTAGTCTGTTCACCAACTGCGTATCTGTATAAAATGCAATTACAATATCAAGAAGGTGATTTGGCATTCTCAAGGCTTTCAGCTTGTTCCACAGAATGGCCCTATCGACAAGGTCGAAGGCCATTCTGAGGTCCATGGCTGCCACAAAAGTTGAACCAGCACCTTTTACCAAGGCTTTACTTTGAATACATTTCAAAATCAAACCCCCACAATCCGTACCACAATGGGCCTCATTACACAGAAGGCGGTAAGGGTTAACGGTCACCGGTAATGGTACCGGTGACCGTTAACCCTTACCGACTTACTACGAGGTCCCTTTGCGGGTTGGTACTTTAACGCCTGCTTGCTAGCAGGCGTTAAAAACCAACCCGCAAAGGGACCAGGGTGCTAATTACGGTACCGCAATTTGTGGTACCGTAATTAGCACCTTCCCCATTCCCATTATGCACTAAGGGGCAAAAATGGGAATGGGGAAGGGCAATGGGGGAAGGGGGAATTACCGCCCCGCCAACCTTGGAATAGGGCGGTAATTCCCCTTTCCTCCAAGGCGGTGCGGTATTTTACCGGCATGGACCAAGGTGCTAATAGCACCTTCATCCTCCGCCTACCGTGTAATGAGGCCCAATGTTTTTTAAACCCAATTTGTTTCAAATTTAAAATCTGTTTGTGCACGATCCAAGTTTGAATGTCAACCAGTACCATAGATGCAAACATCTTGGACTCAGAATCAGCAATGGCTATAGATCTTTAACTAGACAGCAACAGTCTTGACCCCTTTTTATAGATTGGAAGCACTATTGAGACCCTCCAAGAATAGGGAATTGTTTTTTTGTTTTTTATAATTTGTTTTTTTTTTGGCTTTTAACAGAGGAACAAACAGAATGGAATACATTTGACACATTTCACCGTTGTAAGCATATGATTGCATGACAAGGACAATATATGTTATGTTAAATAAACTTTTGCCTCATATGGTACATTGCTTATAGCAGGATATGTCCATTGTGACTTAAGGAACCCCACCCTCCCCCCGCACCCTCCCTTCCATGAGTGAGCACTCATCCGTTGAAAGTTATAGAAGCGTGGGGACTTCTTTGGTGTTTTATGCACATTTCAATTGTCTGGTCGGTCTGGAGCCTCCTATTACAAAATCTTTTCCATTGTCTTCTGTTGAGTTTTACTTTTTCATCAGGACCCAGGAAGTCCTTCTGAGTGGGACTAAGAGTCTGTTACGAGGTGTTTATTTTTAAAGTCTGTCCATAGGGCTTCACATTGGGCAGCTTTGCCATGTAGAGAGGCTGTTATTGTCTCCATTAGGTAGATATTTGCGGCTAGAGTGATCCATTCATTTTTGCCGGGCACCGTTGCGGATTTCCATTTAATCACCAAGAGGGCCCTGGCCTCTAGCAACAGGTGGGGAGTAAAGCCCTTCACTCTGGTCCATTGATCATCTTCTTTTTCCAAGCTGAACAGTATGAGGTAGGGGTCGGCGTCTCTTTGGATACCTTCTATTTCTTTAATCCACCCCAGGACCTCATTCCAGAATTCTTTGATGTGCTGGCAGCCCCACCACATGTACCAATAGTTGGCGATTTCTCTGCATTTCCTCCAGCATGTTGGGGTCATTGTCTGGGACATTCTGGAAAGTCTAAGGGGGTCATATTGCCATCTGTGTAGCAGTTTAATGGCGTGAAGTTTATATTGACTAGATATAGACGTTTTGGAGGCCGCTCTACACATTGTTTCCCATTGGTCGGGGTGTATTTCTTCCCCAAAGTCTTTCTCCCATCTCATTTTGAGGGGCTCCGTTGATCCATCGCCTGCCACTTTTAGTTCTTGATAAATTGTGGATATGAGGCTTTTCATCTCGGATTAAGTGTCTAAGAGTTTCTCGAACGGGGTAAGGTCTCTGTTCAGTTTGTCCCTCCATTCTGCTTTCGATAAAACCCCTTTCAGTTGGATGTACTGGAACGTGGATAGGGTGCCTATGCCTAACGCCCCCATCATGCATGATAAACAAGTCGTTCTTCTGCAGCTGTCCTACCCTTTCCAAGCCTGCCTCATACGATGTTTGGAACCTACCCACATTAGGTATGTGGTTGTTTATGCCGGGCGACCATAGGTGACTGAGCGGGGACGGCCAGGTGGTGATTTTGCGTGTTTCCTTGCCTGCTCGCCATATACTCCACATAGTGCTCAAGATGGGATGGCCTTTAATTTTCCATTGAACCCTTTTGTGTGGGGTCCATAGCCATTCCAATACCGATGCAGGGGACAGATAATGATTGCCCATCTCAACCCATGGAGGTTTTTGTGGTCTCTGAGGTGTGGGATCAGGACGCGCAGCTGAGCGGCTTTTTAGTAAGTCCTTAGGTCGAGGAGCCCAACCCATCCCTTGTCTTTGGGGAGCGTTAGCGTATTGTACTGGATTTTTACTTTCTTCCCCTGCCATATGAATCTCACAATGGTCCTTTTGGTTTCAATAAATAACTCTTTTGGAACTTCAACCAGTAGCATTTGGCAGGGATACAGGAAACGGGGAAGGCATACCCTTTTGACTGCATTGGCTCAGCCGTGCCATGAGATCGTCAGTTTTTTCCATTTTTTGAGGTCGGCTGCAAATCGTTGGAGGAGTGGAGGAAAGTTAGCTTCAAAAAGCTCATTCAGAGTCTTAGTAATCTGTATGCACAGATATTGCGATGCGGTGAGTTCGAGCTTAAGGCCCAACGGGAGAAACTTGGTGTCATGCACTTCTGCGGTTCCCTGAAGAGGGAACAAAATGTACTTGGTCCTATTTACTTTAAACCCGGAGAATTGGCCATATGCGTCCATTAGTTTGAGGGTGTGGGGATGGACACTGAGGGGTTAGTGATGTGGAGGAGAATGTCGTCTGCGTAGAGGGCTACTTTGTATTCTGTTGGCCCTAGCTGCATCCCCTCTATCAAAGGGCCCGCTCTCATCCTTTGTGCCAGGGGTTCTAACAATAGTGCAAATAGGATTGCAGAAAGGGGGCATCCCTGTCTAGTCCTGCGTTTCAGCTCGAACCATCTGGAGTATTCTCCATTGACAAAAATCGCTGCTTTAGGGGATGTGTATATTGCTTGTATACCCCTTCTAGTTCTTGGGCCTATTCCAACCTTCTGCAGGACTGCTCCCAGAAAATCCCACTCCACTCTATCAAAGGCCTTCTTCGCGTCTATTGACAACAGAACAGGGTCGTTGGGAAGGTTTTGGCCCATGTGGATGAGGTATAATGTTTTGTGCATGGAGTCAGCACCCTGTCCCCCCAGTATAAACCCGACCTGGTCTGAGTGGATTAGGCGGGGCATTAATGTTTCCAGTCTGGCAGCTAGTACCCTAGCGTAGATTTTGGCATCAAGATTGAGGAGGGAGATAGGGCGGTATGATCCACAACACTTAGGGTCCCTCCCATCCTTGGGGATCACTGTTATGTGTGCTTTTTTAAAGGAGTCTGGTGCCTCACCTGTTTCTATTATTTCGTTAAATAGTTCCATTAAGAAAGGTGTTAATTGGTTAGAAAAAGTTTTATAGAAACCCGCAGTGAAACCATCCTCCCCCGGGAATTTGCCTAGTGTCAACCTTTTAATTGCATCTTGGATCTCCTGTTCAGTAATTGGGGAATTGAGCAGCTCGGTTTCTGCATGTGTTTTCGTGGGCAAGGTGATCGGGGATAACTAAGAGTTTATATGTGACTGGTCAGAGGATGTTTCAGAGGTGTACAGCTTCTTGTAGAAGTTGGCAAAGGATTCCGGGATTGTGCGGGGGGTCTTGGCAGGGGGGGCGGAGTCCTCAATTATTTTGTGTACCTTGCGCTCTGCTCTTTGTTCTCTGAGCCTGGGAGCCAATAGAGCGTCGGCCTTGTCTCCTTTTTCATAATATTTCTGTTTTAAAAACTGCAGTTTGCGTACTACTTGGTTGCATTCCAGCAACCGTAGTTCTTCCCTTTTTGTTGGGCTATGTTCACTCTGTCTAGGTCTACCTCAGGGTCTTTCCTTATCTCTCCCTCCAATTGACATATTTCGGTTCGTAGTCTTTATTCTATAATCTTCCGCTCCCTTTTCTTGGAGGACCCTTCCGGTATCAGAATACCTCTCCATGTGGCCTTCCCCACCTCCCAGATTATTTGTTTGGAGACCTCCCCATCGTTATTCATTTTGAAATATTCATCAATTTCAGTCTCCATGGTAATTTTGAAAACCAAATCTTTCCAGAGGGTCTCGTTACACCGCCACTTCCCTCCGTGTACAAGTAGATCCGCCCAATTGATATCAACCAGTACCATGTTGTGGTCAGACCAGGTTATCGGGACGATGTCTGAATGGCGTGTAGTACTCGTGAGGTCGCATGTGAGGTATATGTAATCAATACGTGTAAATGTGTGGTGCGGGTTTGAGTAAAAGGTATAACCGCTTTCGGTGGGGTGCATAATTCTCCACAAGTGCTTCATGTCGTACAGTTCCATCATAACAGCCAGTTCGGTGTGGTCGACCTTACATTGGTGTCTCGTTTCAGGTCTACCCGGTTTCCAGTCCTTATGCGGGTCAGCCCATTGATTGAAATCTCCTCCCAGGATGATATGCCCTGTGGCTTATAGCATTATTTTAGGGATCGTTTTCTCAAGGAATGCAACCTGTCCAGTGTTGGGTGTGTATACAGTGGCAATGGTTACCTCTAGTTTCGCTATTACCTCTAGTTTCGCTAGAACTCCAGGCCTCCCCGCTCCCCCAGGATGCTCCGCTCTTCACCTCTAGCATACTTGGTCTCCTGCAGGAGGAGTATGTCAATATTAGATCTGCAAAATTCCCTGAGGACTAAGGACCTTTTGGTCGGTGAGTTCAAGCCTTTCATGTTAATATTTCCGACCCTGAGTGAGTCCCTCGCCATATGTTTATCAGATGCTGTCATTGTTGGATATCTTTGGGGGATCACCAACTTCAGGCGACCAGACCGATATTCAATTCTTCCGTACCATACAATCAACGATAGTGCGTTTATTCAGATGTTGGTGCTACTGTTCTCATGTTTACCCTCTCCCTTTCCCCCCTCACCCCCCCTCCCTGAGTTGATGGTGTTCAAGTGAACCCACAAACTGAAGATGTGACATTTTGGTCACTTTAACGGTTGGAATTGCCATCCAGCTAATTTTCCAGTAGGGTGTTACGGTGTATGGGAATCTTAGGGGCCCTCCGGGAGGGGGGGCAGCACATGCGTGTATGGAGAGACTTCTCTCTTCCTGATAATGCGGTCGCGGGCCCCAGTGTCCGTGCTGGTGGGAGCTGCGTGCAAGCAGCGCGTATCATGCGGTATGGAGCGGGGCTGGCGGCGATAGAAGGGAGAAGTTCCGGAGTGCAGGCACGCGATGTTCAGAGGTCACGGATGGCCGCACTGCAATGTGGCCCGGTTGCGCTCTGAGTGCAGTCTTGTAAGCGGGGGGAGAAGGTTGATCACCCGCCCTTTCCGCGCTGGGAGGCCCGTTCGAGGTCCCGACCGGCACCGACCCCAGCGCGGAGGCAAACCGCGGCCGGAGGGATCCAGCACGCTCCAGAGGGCAGCGTCTCCGTGAGAGGTCCACCAGCAGGGTATGGCCACAAATATGGGCAGGTACCTCTCTCCAGCCGAAGTTCGGTCCACGCAGGGGCTGCAAGGCAAGTCGGCACTCTTGCCGAATCCACGTGTGTTTTGCGGGCTTTCACTTTCTTTCAGTTGTCGGTCACGTCTCCGCCGGGACGGGCCAACGTAGCCGTTGGTTTCCCAGGGAAGACGGCTCCGATTTTCCCCAAATTTTCTACAGGATGGGGGGGTAACCTTCATACGGCTCTCTCTCAAGTTACAGCTCTGGGGGGGTCACAAAGTGTGGACTCAAGACCACTTTTTGGACCTCGGGCGCGGAGCTCACACGATGAGCGAGCTCATCTGCGCACCCCCTGGTGGCCGTCCTCAGTGATTTGTTTTTAACAGAAGTACATCAGTAAACAGAATACACAGTATTTTTGCCCAGTACAGGGGGTGAGACTTCAAGATTTTATTTGAAAGATTGTTTGGGCCTGGTGCTCCAGAGTTCTTAGATTTAATTATTAACTCGTACACTACCTCAGCCATACAGTTCACCGTTCCGGCAGAATTTGTCATCCCTAATCGTGAGTAACCCTGTTAACTCTCTTCATAGATCTTTGAGAGATGGCCCACTCATAACTCCTCTGAGATTGGATTAGTCAAAGTCTCCTGAGTGTTTTCTAAGCTGTTAATGAGATGCCAAAAATTAGATGACGTTGGACCTCTAAGTGCCAACAGCATTTTTTCCCTGTCCAATTGGTTGATTTTACTGCGATGATCGATTACCCAATTTTTATATGCTTGTTTCCTTTTTCTTAGTTTAACCATAGTCGTAAAAGGATCCTCGCCCCTTTTACATATTCTACGCAACTCTGCACATAATCAACTTCTGTCATAAATTTCATTGTGAAAACAATGATTATGTTTTTTGTAAGAGACTCTTTGATTCAAAGTTAGACTCTCCAACCTTTGTAATTGCTTATGGATGGTCTTCCCGAAATCGGTCACCGAAAACATTTCCATACGTATGTTCAATGGTGCTCTATCGTATTCACGTATCATGTTATTACTAAACCTTTCCGTCTTCTTAAATTACCATTTAATTCTGTTCCCTTTGGGGTTCATACTGAGGCCCTCCTTGTATACCTTTCTTTTTTTGTAATTGTACATTGCCTTCAATCTCCAAAATCAACGTACAATGGTCACTTTCCGCAAACCTCTTTAACTTCAAATCTCACCAACTTACTACTCAACTTTGTTGAGAGAAAAATGTAATCAATTGTGGATGCACGACCCCTTGCCCTCCAAGTAGTGCGTTCATTGTGGATCAGTTCCAATCCCCACAGATCTCCAAAATGTAACCATTGGGCACCCCTTATCTTCGCATTGCCACCCATGGAGTTGTGACAAATCTTGTTCATGAACAAATCATCCCCCACCACCTTATCCACCAAACAATCTGCATTGAGGTCACCAGCAATTATAATTTGAGCCCCCAAATTAGAGTGATAGTACCTCAGTCCCCATTTTTAACTTAAAAGTAGTTAGCAAAAAGGACTGCATATTATGCCAGCTCCCAGTTTTCCCCAAACATAGCTTTTCTTTTACTGCAGTAATAAGGTCTCCCTTTGGGCGGCCTCTTAATCCCTTTTCCGCACATAGTTCATCCAAAACATACCCCTCCCAGCCAAGTTTTGTAGTAGGCCATGATTATATGCTAGAGTGGTTTCCCCATCTGTTTCAGGGAGTTTATTGAATCACGCATGGAAATGGCCAGCCATCTCCAGTCCTGTTTATCCCCCCCGTCATCTCTGGTGGTGCTGGCAGGTTCAGTCTTTTCTTCAAATCTGTTCACACATGAACTGTGTCTCACACTCCCTTTGACCTCAGGATAAATTCTCTGAGATTTAAACGGGAAGAGGTCAAAACTTCTTTGTTGCAATACTTCAGCCTCTTTCATAAGTAACAATCTGACCAACTGTGATGGTATCACTAGCCTAACAAAGTCTAATCTATGCATATGAATATAATCGATCAAGTATATTTTGGCTGTTGAGATCAAACTTAATTTCGGTATCGTTGCAAAAAGTGACCGAATGTAGGGTCTGTTTAATGGTTGATTCATGTTCTCACTAAACAGCGAGCACAGAATCAAACCAGGTAACCCAGGGTAAGTTGGTTTACACAACTCATGTGTCCAATTGCTCTGAGACCCTTCACTAGATTTCCCCCCATTAACACCCTCTACAAACGGGGTACCTGTATTTAGCTTGATCATGGTGTCATCTTTTAGTTCAAACTTTTTTATTTCCTCATACTTTTTATCGTCTTTTAGCTGTTGATTTTCAGCCATAATGCCCTGAACCACTTTTAAGAGATATTCAATTTTATTTTCAGTTTCTAAGGGCATCAAAATTGGTTTGACTGCAGAACATCAATCATTGGATCATAGGCATCAATTTGCACTTTTAGATCCACCTTGTCCTTTTGTATTGTTTCAACAATCTCTTTGACTTTTAGGTGTTGATTTTCAAGCATAATGCCCTCTACCTCTTTTAGCAGATCTTCAATTTTGTTTTCCGATTCCAAGGGAACTAGATTTACTTTATCAACAGAGCAGTTAGTCGTTCGATCATGAGGACTCCTTTGGTCTATTCCATTAACAACAGTTGCAGTCATAGTAGCACTAGTAAATGGAGTGGTATCACATATTCCTTTGGTCTTATGATTAAGCCTTTATCAACCGTGCATGATTTAGCATATGTGGGACAACTTTTGACCTCCAGCAATTTCTTACTGAAGTCCACTATCTCTCCCCTATTGAGTCCTCTACCAGTACTGTTGTTGTTCTTTTTCTCCACTGGGTCTGACTTATCAGTATTACCTATCAAATTTTTGAATATGTCAAAGATGTCACTTCAATCCGAATTCAAGGTTGTTCAATCTTTCCAACCTGTTTTTTTTTTTTTCTTTTTCATTACATCAAACATCCCTCCCTCCCCCTCATGATAATCACTTTGAGTGGCTTGTTCGACCAAATGGATGACCTTGGGGGTATTTGTCAAATCCACCTTCTCCTCCTCCTGTCTAGCTAGCATAACATCTTGCCTGGGGTTCTCACTTGATTCGATTTCTATTAAGTGTTTAAAATCTACATCGCTCAAAAATGTTCTTGATGTTTTATTTTTCTGTTCTTTTTTTCCATTTTATTATTAATCTTTTTAGCTTATTTTTCTGCAGCCTTATTGTTGATGTTAGCAAATGGAGGGTCCTGCAACGGGTCCTCTACTCCTTTCTTTGTTGCAAACTTCCCAGAATCATCCTGCTGCCCCTCCACAGTATCTTTACTTTTAGTCTCTTTCAAGTGATCCTCAGGTACTGATTTCAATGGCTTACCTAATCCCTGGATGATGTCTTTACTAATTCTGCCCACCTCCCTACCTGGCCCATCCCTTGACCCTGACATTGTACCTTTGCATGTCTCCTGTAATTTGGGAAGAAAGACAAACACCAGACTTTGCGGTAGATCCTCCATATTTTTGGCAATCGTAACTAAAACTTCAGTTTATTTTCTTAATTCCGATAACATAGCTCTATTGAAGATTCCCACCATAGTGTGTAAATCTCCAATACTAGCAATCTCTTTTCACCCCCACCTAATTCTAAATTGTATAAGTTGTTCTTTAACATATGGTGTGGGATAGCGATAGGAGGGCTATCAACAAATTGGGTCGGACCCTCATTATTTTTAGGTACTTCACCCTCCTCCATGGTAAAATCAAAGATGATGTCTTCCCCAAATAAAGGATGGGAGAGATCCGTCTCAATTTCTGCATTTTTCATTTCCACAGAGCAGTCTTGAACGCACTGCAGCAGCTCCTCCTCCTCTCCTGCCCCAGGTAGTGGCAAAGGGAGATCTGCAGTCCGCGCCAGGCTAGCCCTGCGTGTAGTCACAGCATTAAAAAAGTCAGCACCATGTTCCTTTCTGATCGCAGGCATCTTGTTTCTCCTCATGACCAAAAACTGTTCCCTTGATACCAGTACACAAAATCAATCAAATAATTCCAAACAATTCCAAACCTGACAGTGTGCGAGATCACCGCTCACTGCACACCCGAACAGCCTAACAGCTGCATCACTTGGAGTCCTCACTTCGAGTGCACGCGCACGGGTGCGTACAGGACCCAGTGATAAGGATGTGCAGACGTCAGGTGGGCGGAGCAGTCAATTGCAACATAGCACCTACAATCCTTGACAACCAGATAGAGTCCATTCCAACAACAACTAAGTCTGTGTTAGTTCTGCCATTTCTACACACAGAAGTGCTTCCTCTCGCTCATACAGGACCCAAAGCCCCTCACCAACTCCAGAACACGTAAGAGCACTGCAAGCTAGCTGGAGCCAAACAGCCGTATCACTTGGAGTCCTCACTTTGAGTGCGCATGCATGGGTGCACACAGGACCCAGTGATAAGGCTGTGCAGATTTCGGGTGGGCGGAGCAGTTAACCGCAACGTAGCACATACAATCCTTGACAACCGGATAGAGTCCACTGCAACAACAACAAAGTCTGTGTTAGTTCTGCTGTTTCCACACACAGAAGCGCTTCCTCTCGCGCTTATAGGACCCAAAGCCCCTCACCAACTCCAGAACAGTGCACTGCAAGCGAGCTCCAGCCAAGCAGTCCTCACTTCGAGTGTGCCTTACATTCACTGTCTATATGTGCATTCCCTGTGCCTACATCTATCAAATGTCTATTGACTGCACCCCCATGTATTTACCTTGATTACCCCATTTGAAATACCTCTACCATATCTACTCTGATCCATACTGCCTCCATCTTTTCAATCCCTTCCTTCTCTACATCTACCGACTCTACCTCTAACGTGTGTGCCTCCATCCAGCTATGCACTTCCCTCTGGCCAGCCTCCCTTGGCACTGCACCCCGTCCTGCTAGTGAGGCTAAAAATCCGGGGGTCATTTTTGACTCCAGTCTCTCCTTCTCTTCTCACATTTTAGATATCTCCAAAAAGTCTGTTTACCAGCTGCACCTCCTCTGAGGTATTCTACCTTTTCTCACTTTACCCCAAACGCTCACCATCTCCAGAGCACTGGTTCTCTCTAGGTTGGACTACTGCAACAGCCTCTTTCTCAATCTTTCTACTTCTACTCTCTTTCTAATACAACTCATCCAGAACTACTGTGCTTATTTCCTTCTCCATGGAAAAGCACTAAACAACATGAATTTCATTACAATGTTAAATGGGATAATTAATTATGGTTACTGGGTGTTTGGTTAATAGGAGAGTTAGTCTGTTATATATGTTATTTCAACAATGCAGTTTTTCACAGATAGAAATACACTTAATTACACGGATCACGGTAGTGGCGGTGTAGTTATGGTCATGTTGCTAAACCTATATATTTCTGTCACACCTAGAGCCCAAATATATGGACAGATTTTCACTAAATTTGTGGCAGGAGCGGCAGCTTGGTCCCAAAAGCGTGCTTTTGTTAATTTGGTGCAAATCTGTTCAGTGTTTTTTTTTGTTGTTAAACAAACAAAACATAAGGCAAAAAAAATGGTGTTATCGATGACCGCTCTGCAGACACACTTTCCTGTTTGCTCCGTGGACAGGATACCGATTGGATAATCAGCTTGCGTCCGCGTTCAGTCCGCGGACACACAACGTGTTGTCTGATTGGCTGGGATGAGGCGTGAGGTGGGTCAAATTGTTTGGATGCACCCACCATATTGGATGTGTGGGCATGCAGTGGAAGTGAGCATAAATCCAATTTTGGGGAGTGTGTTGGTGTGTATGAGCACTTGGAGAGGGTGGGGGAGTAAGAGATGATTCAAATGCTGTATTTGTTTAGGTGGTAGAAGGCTGTGATGTGTTCTCAATGTCCGCGGTCAACGTGGTTATCCGCGGACATACTAACACTTGGGCATACTAACACTAGGCGCACTACTGGCTATTTTACTTTAGTTTGATGTTGGTTTTGGGTAGTTAGACGAGCATTGGGTGAAAAGGGTATGTATTGAAGAGATTGTACGATGGTTGTAATCATTTTTTAGAATGTTAATTGAAGTGGATAGTTTTGAGGTGGATGTATTATGTTTTTGGTTGTGGTCATTTGGTAGGTGTTTGTTTCTATACGTGTGTTATGCTGCAGTGGTTGTGGCCAGGGCCTAGAGTCTTGGGTGCATGAACGAAGGCTGTAGGCTGTAGGCCATGCACCCAAGACTCTAGTCCCTGGCCACAACCTCTACAGCATAAGTCTACAATGCTACCAAACATTGTGATTGTGGTATGTGGGCTGCTTAGGGGATATGTTTTCAAAAATGTGAGTACTGATTTCTGTGGTGCTTGAAGATGGGAGAGTCTGAAATAAAGTACAGGTTGCTTGGAAGGACCTGGTGCTTGTGTTGCAGACTGAAGGGAAGGGGGGAGATGTATGTCTTGCTTTACAACACTGTACATAGTTGTAGATGATGAGATAGATATGACTGCACCTGTGCATAGTTGAATGCTGTTGTGAAATCTAGAACTGAATGGGCAACTAGCTGGAATGAGAGAGCTGTCTAGATTGGAAGAACAGTTGTAGAAGCAGTTGTGCTGTTTCAGCTTGGAGCCTTTCAAATGATATTGGCTATCTGTGTACATAAATAAAGATGCATGCACTCATCCTGGCTGCGTGTAATTTTATAACACACTATAAATCCTTTTTCCATAATTATACTGTTATTTCTCCCCTCTTTTAACATGAAATTACACTTTGTTAGATAGCTGTGTGGGTTGTGTCTGATTACTAATATAGTTATTTGTAAAGGAATTTGAAATGATAGAATGTATGTGAAATATGCAGAATGCATAGAAAGGACATTTTGTGTACATCTTATGCACTATAATGCATTCAATGCTATAATGGTTGTAATTTAAATATGTGGCAGTGGTTACAGAAATGATAGAATGAATTAAGAAAATAACAGTTTGCACATTGCAGTTAATAATATGGGTAAATACAAATTTGGATAGCAGACAACTTTGCAAGTGACACTTGATCATAGCAGATGGGAGAAATGACAGTAAGCTTGTTTTACAGGTTGCACGGGGTAAAAGGCAGTTACTCTGTTTATATGAATTTATAGAAGGGATACAAATGTACCATAGATGCCAATCCTCCCGATTTTGTTATTTTTTTCATGTTCTCCTGCCGAAAATACATATTTGCCCAATGCATTCTTATGACACAAGTGTTGTCTCCTGATTTTCCGGAGGAAATGTCCCTTCCAGGTGGGTTGGAATGTTGGCATGTATGATATACTGTGCAAACAATATTCATACCTGTACTTTGCGTTCATGCATGTGGATGTGCATGAATCTGCAAGTAGAAATGTTGGAGAGTTTACTAGGAGTTGCTGTAGGTGCTTCGCAGTTACAGCGCAATTGTACTCAGAGTGATCAACAGTACATTTCAAGTGCTGAATTGTGATGATGGAGTTAGATGTAGAGGTCTTGAATGTGATTGGTGGATGGTTGTGTGACTGCTTAACAGTAGCCAATGAGGGAGTGGTGCAGAGAGTGAAGTGGAAAGGGTAGAAGGGCTGCCCCAGTGTTACTTACGCGCTCCACGGACAGCGCAGCTGTTCTCTGACAGGACATGCACAATCGGGGCTTTCAAGCAAGAAATGGGAGTGTATTTTGAGGATTAGCCAATCAGGTGTTGAGGTTCTGCTTCGTATTGAGAGAGGCTGTGTATAGTGAAGATGGTGGAGGTGGAGAAAGTCAGGGTTGTGGTGCTTGGAGATATGTTTGGGAATAATTTGGAGCAGTATGCAAAATGTAGGAATGTGGGAAACAATTTTGATGTAAATTGAGTGGAGGTGGCGCACTGTGCCTGGTTTCAATTTGCAGGCAATGGTAGAAGTTTGCCAAGATATCGCTAGGGTTAACGATATGGCTAGGGTCAACAGTCCATATGTGGTTGTCCTGCACTGTGGTGCTTTGCATTTGGGCTATGTCTGTGCACCTACTTTGTTAAAAGATCTAGAAAACTTGGTTCAGGCAATAATGAAACTACTTCCAGATGCCAAGGTAATTTTTTCTGGTTTGCTACCTAGAGCAATATGGGACAATAGTTCTGTTTTTTGTCCTGAGCAAAATATTGGTAGGAGTTTAATCAACCGAGGCATGTTTGCTTTTATGCTTAGAGCTGGCATGTTCTTTTGCAACAATGACAACATTGTCTCGGGCAACGTTGATTACTTTAAAGAAGATGTCATGTCTTGATCTTTTATGGGAAATGCCATGCTGTTTTGGAACATAAGTGTTGCTTTGGAAAAGCTAATGTGGAGATTTTTTGAGGAAAATAAGGAAAAAAGAAACAAAAAATACAAAAATAAAAGGTGTTTCTGAAGCATCTGAAAAACAAAAAAACAAAAAAAGTGTGCTTTTCAGAGCCAACCTCAAAGGGGAAATGGGGCACACTATTTCAATTTTAATTCCCCACGCTCAGATTTTACAATTTGTCCGAGGACACTGCAGTTGTCCACGGACAGTGCGTATTACATGCAGGATTTTTGAGGTTGAGAGGGATGCAGATGAGACGTAGCACAGCACGGGATTGATCAATAGGGCTTTCTAGGTGGGATGTGTGAGCAGAGACTTTGTTAGAAAGTCTTTTTCCTGAGAGGAGAGGAGATAGCCATGGCTGTGTGTTTCAGAAAGCAGATTGCCTGGATTTTGGGAGATTCATGGATAAATTGGTTGTAGGTGCATGCAGATCGCTGTGGTGTGGCTGTACATCTTGGATTCCCTCATGTGGAAGTGCACTGGCATGGAGTGCGTGGAATGAAGTGGCTGGATTTGGTACCTCTTTGTGCTACTTTGGTGACACAGTGTCATCCAGACATTATTATTATTCATTGTGGAGGGAACAGTTTAGGACATGCGTCTGGAATCTCTTTGCAATTTGCAATGAACGAAGGACTTGCGAAAGTCATGGACATGATCCAAACTCCAGAGTAATTTTTTCCCGTATTGCACAGAGACAAATGTGACAAATGTGGCTGCGTTCTTCTTCATTTGGTCCACAAATGGAGAAAGCAATGCGCAATGTTAATGTTAATGTGCCTTTTTGAGAGATGTTGGTATGTCCTCTTTTCACAATGAAAACATTATGTTTCGTAGTACACACATTTTTTGCAGTGATGGAGTACATCTTACTTATGCCAGATCTGCGAAATATGTAATATAATGGGGTTCGAACGAGAGTAGGTAGGATGACAAGGAGATTTACTATATACTTCTAAAAAATATTTTATTTTAATAATACAAAAATCTGTACGAATTTAAAACAGTTCGTCATATTACACAATTCATAATAATCAATAATAAAATGGATCAATTTCTAACCCAAAACAGACTCATCCACACACTTCTCTCTCAGCCATTCATTCATCCCTACTGTCTGCAATGGCAACAAATGCTCTTTCCTTGTTATTTTGGTATTATAACTCATATACCAATGTCACAACGATTTTCAAAATGTCCAAACCCAATTTCTTTCACCTCTGCATTAAATATAGGAGATGCTTGAAAGTTTAATTGGAGTAGATCCGTCACTAGGACCACCTTGGCGATCTCTTCACCTTTGGCCTGGAACACGGTCCATGCTCAGGTAGTGACTAGCTTCTGCTTCTGCTGGTTTCAAGCAGGTATGTCTCCTTTGATTCCAAATTACTTCCCAGAGATCATCTATATCCAGGGAATGCTGATATGCACACTCTTCTCATGCACGAGGACAGGTAGAATACGGCTTTCTTTCCCCAGTGATCAGCTCTCACCTGGCAGTATCTTTATTTCCTCTCAGTTCTGCTCTACGTCCGGACTCGCGGTTATTTTGAAAACACCTCCAGGTGTTTAGATACTATGTGTTCTATGGACATATCCATTCTGCTTATGGACAATGTGAACATGGGAAATGTTCTTAGGACACTTTATTTTGCATAGCTACGAACATGCGGACGTCTTTAGTGTTCTGCGGACACCCCCATTTTGACTACTGCCAATTCAAACAGGTATAGTGTGCTTAGGACACCCCCATTTTGATTAATTACGGACAGGCAGACATCTTGTGTGTCCTAAGGACACCTCCATTTTGATTGCCAACAATATGAACAGGTATAGTGTCCTTAGGACACCCCCATGTTGGTTAATTACAGAGAGGCAGACATCTTGTGTGTCCTAAGGACACCTCCATTTTGATTGCCAACAATATGAACAGGTATAGTGTCCTTAGGACACCCCCATGTTGGTTAATTACAGAGAGGCGGGCATCTTGTGTGTCCTTAGGACACCCCCATTTTGGATAATTGAGGACATCCCGGACAGTCGCACTGTCCGCGGACACCCTAAATGCCTTTTAAAAAAAAATAAGACATAGAGGAATATACGAACAACACACTTACAGGCCGATTCATGGAATAATTAGCGCGGCGCAAGTGGGCAAAAACGTGCGAATCGCAGTGGAATAGCGAAAATCGCAGTGCAATTGCGAAAATCGCACGAAAAGCAGCGCACGTCGATTCATGGAAGGCCGTGCGCGAGAAAACCAGCGGATGTGCGATAAAAAAGTGCGCGGCGCACGTTGGCGCACAGGCCATCTAACAGCGTGCGCCAGGTCACAGCGAAAATCGCACAGGCCACAGCGAAATTCGCACATAGCGCGGCGCACGCAACAAAAGTAGGCGGAACACGGGCGTAACACTCGGAATGGGGAACAACTTGCCAAAACGTGGGCGTCACGGGGGAAGTACAGGGCACAAGTGCGCGGAACGCCCACACGCTCGCCTACAACACGTATTCATGGAATAGAATAGGGCAAAAAAGCGCACGCTCGAACCAGCGCACAGGCACAAACACGACCGCCACAAGAAAGCAGGCGGTAGCGTCTCTGCGGCTGTAAGAAATGTGCGCCAAAAGGTGCGCCAACAAATAGCACCTATATACTGCCATGATGAATGTCCCATACTGTGGCCCTCCAGGAAAAATGACGTGCAAAGGGGTACCCACAAACACGGACACCCGCTGACAAAAAATACGTGTGCGTGTATACCGGGGTGCGCGGGAAGTCTAACACGCGATTTCAGCAGGGTACGTGTATCACAGGGGTTCGCGTGAAGTTATTCACGCGATCGGGCCTGGGGGAGCGGGCTACGTGTATTTCAGGGGTTCGCGTGAAGTTCCTCACGCGATCGGGCCTGGGGGAGCGTGCTACGTGTATATCAGGGGTTCGCGTGAAGTTTCACACGCGATCGGGCCTGGGGGAGCGGGCTACGTGTATTACAGGGGTTCGCGTGAAGTTCCTCACGCGATCGGCCCTGGGGTAGCGGGCTACGTGTATATCAGGGGTTCGCGTGAAGTTCCTCACGCGATCGGGCCTGGGGGAGCAGGCTACGTGTATATCAGGGGTTCGCGTGAAGTTTCACACGCGATCGGGCCTGGGGGAGCGGGCTACGTGTATTTCAGGGGTGCGCGGGAAGTTCCACACGCGAATAGGCTGGGCGCGTGTATTTCAGGGGTGCGCGGGAAGTTCCACACGCGAATAGCCTGGGGGCGCGTGTATTCCAGGGGTGCGCGGGAAGTTCCACACGCGAATAGCCTGGGCGCTTGTATTTCAGGGGTGCGCGGGAAGTTCCACACGCGAATAGCCTGGGGGCGCGTGTATTCCAGGGGTGCGCGGGAAGTTCCACACGCGAATAGCCTGGGCGCGTGTATTTCAGGGGTGCGCGGGAAGTTCCACACGCGAATAGCCTGGGCGCGTGTATTTCAGGGGTGCGCGGGAAGTTCCACACGCGAATAGCCTGGGCGCGTGTATTTCAGGGGTGCGCGGGAAGTTCCACACGCGAATAGCCTGGGCGCGTGTATTTCAGGGGTGTGCGGGAAGTTCCACACGCGAATAGCCTGGGCGCGTGTATTTCAGGGGTGCGCGGGAAGTTCCACACGTGAATAGCCTGGGCGCGTGTATATCAGGGGTGCGCGGGAAGTTCCACATGTGATTTGACAGTGTGGGTCCTCCCAGGTGTACCCTGTACACCCTCCACGGCCCCTGCAGGCAGCCCACACCACAGGGGACTACCCTGCATCCCTGGTCATGTCCCGCAGGCAGCCCACCCACCATGGGCATGCCCCCCAGCAAAGGCACATGTCTCCTTGAACTAATGACCACCAACTCATGTCCCCTTGCACCCCCACCCCCCAGCACTGTGGGGCACCTGCCAGCAGGCCCCACCCATGTCCAACTCATGTCCCCCACCACCCCCACCCCCCAGCACTGTGGGGCACCTGCCAGCAGGCCCCCACCCATGTCCAACTCATGTCTCCCACCACCCCCACCCCCCAGCCACCAGGGTCACCCTCCACCAGGCCCCCACTCATGTCTCCCACCACCCCCACCCCCCAGCCACCAGAGGCACCCTCCACCAGGCACCCACTCATGTCTCCCATCACCCCCACACCCCAGCAGTGCAGGGGCACCCTCCACCAGGCCCCCACTCATGTCTCCCACCACCCCCACCCCCCAGCCACCAGGGGCACCCTCCACCAGGCCCCCACTCATGTCTCCCATCACCCCCACACCCCAGCAGTGCAGGGTGACCCTCCACCAGGCCCCCACTCATGTCTCCCACGACCCCCACCCCCCAGCCACCAGGGTCACCCTCCACCAGGCCCCCACTCATGTCTCCCACCACCCCCACCCCCCAGCCACCAGGGGCACCCTCCACCAGGCCCCCACTCATGTCACCCACCACCCCCACCCCCCAGCCACCAGGGGCCCCCTCCACCAGGCCCCCACTCATGTCTCCCACCACCCCCACCCCCCAGCCACCAGGGGCACCCTCCACCAGGCCCCCACTCATGTCACCCACCACCCCCACACCCCAGCAGTGCAGGGGCACCCTCCACCAGGCCCCCACTCATGTCTCCCACCACCCCCACACCCCAGCAGTGCAGGGGCAGCCTCCACCAGGCCCCCACTCATGTCTCCCATCACCCCCACACCCCAGCCACCAGGGTCACCCTCCACCAGGCCCCCACTCATGTCACTCACCACCCCCACACCCCAGCAGTGCAGGGGCACCCTCCACCAGGCCCCCACTCATGTCTCCCACCACCCCCACACCCCAGCAGTGCAGGGGCAGCCTCCACCAGGCCCCCACTCATGTCTCCCATCACCCCCACACCCCAGCCACCAGGGTCACGCTCCACCAGGCCCCCACTCATGTCACCCACCACCCCCACACCCCAGCAGTGCAGGGTCACCCTCCACCAGGCCCTCACTCATGTCTCCCACCACCCCCACACCCCAGCAGTGCAGGGTCACCCTCCACCAGGCCCCCACTCATGTCTCCCACCACCCCCACACCCCAGCAGTGCAGGGTCACCCTCCACCAGGCCCCCACTCATGTCTCCCACCACCCCCACACCCCAGCAGTGCAGGGTCACCCTCCACCAGGCCCCCACTCATGTCACCCACCACCCCCACACCCCAGCAGTGCAGGGGCACCCTCCACCAGGCCCCCACTCATGTCTCCCACCACCCCCACACCCCAGCAGTGCAGGGTCACCCTCCACCAGGCCCCCACTCATGTCTCCCACCACCCCCACCCCCCAGCCACCAGGGGCACCCTCCACCAGGCCCCCACTCATGTCACCCACCACCCCCACACCCCAGCAGTGCAGGGTCACCCTCCACCAGGCCCCCACTCATGTCTCCCACCACCCCCACACCCCAGCAGTGCAGGGTCACCCTCCACTAGGCCCCCACTCATGTCACCCACCACCCCCACACCCCAGCAGTGCAGGGGCACCCTCCATCAGGCCCCCACTCATGTCTCCCACCACCCCCTCACCCCAGCCACCAGGGGCACCCTCCACCAGGCCCCCACTCATGTCTCCCACCACCCCCACCCCCCAGCCACCAGGGGCACCCTCCACCAGGCCCCCACGCATGTCACCCACCATCCCCACCCCCCAGCCACCAGGGGCACCCTCCACCAGGCCCCCACTCATGTCACCCACCACCCCCACCCCCCAGACACCAGGGGCACCCTCCACCAGGCCCCCACTCATGTCTCCCACCACCCCCACCCCCCCAGCACTGTGGGGCACCTGCCAGCAGGCCCCCACCCATGTCCAATCCATGCCCCCCTGCACCTGGGTCCCAACATTCCCCAATCATGTCCGTAATGCCCATCCTCCCCTGCCAAAAGGCCCAACCAACTATCACACCCACCCACATATCAAAGGCAATTACATGTTACAACCGCAATTTAAATAATGCAATTGAACACATGTATGTCACACACAATGGCTGCAAGTGAATGACAAAACACCCAACATGACATGCCTGAAAGCAATGAGATGATACGACACATTGAAGATTAAAAAAATAATATGTATTGAACAGCAAGTAGAATGGAAATGAAATAAGAAAAAACACAAAGCAAATCAAACAAAACAAGATGAATGTCCAAGAAAATAATCTGAAAAATTAAAATAAGCCAATGAAGAACCATGAAGAAGATCATCCTGGGTCCATGAGCCCAACCAAATTAAACCTAACTATGACTACTAACTAAAAACTGAACTATATACAAAAAAGTGGTGCATTGTCCAATCGCAACCAAAAGAAAAATCAAAAAAACAAAGGAAACCTAACCCTAACTATACAACTATATACAAAGGCAGCGGGCTATTCGGACGGCTCACTGGTTGTTGTCATGGGCCAGGGCATCATCGAACTCCTGGTCAATGGCTTGGAGGCGGGCATGTTCCCTGGCCCCGAGGTCCCGCAGGGATAACGCAGTGTCAAGCTCAAACTCCCTGCGAAGACCCTCGAGGCACTCAGCCCGCCTCAGCGCCCTCCGCATGGAGTCCTCCGCCCTGACCATCGTGAGCCGTTCCTCCTCTGCCCGCTGCCGCTCCGCACCTATCCGCTGGCACAACCGCTCCCACACGGAAGCCACTCCCATTCCAATGTTCTCCTGCCCTCCGGCCGATGCCTGCACCCCTGATGTTGATGGCCCCGAGCCATGATGCCTCCCACGTTGAGCCTGCTGCTGCCTCCGACGCAACTGCCTGTGCCAGCACGACGGCATCCAGGTTGATGGAAACCACCGACGCCGTCGTGCACGACCCTGCCCGATGATGCCGTCACATCCTCCATCTGCTGGGGTCCAGTTGCTCTGGTGTCCACCCCTGCTGGATCTCTGACTCCCGACTGTGGCAGGGATGGGATCCCCACTGAGCTGGCTGCATTGGTCGGGGCAGGTCCACAGGGGGCCCTGGTGGCATCTGGGCTGGAAGACGGCAAGGAGAACGACTGGTGGATAGCCTGCACAGAGGAGGAGAGGGCCGCCACATTGGCCAACACATGCAGGAAACCCCCGAACATGGCCGATCCCAATTGGGCCACGTCGGCACGGTGCACTTCGTGATGACGTGCGTGCTCCTCCCAGGAAGCACGCACGGCATCACGAATCACAGCCGTGCGCATCGCGACCCCAATCAGGACCTTCTCCGCACGGCCAGGGGTTCCCACGTCTGCAGGTGGAGGGGAGTCAGGTGACATGGACATCCCCTCTACCTGCGGACAGGCCTGGGACGGGGCATCCCTGCTGGTGCATGGTGGTGCACTCACAGGGTCAGGGACAGCGACATGCACAGGCCCCTCCACGGTGACCTGTGCTGCCTCCTGCCCCTGGCCCTGGACTGCACCACTTGCACCAGCAGGGATGCCCCCACCAGGCCCCATGTGTGCCCCAGTGGCGGCCTCCTCCTCCTCTGTGCAAACCACCAACCTGGATGGCTCCTCACCGTCTCCCACCGTAGCAGGCCCCTGTGGGGGCTCACCCACCCCTTCCGCTGCAGCCGTGGGGGCATCCCCGCCACCTTGCTCCACAGCGCCGTCTCCGCCCTCTTCTTCACTAGCCGCTGCGTAGAGGGAGACAAAGAACACAAGCATCAGGGCACTGTACAATGGTCCCCTAGACAGGAAGCAATAGCAGATGAGCACCACTGTCAAAGTACACTTCCATCATGTCCCTCCACAACACATGGGTCAATCCAGGCAAAACACACACAGTAACAGGCATGGTGCATGCCATGGACATTTCCATGCATGTCCAATGGACTCTTGAAACATTCAATGATATGTAACTCACATGCATCATGGCTCATGCCCATCACATGCACACACTTCACCTCAGTCACATCCATCTGGCCCCAAACACACCAAACACAGCGGATACAAGGGTAATTTGGCTGCTTTACTGAATCTGTGCATTGTCACACACATGTGTCATGCATCCATGGCATGCACAAGTCACAGACACGCAGGTCAGGCACACAGACATGGCTACCATATATGCCTGGCATCAGCACCCATCCCTCACCCCCACCCATGTCCAGGTCCAGAGACTGGCCGCACATGCATTACCATGATGTCCCTGCACACATACATTCATACATGGCCTATGGCACACATACAGGCAAGTATCATAGAACCAGCACACCGCAACATGCCCTGTCTCACACAGTAATTCATGGACACTTACCGCTCAACTCCAGACGGGTCTCCCTCTCAAGGACCTGGGCGTGGAGCGCTGGGCGTACGCGTTCCAGGACCCTCATCTGGATGGAGCTCATGCGGCCCCGGCCCCCCTCCACGAGGCGCCGGGCCTTCACAAGGGTCCTGGACCTCAAGTCCTCCCAGCGCTTCTTGATCTTCAGGACGTCGCGGGTTGCCACCCCCTCCGCGTTGATGGCAACCACACAGTCGGCCCAGATCCTCTGCCGTCCTTCCTTGCTGGCGCGGGACGATCCAAAGAGGGCATCATACTGCCCCAGGACATGCTCCACCAGGACACCAACTTCGGTGACAGTGAAGCTGGTGCCCCTCTGCCCCTCTGGCCTGGGGTTGCCACTGGTGCCAGATGTGGAAGTGCCCGACATGGCAACCCCAGAGGCAGGTGTGGGTGGGCAACTGGGTCCTGGGGCTGGGCTGTGGAGTGATGTAATCCCAGTCGGGAGTCTTCAGTTCCAGCAGGGGTGGACACAGCAACTGGACCCCTGCAGATGGCTGATGTGCAGGCACCAAATGGCAGGGCACGGTGGCAGCAGGCAGGCAGGCAGTCAGGCAGCAGCAGATGGCACGTGGGAGGCTGCTCGGGGCACTGGGGGGCAGTAACTCGGCCTTCTGGGCAGGAGCGTGGGCTTCCATGTGTTTTCGCGTGGCCAGCTTGATACGGAATGATTTGGCACGTGAAAATCCTGCACGTCAGCGTGAAATCCGAGGAAAGGCCCTTAGCGCGTAAGCGCGTCAGCACGCATACGCGATTCTATTGGACCAGAGTCCCTCAGCCCGTAAGCGCGTCTGTGATGTGACCCGCACGGGTGTTCCCCACTCAGCACGTGATGACGGGGCACACGTGGAGATACTGCACGTCAGAGTGTCATCGCGTGTAATTGGACAAAAGTGCGCGTACACGCGATTGGCCTATGTACGTGTATTTAATGGGTGCGCGGGCACTTACACACGCAAGTACGTCAGCGAACCTGTATCCCGTGGTGCGTGTGAATTTCCACACGCTATTGGACTGGGAACTGGATTCCAGGGGTGCGCGGGTCACACGCTGTATCCCGTGGTGCGTGTGAATTTCCACACGCTATTGGACTGGGAACTGGATTCCAGGGGTGCGCGGGTCACACGCTCGCCTAGAACACGCGCAAAGCATAAATTTGCGGACTTTAACAATAACAAGCTCAGACGGCAGGATGAACATACCGTTCCTAGCAGCAGTGGCAGTGGGCTACCAAAGGAGGAGGAGGAGGATAGTCAGGGCCAGAATATTCACACCCAGAACCAGCCTTTTCGGGATGCCTGATGACCAGGTGTATGGGAGGTACAGGTTTCCACCACACATCATACTGGACCTGGTGAGTGAGTGGGAGGATGACCTCACATCACCCACCCTGTGCTCCCAAGCACTCAGCCCCCTGGAGAAGGTCCTCAATGTACTGCACTTCTTAGCCACTGGATCATTTCAGCGGACAAGTGCCATAGTGGGTGGGGTGTCACAGGCCACCCAGTCATGCTGCCTACACCAGGTCTTGAACATCATCACTGCACGCCCATCAGTCCGCAGGCACATATACCTGCCCAGAACACCTGCAGAAAGGCATGCTGCCGCCCTGGATTTTTACGCTGTGGCACGATTCCCCAAAGTGCTAGGTGCCATCGACTGCACCCATGTGGCTCTACGTCCCCCCAGGGCATCTGAGCACATCTATAGGAACCGCAAGCACTGGCATTCCATCAACGTGCAGGTAGCATGTAATGCCAAGGGAATCATCACCTCAGTATATGCCAACTATCCCGGCTCCACCCACGACAGCTTCATTTACCGAATGTCCACCCTAAGCCGGGACCTAGAAGCTGGGCGGCATGGCGATACATGGCTGCTTGGTGAGTATGTATGCCACTGCACATGCATGGATGTTGGATACTGAGCAAGGTCACAACCCCACCAATGATACCAATCTCCACCTCCACAGGGGACAGTGCCTACCCTCTCAGCCCCCACATGATGACGCCAATTCGGAACCCCACCACGCCACCCCAGGTAAAATATAACACAGCCCACATTACAACCAGGGGCATAGTGGAGCGCACATTCGGAGTGCTAAAGTCACGCTTTCGCTCCCTTGACCGTTCTGGCGGGCAGCTGTTATACGCTCCCCCAGTAATGTGCAGGATCATAGTGGCAGCATGTGTCCTGCACAACGTTGCAACACGCCGGGGCCTGGCCGTGGACATGGTGGTGGCCCCACATCCCCAACCACATGCACAGCCGCTGCGCATGGGAGGGGAAAGGGCACGGGGGGAGGCAGCCCGTACACAGCTAGTGGCGAATTACTTCACATAGAAATCACACCCCTGTGGAGTGCACACCTACCTGGCACATTCCATCTGACAATCAATGATGACTCAACCTGACACTGATCCTGAATGTCTGGAGAATGAACTGGGAATACCATGTCAGCCTGAGATTGTTCACCTGGAAGTGTCACAATGTGTGCATCCCTACCCACACAGACACCACCAATGCAGTTTTGTGAAGTTACACATTGAAGCAGCTAAAATGAATACCCACTTGCAAAATGCAACAAGAGGACAGTGCCATGTCAGCCAACCCAACCCCAGCACCGCCACACGACACACCGTGCCATGTCATGCTAATTGCAGGTAAACAAAGTAATCCCCACAACATGACATCAGTCTCACTATGTACAGTGTCCCTATTAGAAACCTGCAACACCTGAAATGCTCACAGCAATGCCGGACCAACAACATACTTGAGCACGTAGTACCATTAACATGACATCACAAATGTTACATATTAGTAGTCTCACCACCTGGAAATTCCTGCACTCCCACCACTACCAACTGTGCAGTGTTGTCGCCATGTAGAGTTGTAGGTGCACTGCTGCCAACATGGTCCCCATCTCCAGACTAGAGGTCCTTGTGTGGACATGAGGAAGGGACCTGCAAATTGGGAGGTAGACACAGAAGAAGAGTTACACATCAATGCAACATGCAGTGTACAACACAACAGCAATATGCACTATGAATGTATACACAGTATTGACTACAGACTGGCCACACAGCTCATGGGAGTCCAACGTCACTGTGTAATTCACTGTCACTTGGGCACACCCTTTGCAAGCCCATGGAAACGGGAAGCAGGAGGGGTGTGTGTGACTCAAACCCAAGCATCTGAACCAAATACATTACAAGCCTGCATGTGCCCAGCCACAATGCAGCGTATGCCCACAGGATCCACGGAAGCCAACAGATCGTCCCAAAAAAATTGGGAATAAAAGAAATCAAAATAAAAATAAAAATAAGAAACAATCAAAAATGGCCATTGATGGGCCCGGGGGGGTTGGGGAGGCCACCCAGGAGGTCTGAGGACAGGATGCACACCAGAACCCACCTGCGTGGATCCTGGGAAGATAAAACACCTCCATGGCCTCATGGCCCACACGGCTACCCTATTGTGGGAGTATCACTGCTGTCGCTATTATCACCCTGTGCAGCTGCATCCGGAGGTGGTTGCACTATGGGAGGCAGCCCACGCAAGGCCCTAGTCTGCTCCTCCATGGCTGCAAGCATGCGGGTGTGGTAGGTCTGGTTCTGGAGGATGAGTGTGCGGAGGTCCCCATGCAACAACTCACGGGATGCCCGGACCTCCGCCCTCGTTGCCTGCATCTCAGCTGAGAGCGTACGGGTGAGACGCTCCAGCTGCTGTTCTGTCCTTTGGTGTGTTGAAGCCTCAAGCTCAACAAGAGTCGTCCTGAGGTGAAGGAGCTCCTGCCTCAGGGCTTCCCTGTGGCCCTGGGACTCAATGGAGATGGCCTCCTGCAGAGTCGCCAGTGCCGCCCGCCTGTCCCTGTTGGACCCCAACATGTCCTCCCTGTGTGACTGGCAGATGGAGTCGGTTGCCTGCTCTAGTCGCTCCATCAGCCTTTCTGGGGGGACAATGGAAGTGGCCACCCTATCCATGGCCTGAGCCATCATCTCGGATGATGCAGCCTGTTGGGTTGCCATACCGTAAATGGATTGCTCCCATGCGGTATTGCCGGGTGGCGTACGGCCACCACGTCGGCGGGCACCACACCTGTCTGGGGCAAGGCGAACTGCGCCTTGCTGTGCCGGCACTACCTGAGGCTGCAGGACTGCATTCCCCCTCTGATCTGCTGGCCCAGGAACAGGATCAGATGTCGCGGAGTGTGACCCTGCATCCATAACCACTGAAGGCGTAGCTGCCAACACTGACATCCCCATGGAGGGTCCTGACGCTGGTGCAGGTGGGTGAGACAGAACAGAATCCCTCCCTGGAACACTCACCTGCGACGGCACGTAGGTCTCATCCGAATCAACACCTGAGTACAGCTCGGGGGAGGTGCAGCCAGAGACACCCTTTGAGAGCACGACCTGCAGCACTTGTGGGTTCTCCCCCACCACCACACCACATCCCTCACTGGTGGTTGGTCGGCCCTCAGACCCCTCCTGGGTCTGCACCATCTCCACAACCCCAGCAGTATCAGGTGCGTCTTCCCCTGCAAAGACATGAAAACAAAGAAATGGAAACAGACATTAGCATCATGGCACACAATGAGGGCTGAGAAGCAAGAGAACCAGTACTTGATTGACACATGTCCCACATGACTAAAACCCTCCCATGCATGCACCCTCACTGCGTATGAAGTGCAGGCAAAAGGCACACACTGATGACACCAAGATGGAAGATGAACACATTTTCTGCATGCTGCCTGGCAGTGGCATCACACATTGGCCTGTGATTGCCAGGTGAAACACACATGCCATCACACAGATGGCATGTACCATTGCAATTGAGTGAAGATGGAGAGGAGGGCAGCACCTATTCATTCAGTCCAGTTCCCGCATGTAATTCCTTTTCTAATTCTAACAGGTCAGATTTTTCACCTGGAGCTGCCAGTCTGAAATGGTCCAATTGCACAGGGACATGTGTGTACAAATGATATCCAGGTAACAAAGTCACTCCACTTTACCATACCCATGTCAGACATGTGACTAGTGGACAGCGACATGCCTAGTGAAAGTGGTGGAATGCAAACAAACTGACTGAATGAGCAGTGAAAAATAAGCAAATATGTTGTGGCAAGGTGACACTTCAAGGGCAACTGGCATGCAGTTGGGCTAGATGTCTACTGTTGGCAGGAGGGATACTGCTATGGCCAAATGCAGCTGCGCAGGAAGGATTGCATGAAGCACATGGCTGACCCATACGACTCAGGCGCACACACTCTCACCTGGCACACAAACAGAAGCCCTCACACACACACCATGCACATGGATGACACACACATGCATGTGCACTCACCGGACAATGCCTCGTAATCAGCCAGATCTCCCACGCCTTGGATCTGTTCCTCCGTGACGTAGGTCCCAGCGACTGACTCATGTGGAGTGAGTTCCATGTCTACTACTGGAGACCCACCTCCAGTCACTAGAGTTGCGGCATGACTTGAGGCCAGCTTACTCTTTGCCCTGCGCTTTAGGTCATTCCAGCGCTTATAGCAATCATTGGCTGTGCGCCTCACAATTCCAAGGGCACTTACGATGTCCGCAACGGTCTGCCAGTGTGCCTGGCGTTGTGCAGGTGTGGTCTTGGATCCTGCAACAATGACCATCTCGTTGTCCTGTCCGGACACATACTCGACAAGTGCATTCAGTTCGTCATCCGTGAAGTTGTTCTTCCTGGACGGGCCGGACTGTGTAGCCATGTCTGGGGCATCAGCCTGTGCCGGACGAGCACTCTTCCTCTTCCGCTTGGAAGGTGGTGGTGATCCTGAGTGTCCTGCGCCGCTCTGGACACTAGGGGCAGGAGCCCTGGTGGACTCTGTATCAGGAGTGTGGGATTGCACACTCAGCATGGGAGTTGGTGCAGGCATTGGCTCTAGTGTGATGGTGTCAGGGGGAATGTCAGCAGCATGGACTAGGACCAACACTGTCCTGGCTGGGTGTGTGAGGGCTGGGGTGGATGGAGCCGCAGCTGCCCCTGCAGCCTCTCCGCCCTGCCTCCTTGGTGCAGCAGATGACCTTGCTGCCCCAGATCCACGTGGCATGATGGCATCAACGTGCACCAGCGCACGTGTCGTAGCCCTGCTGACCTGGAAGTCAGCCATGGAGTCAGCCAGGTCTGGTGCCGCAATGGGCTGGTCCAACAAGGGCTGAGCATGGATGGTGTCAGCCACATCAGCCTCAATGGGAGGGGGGGAGGGGGGAAGGGATTATGGGTGCCCGTGACTGGTCCTCCACACATGGGGGGACAGGCTCACCCTGCAAGTTACGACCACGTCCCCTACCGGATCCACCACGGCCACCACTTGTGGCTCTTCCACCTTTGCCACCCTTACGGAATCCTCGCCTCCCAGCCATGGCACTGATGTTAATGTGCGTATGGGAGTGGATGTAGACTATTGTCCTGGGCAATTGGGGGTCAAAGGGGTTGGGTACCAGATGGTAATTGTACCCTAGTGCTCTAGCAAGGCTGAATGTAACCCCTGGGGAAAGATGACGGGTCACGCAACGCACAGGAGGCCCAAAAAAGGGAGATGACGTGCACGCAACCCCTCCTAGACCACGTGTGCAGAAAGAAAAATCTGCACTACGCTGTGGCACCCAGAAACACAAGAATGAACGTATGCGTGTCACACGCAGCCTAGAATGACCTCTGAAGGGGTAGGCTACACACGGGGCAAGCACAGATGTTAGATACGTGCGTGACTCACCGTCTGCCTGGTAAACGAGCGTGTAAAAGGAGCACGTTTGGTTGGCAACACCCCCGCCAAAAGAAGATTTGTACGCTGTCTGAGGAGACAGGACAACAGTAGAAGGGAACACTGTTTGAGGGAACAGGCCCAGGTAAACCAGTAAAAGCGAAAGAAGAGAAAAATCTGTCAGAGGTAACAGGGAATACGAACTTGAAACGCCGTGAAGTAAATCGCGTGTGAAACGACAAGAAGTATAGAATTCACCCACTCGCTCTCCACGAAAAGCACGTACAAGGAAGTGGTGTTCTACGCGTACCTTTTATACAGGCCCACACGTCCAGCGTCACCTACGCAGCGTGTACGCGCTAGGGCCATTTCCACCAATTACACGCTTTGTCACTTCTGCGTGTACGGACATTTCCTCCAATTACACGCTTTGTCACTTCTGCGTGTAGGGACATTTCCTCCAATTACACGCTTTGTCACTTCTGCGTGTAGGGACATTTCCTCCTATTACACGCTTTGTCACTTCTGCGTGTAGGGCCATTTCCACCAATCACACGCGATGAGACTCTGACGTGCAGTCTTTCCACGTGTGCTCTGTCATCACATGCTGTGTGGGAAACACCCGTGCGGGTCACGTCACAGACGCGCTTACGCGCTGAGGGCCTTTGGACCAATAGAATCGCGTATGCGTGCTGACGCGCTTACGCGCTAAGGGCCTTTCCTCGATTTTCACGCTGACGTGCAGGATTTTCACGTGCCAAATCACTCCGTACCAAGCTGGCCACACGTAAGCACACGGAAGACCACGCTCCTGCCCAGAAGGCCGAACTACTGCCCCCCAGAGCCCCGAGCACGCTCCCACCTACCATCTGCTGCTGCCTGACTGCCTGCTGCCCACGTGCACTGCCATTTGCTGCCTGCACATCAGCCAGGGGTGCTGTTGCTGTGACCACCCCTGCTGGTACCGAAGACTCCCGACTGGAATTCCATCGCTCCACAGCCCAGCCCCAGGACCCAGTTGCCCACCCACTCCTGCCTCTGGGGTTGTCATGTCGGGGCAAACACCATCTGTGACCACTGACAACCCCCGGTCAGAGAGGCAGAGGGGCACCAGCTTCAGTGCCACCGAAGTTGGTGTCCTGGTGGAGCAAGTCCTGGGGCAGTATGATGCCCTCTTTGGAAGTTCCCGCGCCGACAAGGAAGGACGGACTCGGATCTGGACTGACATCGTGACTGCCATCAACGCGGAGGGGGTGGCAGTCCGGGACTTACAACATGTCAGGAAGCGCTGGGAGGACTTCAGGTCCAGGACCCTGAACAAGGCCCGGTGCCTCTTGAAGGCAGCGGATGCCAAGGGGCGCCGGGGCCACTTGTCGGAAGAACAGATGGGGGTCCTGGAACGCATATCCCCAGCGCTCCACGTCCAGGTCCTGGAGAAGCAGACCCGCCTGGAGTCGAGCGGTGAGTGTACATGCATCCTGATTGTGAGCAGTGCGTGTGGTGATTATTCGGTATTGTGCAGGTTGCACATCTGTTTGTATGGGGTCGAGTATGGGTGGGGGTGTACATGGCCGTGGGGCTGACACATGCGAGGGCTGTAATGTGTGAGACATGGATGGTGCTTGTGTGTGTAGGCTTGCATGGCAAATGCAGTTGTGCGTGCACACATGTTTGTATGTATGTGTATGTAAGTAGACATGTCCGTGATGTCACGCATGTATGTTGTATTGGGCTGCATGTATGAGCACTGTGTACATGTGCATGTGTGTGTATTTTACAAGGGTGCAACAGTGATGCAACATGGATGCATGTGACTGCGGTATGTGTAAGCCTGATTGGCAGATGTGACATGGATGCCCGTCTGAGGTGTACACATGCATGCAAGTGTGGTGGTGTGTGTACATGTGTGGTGCACTTCCTGTGTTGCATGTGATGTCTGGGTCACCTTTGGCTGCTCATGCTGTTGTATGTGTATGGATGGTGGTGGCAGTTGCGATATGGCTGTGGTATGGCTCATGTGTGCGAGTTGCAATGACATGTGTGTTGGGGATTGTGATGACATGTCTGAGGTTTGCCAATGCCACTCATGTGCAACTGTCATGTGTGTATGTGTCCATTGTACAGTGCCCTGATGCCTGTGTTTTGTTTCTCCCTGTGTGCAGCGTCAACTGATGAAGAGGGCGGAGAAGGTGCTGTGGAGCACAGCGGCGGGGATCCGACCGCCAGCCGGAGACGCAAGGCCCGGCTCCCCTCCCGTGTTGTCATCTCGTCGGGGAGTGAGGAGTCCGGTGCCGCGTCCCAGGCCGCAGCTGCCGGGGGGAGGTCCAAGAGGCGGAGGTTGGAGTTGGACTCCTCGGCAGCAGAAGGGGCAGCTGGGACCCCACAGGGCCCAACAGGGGAAGATGGCACGGAGTCATCCAGGTTGGTGGGGGGTCTGGTGGAGGAGGAGGCCGTGCAAGCACCAGAGACGGGGTCTGGAGGTGGGGATCCCACTGGTGCTAGTGGTGCAATCCAGGACCAGGGACAGGAGGCAGCACAGGCCGCCGCGGAGGTGCCTGTGTGCAATCCTGTCCCCGATCCTGTCCCTGCATCATCTTGCACCAGCAGGGATGCCTACGTTCAGACCCGTTTCCAGGCAGGGGATGAGCTGACGTCAACTGGCCTTCCTCTGCCTGCGGACGTGGCAATCCAGGTCCGGGTTGAGCCTGTCCTGGCTGGTGTGGCGTTGCGTCAACGGGCCATGCGAGGTGACCTGCAGTCTTTTCATGGAGAGACTGCACGTCATCTCGAATGGCTCGTTGACCACGTCAGCCTGCTGGGACAGGTCACCCAGGCAGGATTCTTCTGTCTGATGGGGCTTGCTCCGACCCCCTCCTCAACTGGACCCCCTACGCGCCAGTCGTCCTCTGTGCCATCTTCCCACCCATCAGTCACCTGGGTGCCCTGTGGAGCTGCCTCTGACGGTGCGGCCAGGCTGGTGGAGGAGGCATCCCTGCCACAGTCGGGAGTCGGTGGTCCTGCAGGGGTGGCCACATCAACAAGTGCACCCCAGCCGGCGGAGGATGTGCAGGCAGCAGGAGGCAGTGCACGGGCAGAGGCAGAGCAGCAGCAGCAGCAACATGGTGGGAGCCATGAAGGCTCTGGGCTTTCGACATCGGAGGGGCAGGCATCGGCCGGAGGGCAGGGGGACCCAGGACAGAGAGTGTCTTCCGTGTGGCAGCGGTTGGGCCACGCCATAGGTGCGGAGCGGCGGCGGGCGGAAGAGGCGCGGCTCACAATGGTCAGGGCGGAGAACTCCATGCGGAGGGCCCTGAGGCGGGCCGAGTGCCTCGAGGCAATCCGCAGGGGGTTGGAGGAGGACACAGCGTCGTCCCTGCGGACCCTCGGGGCCATGGAACTGGATCGCCTCCGGGACATCGAACAGGAGTTCGATGATGCCCTGGCCCGGGACACCACAGAGTGAGCCGCTGGACTTGCCCGCCGCCTTTGTATATAGTTCTTTAGTTTTAGGTTTCCTTTCTTTCGTATTATGATTTGGAGTCGACGGACACTGCTCCACTTTTTGTATATAGTTGATTTTTAGGTAGATTTTTTAGTAGGTTTCCTTTGTTCAGTTGGGCTCATGGACCCTTGTTATTTTTGTACATAGTTCTTTATTGCATGGATATTTTTTTACATTTGACTTTGGACAACATTTTTTTCTATTTGGATTTCAAGTTTCATTTTTTCATACGGACATGCAGCTTACTTTTTTCTCATTCACATTGTAGTTAGTTTTCTTTCTTTAGCATTCTTATTTTTTTTCAATACAATTTTGTTTGCATACTTCACTGTGTGGTATCATCTCATTGGTTTCATGCATGTCATGTTGTGTGTTTTCCCATTCAATTGTAACCATTGTGTGTGACGGACATGGCTTCTTTAGCTTCATGAACATTGGGGGTGTAACATGTGATTTCCATTTCCATGTGGGTGAATGGGTTACTTGGTAGGGCTTTTTGGCTGTGGAGGCTGACCATTACGCACATGATTGGGGATTGTGAGGACCTGGTGGGGGCTGCCCATGGTGGCAGGGCGGTGGGGGGTGGTGGGAGACATGATTGGGGGCCTGGTGGAGGATGCCCCTGGTGGCTGGGGGGTTGGGGTGGTGGGAGACATGAGTGGGGGCCTGGTGGAGGGTGCTCATGCACTGCTGGGGGGTGGGGGTGCAGGGGGACATGAGTGGGGGCCTGGTGGAGGGTGCCCATGCACTGCTGGGGGGTGGGGGTGCAGGGGGACATGAGTGGGGGCCTGGTGGAGGGTGCCCTTGGTGGCTGGGGGGTGGGGGTGGTGGGAGACATGAGTGGGGGCCTGGTGGAGGGTGCCCATGCACTGCTGGGGGGTGGGGGTGCAGGGGGACATGAGTGGGGGCCTGGTGGAGGGTGCCCATGCACTGCTGGGGGGTGGGGGTGCAGGGGGACATGAGTGGGGGCCTGGTGGAGGGTGCCCATGCACTGCTGGGGGGTGGGGGTGCAGGGGGACATGAGTGGGGGCCTGGTGGAGGGTGCCCATGCACTGCTGGGGGGTGGGGGTGCAGGGGGACATGAGTGGGGGCCTGGTGGAGGGTGCCCATGCACTGCTGGGGGGTGGGGGTGCAGGGGGACATGAGTGGGGGCCTGGTGGAGGGTGCCCATGCACTGCTGGGGGGTGGGGGTGCAGGGGGACATGGGTGGGGGCCTGGTGGAGGCTGCCCCTGGTGGCTGGGGGTGGGGGTGGTGGGAGACATGATTGGGGGCCTGGTGGAGGGTGCCCCTGCACTGCTTGGGGGTGGGGTGGTGGGAGACATGATTGGGGGCCTGGTGGAGGATGCCCCTGGTGGCTGGGGGGTGGGGGTGGTGGGAGACATGAGTGGGGGCCTGGTGGAGGGTGCCCCTGGTGGCTGGGGGGTGGGGGTGGTGGGAGACATGAGTGGGGGCCTGGTGGAGGGTGCCCATGCACTGCTGGGGGGTGGGGGTGCAGGGGGACATGAGTGGGGGCCTGGTGGAGGGTGCCCCTGGTGGCTGGGGGGTGGGGGTGGTGGGAGACATGAGTGGGGGCCTGGTGGAGGGTGCCCCTGCACTGCTGGGGGGTGGGGGTGGTGGGAGACATGCATTGTTGATCAGTAGTGCAAGGTGACATGTGGGTTGGCTGGGGGGCATGCCCATGGTGGATGGGCTGCCTGCGGGACATGAGCAGGGGTGCAGGGTAGTCCCCCGTGGTGTGGGCTGCCTGCAGGGGCCGTGGAGGTTGTGGAGCATACACCTGGGAGGACCCACACGGCCAATTCACGTGTAGTACTCCCCAGAACCCCTGAAATACACATACCCTGCAGAAATTGCGTGTGGAACTTCCCGCGCACCCCTGGAATACACATACCCTGCTGAAATCGCGTGTGGAACTTCCCGCGCACCCCTGGAATACACGTACCCTGCTTGCACGGGGCCAATCACGTGAGAGACTTTACGCGAACCCCTGAAATACACGTAGCCCGCTCCCCCGGCCCGATCGCGTGAGAAAGTTCACGCGAACCCCTGTAATACACGTAGCCCGCTCCCCCAGGCCCGATCGCGTGAGAAACTTCACGCGAACCCCTGAAATACACGTAGCCCGCTCCCCCAGGCCCGATCGCGTGAGAAACTTCACGCGAACCCCTGTAATACACGTAGCCCGCTCCCCCAGGCCCGATCGCGTGAGAAACTTCACGCGAACCCCTGAAATATTGTGAAATCAAAGATAGTTTCTTTCACGGTTTACAACATGACAAGCATGAATGTTCTTTTTTCCAATACAAACCTCTATTGATGTATGGTCAAGCAAAAAAAGGGCAATCTTTATTAATCCATTCATTGAGAGCAATGATACAACATTTACCGGATTGCTCTCTGTAACAGCTCCAACAGGTATAGCAGCATTCAACATAGGAGATGTTACTTACATTGATTGTTGATGCTACCATTGGAGCATGCTTATAAATTTGAGCATTGAAAACATGCATCAAATGCAGCGCAAGAAGCAGGGAAAGTTCAATGAAAATTAAATACTTTGAACTTTGATTGTAGATGAAGTAAGCATTGGGTCTAACTTGATGCTAGATTTCATTTACTTGAGAATGCAAGAAGTCTTGAAGATTGACTATGGCATTTTGTTTGGAGGTAAACATGCCCTTGTTTTCAGAGATTTGTTACAGTAACTCGAGTGAAAGTTCAGCCAGTTTTCAAGATGCTGTAATCTAAGGATAGTCAACAATCTTTTGGTAGCATTGTAATTTCAACCCTTGGAACTGTTTTGAATTCCAGGAGCATACCATTAATGTGAGGTAAACTGCAGACTTAGAGTATGCAGACATGCTTAATACGATTTGTATAGGTATCCTTGGGAGAATAAAAGGGTGACTGATTTCTAACATTATTCATGGAGGTTGCACTGCCATGTTGACTCTTCAAGAAAAGAGCATTTTTTGTGTTCCTTTGATGTGTTCAAGTTCAACTTTATAATGCTGCTCTCTGGGAAGCAAGACGTTGTAGAGCAAAAATGAGAAATGTGAGTTAGATAAAAGAGCCAAGGCATGATTCATTCAATAACAGATTTCAATTTCTAAAACAACAGGTCTAGAATCAGTTTTAAAACTGTGCATCAATACAAAAGTACTGGTAAAGAGGAACTTGAATGAAGAAATTGATCTAGTCAATGGAGCAATGGGGAGAGTGTTTGCATTTTACACCTTTCCTCACAGTACAAATATTGGACATATTCTTGTAAAGTTTGATCATGTAGAAGAACCTCATTTGAATGTTCGGACATCTACACACTTCATGCTTTATAAGGATAACTTTATTAAAATAACACCATTTCCATGGTGCTCTGCATATGCAATTACTATTCATAAATCATAAGGTTTTAATTTAGAACCAGAACTAATTAGCATTGGTCATTCAGTGTTCAAAGAACGAATGTCATACGTAGCCCTGTCATGTGTAAAAAATATTGAAGGTTTATTTTAAATATACTTTGATAAATCAAAAGTGACAGCTGACATTTCCTACATTGAAGAATATAATAGGTTACCCGTACTGTATGCTCCTCATCTTGACCTTAAACCTCTGCTTGAAATGCACTTAGCAAGAAAAAATAAACAATCAGAGAAGCTAGATTCAAATAAAGTGGTTCCTCTAAAGTCTGCAAAACAAGAGATTTGAGCTGTGTTGGAAAGTCAAACAAATATGACATACTCCCACTTAAGATTTAATAATCAAACAGGCTTTGAATGATATTCTTGGGAGGATAGCTTAGGTGCAACGTGCTCGCCTGAGAAGCAAGACGACACGGTACACCACAGGTTGGATCCCCGGGTCCGTACTTAGAAACCTCTGGGTATTAAGCATGTTATAAATAACCTATCATATCATATCATATCATATCATATCATATCATATCATATCATATTCAAATGCAGCTTTGTGCATGTTGTTTCAAATGACACCACTGATGCAAGGAATAGCTCCAACAGTAGAGAAACAGCTATGTGTGGAACTTTCAATTCTTAAAGTATCTAAAGGAGAAAGACCACACAACACACATTGAGCAATGTCAATCCCAAGTATAGAAGCTGCTGCAAGTGAAAGTGAAACGTTTTCTCAAACCACACAGGAAGATAGTCAAGAACAGTCAAGAATTAGGTGGGCGTGGCCAGTTAGTGTGCGATGAGCACATCGTTTTCTGGAGCTCCCACACCACCGGCCCTGTTCTGGAGAAATCATGCAGAAATACCCCCATGCATCAGTTCTAACTACAGGTGGGGAAGACAAGGTGCCACGAATGGCACACCAGCACTCCAGCGAGGGGACACAGTGAGCAACAAACCCCCGAAATCTCGGTTGAAATGAAGGACGCCGCTGAAGAAAGACGGGACACGGCTCCACGAACCGCTCACTCATAGATACCAGTGGAGAGTGGCAGGCACCTAGGTTTGAACTGAGGGAAGGCAGCGGCCAGGGCGATTGGTGCCCCACACAGAAGAGGTGATCGCTCGCCCATGCCTGGAAGGAGGAACCTGAATTGACCCCCAACTGTAGTAGTCTGGATAGCGGGAGGGGACAGAGCCAGCCGAGGGTGCCTGGTCCCCTGAAGAAGAAAGAGCCGAGAGATCGCCCCATGGCAATATCAGATGAGGGGAGGCACAGTGGGTAAAGTCACGCCCCCTGGGGGCTGGAGAGACACCCCAGATTAATCTGACGGCAATGTTGGCTGTGGTCTGAGACTGGAAGGCCGTCACCTGGAACGCAGAGGCTGCCGTGACAACCACGGATAGTCTGAGAGACCCGGGAAGCATGAAATAATTCGGCAATGGTGGCGGCTGCAGGAGACAGGTGGGCTGGCATATAGATCACGGTAGCTATCCTGACCAACAGTAAGTGACCAGGGGAGCTATGAAACACGCAGCAACACAGCTCCTGGGCTTTGGAGTGGACCGGGCGCATTTAAAAGGTGAGCGGGCACCACAATGCTTGGGACCCTGAGCTCCCACCCCTCCCCACAACGGGGGAGCATACCACGGCGGGGAGTAACTTGGAAGACTAACGGTGTGATACAGGGGCCAATAATATCCGGCGAGCGTTGAATCAGGAACGGCTCAAGAGAGGACAGTGGATCACGTGGCCTCACAGCTGCCGCGGGAGCCCGCTACAGACTAGGACCTGCAATTGAGGGCCCTCAGGGGGCCATATAGCGCCCCTAACTCCGGAAGCTTGGGAATTGAAGAACCCTACATGGTCAAGGGGCAACAACAGATGGAGGAGTACACAGAGGCGAGAGACAAGATGCAGAAACAGGATGGGATGGACAGACCTACGGAAGGAAAAGCAGCGGGAGGGGGGCAGTGGAGTGACCCTGGACTGATTGGTGGATGCGTTACCATATCTACCTTACAGGAGAGCATTAAGGAAGTGGGGGTAGACGTCTCCTTGGTGAGAGTGGACTTCTGTAAAGTATGCAAGAGGGTCACGGAAGTGGAACAGAGGGTCAGCACGATGGAGGAGAACATCCATCTCCTTAAAAATCAAGTTGCAGGCCTAGTCGGAGAAGCCAGAATGTTGGAATCAAGGGCGGAGGAAGCAGAGGGTCGCTCCAGATGCTGCAACATCCATCTGATTGGAGTACCGAAGAGAGAAGAAGGCCCCTGTGTGGAGAACTTGATCTTGAAAGTACTGGGGATCAAGGGACTGTCCAGGTTCTTTACGGTGGAAAGAGTGCACAGGGTACCAGGTAGAACTCCACCGCCAGGTGCCCCGCCAAGAGTGTTGGTGTCCAAAATTTTGAACCTCCGGGACCTGACACCATTCTGCAAGAGGCCCGCAGAGTAGGCTTCTATGAAATTGGGAATGCGAAGCTGCGCATCGTTCCAGACTTCACATTAGAATTTCAACTTCAGAGGAGAACATATGATGCAGCGGCTTTGCAAACTCAACTTAAAATACATTATGTTCTTTCCGGCCAAGCTGAAGGTCATATCAGGGGGAAAGTCATGGTTGTTCATGTCCTCGAAAGAGGTGTGGGATTGGTTGGATGATTCACTACACACTGGGGACCCCCCAAATGAAGGGGGAATGGGGGCGACACAAACAGGTACAGGAAACTGACAATGAGAAGGGTGAAGGAAGTAACAGTGAGCAGGGGTATTGGGAACTAGTTGCCAGAGGCCAGAGCAGGAGGGAATAACTGCATTAGAGGAGTGATGCAGGGGTGATAAGAGACCTGCCCCCCACATTTACAAGACACCATCGATTGTCACCAACGAGTTGCAGGGGGAGGACGGGGTGGACAAGTCATAGGGCCTACGACTCGAAAGAGGTGGGATAGTACCCTTAGGGGAGCTACCCACAAATCCACAGTTGTGGAGTTTCAGGGAGGGAGGAGGGAAGGAGGAGAAGGAGGGATGGGGGGAGATGTTATGGTTGCTGATACCAAGTTGGGATCGAGTATTACCTGGGAGTTAGTGGTGGGGCTTGGACAGAGTATATTAGCCAGAGCAATGACCAATTACAGGAAGGTACAGTTTTGGGAGAGGGACAGTAGGAGAGGAGCATGGCGGTGGTCCTAAAGGATAAGAGGCGAGAGGAGTCCTGATTTGGGTGGTGAAGGGAGTGTCATTATGGGGTGGAGAGGGTGTTGAAAGACGAGGTAGGGCATACAGTGATATTGGTTGCTATATGGGAAGGGAACCCGATATGCCTGGTGAACTCCTATGGAACAAATGTGGATGACAGGGAATACTTCCTTTCAGTTTGACACATGGTTGGGGCCTATAGTGGGGAAATGATATAATGGGGCAGGGACTTTAACTGCCACCTGAACGCACACCTAGATGGAACAGGAGGGAAGGAACCTAGCAAAAAACATATGACGGCATCCATCCACAAGGTAATGGAAGACCTGGATTTGGTGGAAATATGGAGGCAAAAGCATGGTGAGGAGAAAGGGTTCTCGTATTATTCGGGGGTGCATGGGTAGTACTCACGCTTGGATTACTTTTTGACGAGGGGGCATACTTTCGGCGATTTGAAGACCCAGAATACTTGGGACGAACCCTTTCACATCACTTCCCCTTGGTGGTTAGACTAGTAAGTGGTGGTGTAAGGCCCCCACGGAGGTTATGGCGAATGCAGAGTGACACACTACAAGACGGGGCATTCACCAGCAAGCTACACAAGGAGATTGAAACTTATTTTGAACTAAACAAGGGTTCGGTGGACACAACTGAAACACTTTGGGAGTCTTTTAAAGCATACATAAGGGGGCTATGCCTATCCACCACAGTGAGGATGAGGAAAAGATTGCAGGAGACATCCCGTCAGGTGGAGGGGCAGGTAGCAGAACTGGAAGTGGGGGTGGGCATCCCGGTGGGGGATAGATTGGCATCTTGCCTGGAACTTCACCAAAAGAAATTTACAGAGCTGGCTCATTTTGACAATAGTGAATGGGCTATCAGACGACATGGAGAGGGGGATAAGACAGGGAAACCTCTCGGAAACAAAGGGGATAAATCAAATCAGAACCAAATCAGGAGAATCGGTGGGTTAACAGAAACAAATCAATAAGGCATTTAGGGAATTCTACGAAGCCCTATTTACAAGCAAAAAAGTCTACGTGGGGATTGATGTAGAAGACTTGATGGACATGTTCCAGTTACCAAAAGTAAAGGGGAAGTGAAGGAAGAACTAGAGGCCCCAATAGAGTATGCTGACATACGATGGGCAGTTCGTACCATGAGGAGCGGTACATCTTCTGGTAGGGATGGTTTTCCTGTTTAATCTCATTCACAATGTATAGACCTCCTGGCCCCACGACTCAAAAAAGTATACAACGAGGCATTTGAAAGAAGGATTCTCCCAGAGTATATGAGAGAGGCAATAATAACAGTAATTTTGAAGGAAGGGAAGGGCCCACTAGACTGTATTTCATACCACCCTATATCTTTGTTAAATGTTGATGGGAAAATTCTGGGAACGATTTTGGCAGCTAGACTGGTGAGAGTGGCTCCAATGCTGGTTCACCGGAATCAAAGTGGGTTCATTGGAGGTAGAAATACGACTGCTAACTTAATCCGTCTCCACCACATTAAGGACCAGATCAGACCCTATAAGCAGCCCTTAGCGGTAGCCTCCTCCGATGCCATGAAAGCGTTTGGCTCACTGGAGTAGAGGTGGTTATTTTGATTACTGAGGACATTTGGGTGTGGGGAAAACATGTGCAAATGGTTGGCCCTACTCTACAACAAGCCAATGGCAATGGTGAAGGCGAATGACTGGGTATCCAGAAAGTGGGAGTTGGGTAGGGGAACTCAACAGGGGTGTGTGGCATCCTAAATACTTTTTGCCCTTGCCCTGGAACCCCTGGCAGAGTTTTTACAACAAGAGATGGCGGAACCTGGAACAGGGGTTAGAGGGGTCCAATATATAGGGCCTCATTACAAGTATTGCGGAATGGGTTAACGAGCGCCACTAATGGTGGCGGCGCTGTTAAACCCATTCCGCAATATTACGAGGTTCCCTCACGGGACCCGATGTGGACGTCTGGTTTTACCCGACGTCCAGAGCAGGTCCCACGAGGGGACCAGGGAGCTAACAATGAGCCGGTCGTAATCGGCCTGTTGTTAGCTCCCGCACCCATTCCCATTGAGCCCTATGGGGGCTCGAATGGGAATGGAGAAGGACCGGGCCCAGGTTCCCTGAAGGAGGAATTACAGGGCCCTCCAAACTCAGAATGGCCCGGTAATTCCCCATTCAGGGAACCCGGACCCGAGCACTGTTTTGGAGGTAGCCATGCCCTTAGTAAGGGCATGGCTGCCTCCAAAGTCGTAATGAGGCCCATCGTGCCTTTATATGCAGATGACCTTCTATTATATGTCACTAACCCGTAGAAGAACTTTCCAGCAGTATTGGAGATTCTAAAGAACTTTTTTCACATGTCAGGCTTCTGCATCAAGGATGAGAAGTCGGTTTTGTTCCCGCTGGGTGGGCTGCAGAACTCCAATACACAAGATCTCCCAAAGGTGGGGATAAGATGGGAGACAGAATCCTTCAAATATCTAGGCATACAGATCTTCCACGACATAGAAGACACCTTCACATATAACACTGGTAGGGCACTCTCAAGAATAGGGGACTCAATACAATTTTGGAAACGTCTGCCACTATTCCTGATGGGTAGAGTGGCGTTATGTAAAATGGTGATTCTACCAAGATTGCTTCATTACTTTAACAATATACCCTATGTGGTGAAAAAGATATTCCTTAAAATGTTAGATGCTAAAGTGGCGGAACTATTATGGAACATGGGGAGGAGAAGGGTGTCTCTATCTACGCTACGCAGACCTAGAACAGAAGGCAGGCTGGGCTTACCGGACTATGGGAAATATTTCATTGCAGCACAGTTACAGGCAGTGTTGAATTCGGGACATTCAGAGTGGGAAACCTTGAGGGGTTTAGTGGGGAAACTTTCACCGCATAGGAAAGGAATCAAACTACTGTGGATCTCACTGGGAAGTAAGGGTCTTGTCAATTGCATTTGAGGCGGTTCGGGAAACGTGGAAGACAGACATATGTAGGAAAGGTCCGGGAGGGCTCTAGTGTGGGTATCTGCCCTGGGGTGGATGGATCGGAAACTAAAACTGGCAATAGGGAGAGTGGGAACACAGAAACCTCAGGAAAAATGGTGTGAGAAGATAGGAAATCTATTCTAGGGGAGCAAGCTATTGACTTTTGAGGAGTGGTCAAGAAAATGTGGCTTCCAAAAGGGTGCATTTATGGCATATGGGGCTGTAGACCAAAGAGTGGCAGAACTATGGGAAGGAATCCCGGAAGAACCAGAAACGAGTCCAGTCCTACGGGTGTTGTTAGAACAGTCGGGGGTCACAGCTAGGGTCTCACGCATCTATAAAGCTGTACGGGAAGGGGAGCCCATGAAAACTCTGAAGGTGAAGGAGAAATGGTAGCGAAATGTGGGGTATCAGATCCCGGACAAGTAATGGGAGGCAATATGGGATTCTGTCCGTAAGGTCTCGTGGAACGCTTGATTCCAATTGATACAATTTAACATAATGCATAGGACATATGTGACCCCGACCACGTTGAAAGCAATGAACAGCACCCTAGCGGATGTATGCCCCAGATGTTGCAGGGGGCCGGCGGGATTCTGGCACATGATTTGGGACTGCAAGGTTATTACAGTCTATTGGGGTAAAGTTGTGGAAGAAGTGAACAGGTTGATGGGGTCAAAACTGGAATGTACCCCGAAGATATGTATTTGGGGCCTTCTCCCAGGGGCTAAAAACATAAAACATGTAACAGAATGATACGGTTCCTATTGCTGCTGGCTAAACGTTGGGTGGCTATTGCATGGAAACACATGGTCCGGCAATACCCAGTTGGCTAGCGGATATCCGTAAATGGGGGATCGCCAAACTGATGATACGGCAGGGGATGGGTGACACAGGGGGGTCAGAGGTCACTGTAGAGTTGAGCCAGCTACTGAACAATGTATCAAAAGCTAACGAACTGAAACCTCCATGAGCTATTCGCAACTGAGGGCGCCGGGGATGAATAGGCAAGAGAAGGGGTGGAGGGACTGGATCCATCAGGGGGGACACCCAGGAGGGGTTGGGAGATAGGAACGACCAACCAACCGTGAACAGAAAAGGAGATTGAAGAAGGTCATATTGGTCTAGTGGAAGAACTTGGAGGCGGGGGAAAGGGGGAGGGAAAGGTTGGGCTTTTTTTGTCATTTGTTTGAATTCATGAAAATGCTAATAAAAAGTGTTTTAAAAAAAAATGGCTCATTACTATTTTCGAGGTGCTTGTGCAGGAAACAGTGTAGAAAGATATGTAGTTATGTCTGAAGAGTGGAACCATGAGTATCCACAATGTTACAAAGAGCAAATTACTCAAGATCTTACAGAAAGGTTTTTTATACCTTACTGTTCCTGATGAGAAAATTTTTATTTTTCTCATCTTGTAACAAACGTATTTCATGATATGCAATGCAGTACAATGGTTCTAATTTACAGTCAACCCTGCAAAACCAAGTTTTTAATAAGTACTTTAAAATAATGATTCAGAGATATAGTATAGATAGTAGAAAACTTAGCACAGCAGTTATGAATTTTGCACATAGTCAGGTTTCAATTTGCACCAAAACTTGCTATTTTTTATGAGGGAGCATCAATTCACTGTTGACATTTCACAGCATGGGTGTATACAGAAGTAGATTGACTTGTCTGAAATGACTCTATGTTCAGACACCAAGCTAGATTGCCAAACTTTTTAAAACATGCGTATTTATTGTTGCTAGAATCAACGTTTCAGAATATGTTGTATATTCCATGTGAAGGCCTTGAAATATGTACTGGGGTCCCATACTAACTCCCACCTCGGGTGAATACCTGGTAGCTCATGTCCTTTCTAATATCAAAAGGGCTTGCCCAAATACGCAGAATGTCTGATTAAATGGATCATTGGAGGTAAAAAATGAGGTATGCCTAGTGGGATTGTGCGGTTAGGATATGTTATGCATTTAGATTGATTGCCCTATCTAATATCAAAGAGGCGTTTGCTCAAGCACTCAGAATGCTCGACTCAATGGTTCCCCTGAGGTAGAAAATGAGGTGTGCCTGGTTGTATGTTGGGAATGGTATATGGTATGCACTTAGATGGATTTTGGGGGTGGGAATGATGAAGCACCAAGAGGGATTTTGGGGTTGGGAAACGTGATGCACTTTGACTGATGGTTTGGTGTTGGTAAATACAAGTCGTAACCAGGATCCTTACAATACCTGCAAGGACACGCCATATGGCTGGGCCAAGACATGTGGGGGGCCCAGTACTGCAAATAATTAGCACATGTGTTTCGCCTATACCACTATGCATGCAAGGTTCAGTCCACTTATGATGCTGCAAGATAATTGTTAGCAACCCCTTTGCACTTAGAACTACATTGGTCTGCCAGTGGAACGTACAGTGGCTGCATGCAAGGATTCCTTGACACTGCACTTATTATACTACTTGGTTAGCCTCTGTCGAACGTGGAAGACATGCAGTAGCTATGCCTATCTAATTTATTTGCCCATTTGCACTTAGAGAATCCCATTACTTTGATCCTTTTCCATGGTAGCATGTATGCACCTACTAGAGGATGCGTTAGGGCAAACAGCCTATCACCCTGGCAGACTTAGGGGTAGCCAGCCCTTAGAGCCAGGAAAAGAAGATAAACGCCTTCCAAGTTTAAGGTATGCATACACGCACCACTTCTGTGGACATCTGCCAGAGGCACACTTTCCACCCATACACTCTAGAATGCAGCTACAGCCATGACAAATGTGGTCTAGATGGTCACATACCTTTTGCACTGAAACACCAGACTTGCTTCAACATCTCTGCCATTAGAGCACAGTGACAGCCTACAACACATTTGGTCTAGCTGGGTACACATCGAGTCTCCTGCACTAGCACTCTGTCATTGCCACCCTCAGCACCCTCCCATGTACATGACCCTTTGGGATGCTTACCAGAGTCTAGACAGCACTGCTAAATCCAAATCCAAATGCTCACAAATGCTAAAGTCTTCTATTAGAATGTTTTTCCCATACCTGGACTTCGGTCCCCAAGGGTGCTCCCACCACAAAGTGCTTTGAGACCATACAAATGGGAAAAGGTGCTCTATAAATGATGACTACAATACAATAAAATATAAAACAATATAAACACACGCAAAATGGATGTCTGAAATGGGAGAATAGGAAATACATGTTTTATGTAAACTAAAGGATAGATATTTACTATATAACTAATATAAAATCACTATGAAATAAATGTATATATTAGATTGTCAAGATTATATAAATTATAAAAAGCAGCAATCTGTAATATTCTACTTCTGTTCTATTAAACACTATGGGCTTCATTACACGGATGGCGGTAAGGGTTTACCGGTACCGGTAAGGGTACCAGTGCCGGTAAACCCTTACCGCTTTACTACGAGGTCCCTTTGTGGGTCCCTACCTTAACGGCTGGTTTTACCAGCCGTTAAGGACGAGACCCGCAAAGGGACCTTGGAGGTAATTACGGTACCGCAAATTGCGGTGCCGTAATTACCGCCTTCCCCATTCCCATTGAGCCCTATGGGGGCAAAAATGGGAATGTGGAAGGGCCAGGGTGAATGGGGAATTACCGCCCCCACACACCTTTGAATAGGGCGGTAATTCCGCCATTCACCATGGCGGACTCTGTAAAATACAATAGTCCATGTAATGGGGCCCCATATATTATAATATGTTCAAGTGTTATAAGTATTGGGTTATAGCTAACCTGTGATCCATCACTGCATGATCAGAAATGTCCTAATGTATGTGTATTCTGTGCTGTACTCATCTGTCTGACATATGTATATATGACTCATATGCATACGTTTCCTTTGTAACTAAGCTAGCCACGAATAACAGCGCAGCGATGCCCATGAGCTGTATGTGCACTATACAAATGTAAAAAATAAATAAAATAAAATAAGTGGTTCCATGTAAAAAATATCTTTTTTAAATATAGCTTTAGCTGCGGGTACAGAACAACAGATAACCTTGGCTATCTGTAATCAATTTATGTATGGACTACAGATACCCGCAGTTATCTGTAGTTTTTATAGCTGCAAATATTAGAAACAATGGCAAGAAATGGCTTTCTTTCCCTGCCAAGTCCTCACCAAGTGCCCCCATCATCTGTGCCAGCTCCCTGCACTCCTCAGAGGGCCTCCTCACCTCCCACACCCCCTGCCTTCCCCCCACAACACACACTGTTTCTGCCATGCAGTTTGCTTTTTTGCTGTGTTTTTTATTTTATGATAACCTCAGCTATAACCTCTGCTATCTCTCGCATCAAGCAAACACAAAGATGGCGGCTGTTTAATTTCTAAAAAAATCCTGGTTTTGGCCATTTACCAGATATATAGCTATCTGTTTTGGAGAAGGGGCACTGTCTTTGCCTTCAAATATTTAAATATTTTAAGACAATTGTATGCCGAGTCCGAGTCCGACCCTGCCCGCCCTATAACCGAGTCCGAGTCCGACCCTGCCCGCCCTATAACATATAGGTGCTTGTCATGCTATAAAGGTGCTTGTCATCTGATGTGGTGAGCACTGTGAGCATTGTGTCGTGTTAAGGGGACAGCTTTGTGTCCTCAACAATATCATGCCAAGGCCAGCATATATGTGTGCTCGGTGGACATCTCGATAACAGTCACAGAAGGTTAATCTCATGTCTATTGACATTTTCTCCATAATGGCACAGTGTTATTCTAACCCGTTTTCATACAGACCAGACGAATGCTCTGGTTTTGCATATCAGGGCAATTTGGTTTTGAATAGTTGTAACCAATGTTCACTACACCATTCTTGTCTCTTTGCAGCTACAGTAGCAGCACAAATAATATACAGTGCAAGGTTCTTCGAGGTGAATAGTCTCATATTGTTTCCGTTTGTAAAGTTTAAAATAATGCTTTAGCGCAAATTCCTTGTGCTTACATTTTTTTTTTAATCTGCTCCTGTTGCAGCACATTTCACAGTCAGAGAACTCCTCCATTTTGGGTCAGAGGAGAAGACGATGGGAGGTCAGCGTCCATATATGCAATGTGTGCAGCATTAGCATTTTTAAGGATGGGTGGACCTACAAGGTTTTGCATATTGCCGATCCAAGAATTTGCTTCACACAAATATGCCTAAGTCACGTGGGCCAGGGAGGTGGGTGGCCAGCCAGCCACTGTGAAGCCTCCATAGTTCTGCTATTACTTCACTTCCCCCCACTGTCTCACCCGTCCCCACTGTTCCCCCCACTACCTTATCCCCCCTGTCGCCCAGAGTAGTTTATGTTTGCTTGATCTATCTCTTGAAAGTGCCCCATTGCCCATGTGTGGCCAGTCCTTCTCTATAAGGACAGTGGAATATGCCATAGGTGCCTGTGGTGACACCATAATGTGTGTCTCATTGTGAACTTTTGCAAACGAGCCTTCACAAAAGTGGAGGACGTTAAACCATCCAGAATTATGCTAGATATTCAAATCACCACACATGTTCACTCAGTCATAGTATTTTTGCATTTGTACATATGGAGGAGATTCACATGTCAGTTCAGAACCAGACATGAAGCTAAAGCATACACAACAAACTTTTGTTTAGTTTTTGATCAGGTTTCCATTAAACTACTTCATTTTTTCCGTGCATTCATCTCATGCATTTTTTTACATGAACGCTTTACAAAGTACATACACATCCATGCTCTTCTAGAGTTGTTATTTACAAAGTAAAGAAACTGGAATTTTAAGAAAAAATTAAACCAAAGCACTATAAACTGTGCATGCAATTTTTTGTATCAATTGTACGTCAAGTCATGCTACTAAATACAATTAATTATAAAGTTACACTAGCAAAAAATCTACAATATGTCTTTATTTGAAAAAACCTTTCCCTCCCATCAACGCTTTAGGACAACTTGAGAAGTACAAACTATCAATCAGTTCGATAGGAGGTAAGTGGGCGGCAAGGAGTGAACTGCTTGTTTACAACACGGAGGTATCTGTATTGAGTGAATGACGTATACGCCAGTTGTCGTTTTGAACCGATGAAGAAAGCAGATGCCTTGAAATGGCTTGTTTCACTTGTTGAGAGGACTGCAACCAGTCCGTACTGTAATTACAGTCTCAATTCCCCACTAGATTTATAACGCTTGTCAGACATGGTTTAAAAAGCTTGGTTTACAAAGGACAGCGGGAGTCCAAATTTAGAATGTTTGGCAGTTAACAAATCAATTATTGCTGTGAGAGTGTCTGCTGTTCTACCCGATTCAGAAATAGATTCTATTAGATAACAGCACTTTTAATTAGTGGATGGTGACAGACATGGGTTGACGAGAAAAAAAAAAAAATCAATTGTGGCCTGCCAAATGTGATCATCTCAGTTACTGACATTTGCACAGCGTCTCAAGAAGGGCTTCTTCTGTTCTTTTCTACTAATGTGTTATGTTCTTGAATATGTTATGTTATGTTGACATTTTTCATACCGTGCACTGTTTGCCACCTTTGTGGTTTCTTGGCGCTCTGGTGGATCTGTAACGTAAGGGGACGGGGGAAGTTAGTAGGACTGAGCGGGTGAAAAGAGCAAGAGAGCTGTGATGTGCTGTTGGCAGCTTCAGTTCTTGTGCAGTCGCACCTGGAGCGGTCCAAGTGCCAGATGGAATTACCAATAAACGATCTGAGACACAAATAACCATACAGACTCAAACAATATGGCAAATACTGCTTTACTATCAGCTCAAATAAAGTACGGAAACCTGGTGAAAAAACAGATTGCAGCTCACTCACTCTCATCTACATTTCAATTATACAAAGGCTTTATACCTCAAAGTACATCAGCTATGACATCATCCTATGTGGCAAACAGTAAAAACCTTTTGAAAGAAGGGATTGGTTAAGGGAACATATATACTTATACTATATTTAGCTGTTAGTAACATAATTGGCTGCTCGCTATCAGGTAGACACGCCTTGAACTACCTCTTACTATGTATAATACAGATTAATGGCCGAATAAAAACGATGGATTGGCTTCTGCAACACTGTATGGTACACTGCTACATAGGCCCTCATGATTGGTTGGAATTCTCTCCCAACCTTGGACATTCGGCTTGTTAGCCGCACGTAAGCAAAACACAATCCAGGTGCGGGGAACAACGTCAGACCACTGCCCACTTGGTCAATTTGCCTTCCATCTCTCATTACTTATGCACTAAGCCAAAGCTTCTTCTCTGTAGTTGACCTTGCTAACTGTTCTCTTCCTTGGGACTTTTAAGGGAGTGTAGACACATTGCTATCTTTAGTTGGAGCTTAATAAATAGGCTTTCTTTTCGAGTCTTGCATCACGCGTGAGGAGCATATCATGTCATTCTCAGACTTCAAAAAACCCTGGTTGTGCAAAGTTGAGAACTATGAACAGCACAGATCTCTCCTCTCAATGCAATTTGTAAAAAAAAAAACCCTGACAGAGTCCAGGATAACTTTTCATTCCTGCTTTTGTAAGACCTGCCCTTGGTTTGCAGTGTAGATTGTTGCTGGATTTAAAGTCGACAAAATGTGTTTCGGGCCGTCTCATGAACCAAAAGTGTGGTTCCCAGGTGTGAGGCCTTCATCAGGACGTGTTCAATTTCTAATACACAAGTGTGTATTTTTTGTCTCCAAAAAATGACAAATATGTATGTGTACATTAATAGCAAGTGGAGTGTGACATGTAAATTCATATAGGACTTAGTGCGTCAGCGATCATTCATATATATCAACAAATGAGCTAAAGGGCATCCTGCCTTTGGTAGTTTCCCGGCCTCAGGAGGGGTTCCAATAGCCCTCCTGTGTGGATACAATCTGACAATATCCAGACAAGTAGATCACTGCATATAAATATTATAACACGTGTGTCAATGCCTGTGGAATGCCAATAATCTCAAGCCTCTATTATTGTGTATCACTGGGCGCTTACCCACACAGTGCAGGTTGATGCCTCCAGGAGCTGATCTCTGCTTCTGCAGGTGATAGTTGGAACCGGGATGCCTATCCAGAGGATCCTACAAATAGACAACATTGTCGGATCAGGGTAGGTTTATGTCAATATTCCACTGGGCAATCAAACTAAATAGCCCGCTCCAAGCAGTGTACCGCACCATGTGTGTGTGGGGCATATGTAAAGTGTCCCAGCCATGCCAGATGTAGTGTAGTGAGAACCAAATCTCAATGGATCAGACATAATATGTGACTATGCGTGTGCTGCATCATGCTGCCGGTCCCCTGGATGGGGTACACACCGCAGTAGCAGTGTGTATAGATCTCATGGTCCAGCGTGTCCTTAAAAGATACCTGGATTTAGAGAGAAAGGAAAGAAATCCAAAGCACTCTACCCTTACTACGAGTGGCTAAATGCTGTCACAAACAAATGCCCGACCCCTGTGGTGAACTATTGATTAATATCCCTTGTACAGCCCAAGGTTCCTTCAAGTAAGAGAGACATGGCGATATGTGCCAACTCACCTATTTCCCTCCGGCAAGTTACTCTGAGGTCTGCCAATCACAGAATGAGCACCTGCAGACTGTAATAGTGGGTTGCTAAGTAAATAGCCCCAACGAAAAGAGCTGTTGGAAACACAGAAGACAAGGAAAACCATCTTGGAACAGTCTTCTAATCCTTATTCAACCTGAAGTGAAGATATACCCACTCCTGCAGGATATGTGTTGGCGTATTTCACAGGCCACCAATGCAGAGTATCTAAACCCTCTATCGATGTGGATGGGCTGGGCATGCCGCAATTTATTTTTTATTATATTTATTTCAGTGTTATTTTAATTTTAGTATTACTATTGTGCTTCCGGATGGGTATTAAGAAAGTACCCAAACCCATCACAAAACATAACATGTGACGACATTGTGCGTAAACAGATTTCTTACATAGTGTCACTATTCCAGCGTCGGTACGATGATCACGCACTAAAGTATGGTACAAACATCAAATATTCTGTCTCTCTCTAGCCATGTGTTTGCTTTTGATATCAATTTGGAATATCCCAATCAGGCCACAAATGTACCAAATTGGGAAAACATAGAGCCATGTTATTTCACCACCCCGGTCACTGTACCCCTGTTCCTTCATATATGCAGTCTTAGTTCTGTACAGTAAAATGTATACATTTTAATGCAAACGGACATTTTGGAACCCAAGTTGCAGTATGCCATGTATTAATACAGGGATTAAACCAAATACGGAACGTCATGGCCAAACCCCTGTCTGTATTGTACAGATTCCCCTGCTGTGCTATAGAACCAAGAAAACAGGGGGAGAGGTGAAGAGGAGGGGTTATTAAAAAACCATACTTAGGATAATATGAGTTTGGTCCATTCGACCAAGATATTAAGGCAGTTTATCACTGTATTCAGCTTGTTTATACAACGTTGTTCAAGCTTGTACAATTGGGCTGCCAATTCACCTCCTTCCGGGTGTGGTTTGAGTATTTGTAAAACAACCCAGGTAAAATCCTGGTCTGTGTGCCCTTGCGTACATAATGTTCAACTAGGGGTTTGTTAGGCACCCGATTCCTTATACAGGAAATGTGCTCTGCGATCCTTTATCTCACCTGCCGGATGGTTTTAACCATAACCACCAACTTCCAGGAGCACAAGATAATTTAGATAACAAATGTACTTTTCCAGTTTCTATGAGCGCTCAGTTCACATCTGACTGTGCCGTGTTCGAACCACATTTTGCTGTTAGTAAAATTACAGGCTATGCAGCCACCCCATTTATGGTGTCCCTTCACTGGTGGTAGACACCACAGGGGTAAAGCCCCTTGGCTTTCTTGTGGTATTTTGTACATTTGTAACAATCTCTGCCTTAAGTTTGCATTTTGTATAACGGCAAAAGGTGGCTTTCTGTCAGGGTTCCATGGGTGTTTCACCAGATGCCAGTTCTTCTGTATAATTATTTTTATCCGATCACTCACCGGGCTAAATGTGGTCACACAGACCAACCTTTCTTGCTTATCTTTGCTTTGTTTCACCAGTACCAGCTCCCTGTTCGTATTGGCAGCTCTCTTTAAATTGTTCTTTTCTCAGGAATCCTCTGTCGATAAACCTCTTCTTAAGGTGTTCAGCATGTGTGACAAAAAATCATTTCTTTCACTGCAGTTCCTACGGATTATGAGGAATTGCCTGTAAGGAGGAATAAGCTTCAAACCCGCCGGCTGAAAACTTGTAAAGTGCAAAATTCCATTTCTGTCAGATGGTTTTCTGTATAATGTAGTGGAGTAACCCTCATTACTTTTGGTTTTCAAGTCCAGGAAACTGGTTGGACTCCATGGTACATTTTAGATGAGTGTCATATCTGTTTAGCCATTCAAAAAAACGATTTAGATCCCTTTCACTTCCAGACCAAATGCACAAAAAGTCATGAATATAGCATGCCCATGTTGCTATATGTTTGGCGAGTGGGTTATAGATAAAAAAAATATATAGCATTTCGAAGTGTGCCATGTATACATTTTCTACGTCTGGAGCAAAAGTCGCCCCCATGTTCACCCCTTTCTTTTGCTGATAGAATTGCTTCTCATATAAAGAGAAATGTTGGGTCATGGCCAATCTAGCGCACTCCACAATGAAGGCGCTGAGAGGTTTTAGGGGACTTCTCTGTGTTTCTAGGATCAATGCCAGTATTTCTAATCATGATTTCCGTCTTGTCCGGTTTGAGTTTGAGGTTGTTAGTGTTCATCCATTGGAAGAGTTCTTTGAGGTAGTCTATTAGCATTGTGTTCTTCTCTTATTCATCGCTGATTTTGTAGATGATTTGGGTGTCATCTGCAGAGTTGTAGGAAGTGAGGCCATGTTTTTTTGATGAGGTTGATTAGTGGTGTCTTATAGATGTTGAAGAGGAGCAGGAATAGGGAGGATCCTTGTGGTACTCCAGAGGTGGTGTCCCGCAGTGAAGATTTAAATGTTTTTATCCATACTGTTGCTGTTCTTTCAGACAAGAAATATTTTATCCAGAGCAGCACAGTGTCAGTAATCCCTTTTTCTTCCAGTCTCTTGATGAGGTTGTTATGGCTGACTGTGTTGAATGCTGAGGAGAGATCCAGTAGTATCAATGCTGAGTTTGTGTTGGAGTCTGCATTGGTCTTTAGGTCATCCCACATAGAGAGAAGTGCCGTCTCTATGCCTCTCATGGGTCTGAATCCAACTTATGCCTGGTCCAATAATTGGTGATTTTCTATGTGTTCCAGTGTTTGTTCGTAGACATAGGTCTTTAATAGTTTTGCTGGATGGGGAATGTTTGAGATTGGTCTTCCACATCGCCCGCTGTGTCCTTGAGGAGTGGTATGATGTAGACAGATTTGAATGCTTGCGGTACTCTCCCAGTTAAGAGTGATATGTTAATGAGGTTTAGGTAGCATTACAATGGTGTACCCTTTGTAAGGATTGATTTAAAGATGTCAGGTGGGCAGGGGTCCATTGGGGAGCCTGCCTTGTTGCTTTTCTCACCAGGATGATTAGTTTGTACTTGACATTTGGATACAACTCTTCAGCTTGTTGTGTGCTCTCGGGATAGGTAGGATATGGTGCACAGTTTGGTTGTCTTGTCTATTTTGTATGATCGGATGTATGTCACTGATTTTGTTCTTCAAATGATCTGCAAGATTCTCACATCATTTCTGTGGAGACGCCATTGTGTTATTGCATCCAGGGGATGTCTCATCTCGTTTATGATGCTGAATAGTACTTTCTGAGTGTTTTTGGCTTTGGTGATCCAGTCATCGTAGTATTTCTTTTTGGCTTTAAGAGTTTCCTTTTTGTATGCTTGGATTTCATTTTGATAAATTATTCATTTTGCTTGGTTGTAGTTATCCCTCCATTCTTGTTCGAGTCTCCATTTTTTTCTTAATTGTATTGCGATGGGGTGTGAATCATTTTTCCACGGCTTTCTTTCATGATGGGATGAGGGTTTTTTTCCGGTGAAATGCTGTCAATTGTTTCGGCGATCCATTTCTGGATTAGATCTGCTTTTTTTTTTAAGTCAGTTGCATCCATGGTTGAAGTTGATGGGTTTGAGTATACTAATTGTTACTACTTTTAACAGAATTTTTCCATATTGGGGGGAACTTTTTGGGCTGTTTGGATGCTTTTTATTGTAGGTGGATCACAAAGGGTATAATGAGGTGATCCCTCCATAGTATTTGTCTTGGTGGCATAGTTGTGATCAGTTTTTTATTGACGAAGATTGTGTCAAGGGTGTGTCCCGACGTGTATTGGTCCTTTCACCATCTGTCATAGTTTCTTTGTCTCAAGCTGCTTAGTTTGTAATTTCTGGGAGTTCTCATCTTCTTCTTCGAACCATATGTTGAAGTCCCAGAGGATGATCAGATGATCATGTTTGATGTCCAGGTTTGTGATGGCTTCTATGAAGGTATCTGTGAAGGTTGTCTCGTAGGTGGGTGGTCTATAGATGAGTATGAGTGTGAGATTTGTTTGTGGGTCCAATGTCGTGTGAAGGAGGAGGGATTCACAGTTTGGATGATCGCTGGGTCTGCTGTTTTAATTTTCAGGTGTTCCTTGTTGGCTATAATCATTCTCCTCTTTTTCCTTCTCTATTTAACTGTATGTATTTGAAGATGTCGGGTAGACAGTTGTGTAGTGTGACTTTGTAGTTGTCATCTAGCAAGGGTTCTGTGACGGATAGGATGTCAATTCCACCATAGCAGAGTAGATTGTAGATCTCTGTGGCGTGTTGGACATCAATCTACCGTTGATTAGATTGCAGTATATTTTTTTTCTTCATAGTGTCCGGTTTTGTTTTAGTTTTCGCCTTTGTGTGGTCTTGTTGGTGCATTTCCCCATTATTCTCAGGATGTAGGATGTGTTCTGTAAGGTCGGTTTCTTCATTGAGTAGATTGGCTAAGTTTTGTGTTGGGTCCATGTCTTCTTTTGGTTCTTATGCTGTATCTAGTTGCTGTTGCTGTTGGTCTCCTTGGGTTTTGGTGATGTATGGAGTGAAGGTGTTGTTTCCCATTGTTCTCCTTCTGCATGTTTCTGACCTTTTCCTGTGTGGTTCTGGTATCCTGCTGGTGTGTCTAACATTTCTGGTGGTCCAATGCTGCTCTGGTGAGTGGTCCGTAGCAAGGTATCATGTTAAGTATAATGATGTTTGTCTTGTTTTTGAGTTTCTCCTTTTTTCTGTTGCACATATGGGTGTGTGCTTCGTTGCTTTGTTGGTATTTGGTGGCATGATGCCCTGGTGTGGTTGAATTTTGTTTATCCTTTCACCTAGTTTCCTCTTGCATCGTCCTGGTCTGTGATGTGGCATATTCTGTTCACTTCTAGTTTTCCTTCTTGTTTGTTATTGTGCTTGGGTCGTAGGGCCCCTTGCCCATCTCCAACACTTGTTCTGACCTTTTGTTGTCGTTGTTGTTGACATTTTTGTTTGTTTAGTTCAAGGCTCCTCTTTTACGTTTAGTTTTCTTGGTGGTTTCTGTTGTCTGTTGTTGTCGAGTAGGGGCGAGGTGGGGGGTGTGTGCGAATCAGTCACGGTCTGTTGGCTTTCAGATTGGGTTGAGGGAAAGGTCCTAATGGGCAGGGCTGGGAGGAGGTTCCTGAATGCACGCTTTGGTGGGCTTACCCTTGGGGCTGTCTGCGAAGCCTGCACTCCTCAGGCTATTAGTCTGCTGGCAGTTTACGGCTACTAGATACCCCCTATAAAACCCTAGATTTGAAGCACAGCTGAGGTGGTGGAACACCTAAATCTGGGGCTACGTACTAGTAGGGACCTAGTTTTGGAGCACTTTATGGAGACCCTTAGAGTTTGCATACAGAGCTGGAGGGAGAGAAACACCTACATCCGAGACACTGGAATACGTAGAGGACACCTAGACTTGAGACACATGGCAAGTGGGAAAAATGCCCATATCTGAGACAAAGCGGTAAAAAGGGGACACCTAGACTTCAGACACCCGACAAGTGGGAAATAACACATACATTTGACACACAGCAGTAAGTAAATGAGACCGAGATTTGGGACACCTGGCAAGGAGGAAGAAATGCCTACATTTGAGACACAGCGGTAAGAAGGGGACACCTATACTTCAGACACCCGACAAGTGGGAAATAACACATACATTTGACACATAGCAGTAAGTAAATGAGACCGAGATTTGGGACACCTGGCAAGGAGGAAGAAATGCCTACATTTGAGACACAGCAGTAAGTAGAGGACACCTAGACTTTGGACACCTGACGAGTAGGAAAAAAATGGCTACATTTTGAGACACAGCAGTAAGTAAACAAGTCCCAGATTTGGGACACTTGGGAAGTGTAAAGAAACGTCTACATTTCAGACACAGCAGTAGGTAGTGTTTCAGAATTTTCCAGCTCGTCTGCAAACACTTGCAGAATATAGACAGGTCCACTTCAATCAGTCTGGTATTGCATATAGCGAGATTCCAGAAATGTTTAATGTGTCTTTCACAGAGTTCAAGTCCTTTTTGCTAATAAAACGATTTTCAAAATTTCAGGCTGCTCACTGGTAGACTAAATCTTCCTCATATAGCTGTTTTGAGTTTTGGGCAATGAGAGCATTTCCAACATTGATGAATAAGTTGAGAGATTTGATTGGGCATTGTTTGTGAAGGGAGTTGTAAATAGGAATTCCTGCATTATTTTTGATCCCGTTTGGCTGTTGTTAGGGAGAATTCTCTCTTTAGGCTGAATTTCCTAACCTAGTGAGTCCGCCAGCAGCTTTGCTGGATTTCTGGAGTTTGTTTTTTTCTCTTGCCAAGAGTGAGACTCTTTTTCTCCTACTCTTGGAAATGATTTATGGTGTTCCTTTGACTGCTAATGTTTTTTTTCTGGGCTATGGGGTCCTTTACTCCATAGGGTCTCATGTGTTTTTTTCTAGGTGTGTTACACAGCACCCTCCTTGCAGTAACACAGGGGTGTCATAGTGACACCCCACCATAGACTCCATACCCTGGGACTGACTAATGTCTCCCAGGGCATGTAAAGTCACCATCGGCTTTACTAGTCCCAAATTATTAACAGAAACCAGTACAAACCATCATATTGTGGACGTACTGGTCGGGGCAATTCGATTGCCCCGGGGGCTGTTAGTCGAGAGGGCACGTCTCCGTCCCTCCTGATCGAGTTATGGCTGGAGGCAGTGGATACTACTATTTATATTCGACCGCAAATATATTTCTATAGGATTTTCCGATTGTTCGAGGCTACAAACTTTAATTATTTAATTCTCATAGCCTCGAACATACCGAAGGTTTATTTATTTAATATTAATTCGCCGGTTGGTATTTTTTGCCAGGACTCGATTCTAAAATGGCGTTTGTATTCTCTTCTGTGACTCCAGCCCAAGTCGAGCCCTTTGTTCCACTTTTTGGCGGGCTTCTCCACAAAACCTCCAAAAGTGGTGCCACTCTGTCTGGGTACCACAGGGGGCATGGGAGGGGGTTTAGGCACCCTGGACTGAGTTACCTTGGTAACTCAAGTCGCACTCTTGTGTGATTGGCCCAAGTGGTGAGCCGGCCGGCTCACCACTTAGCATGTTTGATTGACAGCTAGGCTGAGTGAATGGGGGTGTGCTGCATAAGAGCAGGGCTTTGGGGACTGGAACTTCAGAAGTCGCCACAGGACCTGAGAATCTGACAAGGGGGAAGCTGAGCCGACCTACCACGACAACACCACGGTGGAGCCCTGCGGAACCGACTCACCACTTCCCGACGACAGAGAAGATTTCCCTGCTGGAGAGGATTCTTCCCCTGACTGGTGGGCACAACCAGTTTACCTTCTTCTCTTCGCACTCCAGACTGGCTTGTGGTCGAATTGCCCGTGCCAAGCACCCCAGCAACCGGATAGCCACTTATCACTGGACCGCGAACTAAAGGACCGTTCATTTTAACTGAGAACTCCGCGGCTGGTTTTTTCCCTGGCAGTGCAACTGACTCCTGTCTTCCTCCCCGACGAGATCCTCTCTTCCCCCGGACGAAGCACTGACTTGCATCCGCTGCCAGGAACAACTGCCCCCGCTGGAGTATTCTCACCACTTTAAGGTACAGTGTCCGCCAGGCCGCCCTTTCTAAAGATTGCTACAAGGTAATATTAACCCCTTAACCTTCTGGACTGGGCTGGCCGCCTTGACCTTGTAACTGGTCCCTTTCTTTGGTCCAACTCCTTTTTGAACCGTTACAAGATTTTAGTGCACTGCAACCGTGTGACCTTGGACACATTTCGTTTTGACCCTCTTAAAGTGGATCCGGCCTACTGACTCTAAACTCACGGTGTTACTTTGCCTTCCTCTCTTGTTGTGTTCGTGAAAAAGTGTTGGGATCTGTTTCAATTTATTCTCTGCTTTTCTCTCCCTTTTAAAACAAATTATTAGAGTGCCATCTACGTTAAGCGCTCACCGCTGTCTGAAAATAAGTGGGGCTTTACTTAAGACTTGTCTAATATTCTTCTAAGGGAGTGTATATCTTTTAGTGACCGTGTTTTTGAATTGCTTACTATTAGTGCCTGTGTGTTTTTCTAGATGTGGTTTTAAATAAATAATGATATCTCTTTTACACCAAGCCCTGGTCAGTGTTTACTTGTTCTACTATGTTCTTTTGACCCATTGTGAATACTCTGTATACTGCCTAACTCTTCCTGAGGGAAGTCTGACTGCTCAGCCACAGCTACCAAGTAAATCTGTGTGGTACAGACTGCTACCAAGTGGGTTTACTGCCAAACACCTGTAGTCTTAAATCTTTTGCAGTGGTCCCAGAGGGAACTGCACAGGCTTCTGCCTAACAGCTGTCCAGGGAAGACAGAGGAAAAAAGTACAGTCCATTGGTTTATATAGTAGCTTACTGTCCAGGGAATGACTCCTGATTTAAGGACATTTTCACAGAATAATTTGAGCGTAAATTGACATGTAGTCTATCAAGAATTGGTCATCCTTATTTACATTTTAATCATAATTTTTCAATGCAAAGAGAACAAGGCAAGGTCTGTGGCTGCAATCAGTTCTGTTAAAAAATCTAGTTTTAAAAAAATGTAAAACCAGAAAGACTCTGGAACGATACATCTGATATAATTGGGCAGGTAACATTTGTAATGAATGGAAAGGAAAGAATATTGCCAGAAACATTCCAGGAGTTTCTGGACTGTTGTCTCTACATTTTAAATATTGATTGAATTTGCTCACTGGTATCTGGAGGGATATTACAGATTGGTTGTTCTCTTCTGAACCACCTTTGATAGCTAAGGCTTCATGTAAATAGTTATTGGAGGAGAGGTGTAGAATATGGTTACAAACCCCAGATCCATCAGGGACCCAAACATCACAATCATTGCTCTAATGAATGAAAGATCTTATATTGGACAGTTAAAGGAGGCCTACTAGTCGCTACTACCTAACAGGGTTATCAGTGTAGAGGGGGGCATTGGCTTTGTCTGCAGACTGTCAAGTACCAATATCATTCCCCAAATTCAAGTGGTCAAAGGCACTGCAACTATCCATCTTAGATTGCAAAAGGCAGAAGAAACTCACTGGTATTCTTGGGAACACTCTCAGAGGATACCAGGCAGCACAGAGCCATGCTTCATAACTGCCATCTATACCTGAACAAATGATGGTGGACAGAGGCTTTAAGCTCTCCATTCATACCAGGAGGGTGAGAAAGTAGCCACCAGCTGAAAGCTATAAGCAAGGAAGGCTTAACACCTGGAAGGGAATAGAGGAAACTGGGTAGAGCCAAACATGTGGATCACAGGGAAGAATGGGTTTGGAGAATTAACCATGCAACCTAATGGGCAACCAAATTCATGCACATCTCTACAAAAGTGATTCAGAAGTAATAGGAATTGTCTCAGTCAGGACACTGAAGCCAACATTAGAGGAGAACTTCCAGACTAATAAACATTGACATTTCGCTGTGTGTAATAACATTCAAGGAAGTAGGTGCATCATCTGCTCGATGAAGGCACAGGCTTATTCCATGACCAAATTCATAGATCAACAATTTATAACTGGGTATAATAGCTCTGTCTCTGTCCCGAAGTCGACCCACTAAGGAGTGGGCGTTAGCCTGCTTTGAGCTCAAGCCCAGTACAGTGACCCTTGGCTGGTGGGTGGTATAATCTTAGCCTGACAATAAACCTGGTAAGAGGATGGAAATACTTGGCTTTACATCTATGGGTAATACCCTGACAACAGGGACATGCAATTGATGCTGTGCAGCTATTTCCAAAGACAATTAGAAGTAAAAAGTGCTTGCTGTTTGATGGTTTCCTACACTAAGTTGTCCAGTAAAGCAATTTGTGTTTTCCGTGAAAGCCAAGACTGGAACTAGAGATGTAATGAATTGTAATGAATACATTACAACTATCAAGTACATAATAATCTGATGTTCCCTATTGACTCACACCTACTTGAAAATATAAACACAACCTAAAATCCCCCAGAAACTCACTGTCACCAGAGCACTGGTTCTCTCTAGGCTGGACTATTGTAACAGCCTCTTTCTAAATCTGCCTGCAACAACTTTCTGCCCTCTTCAACTCATCCAGAACAGGACTGCGAGGCTTGTCCTTGGCCTCAAACCCAAGGATCGTATCCCTCCAGCCCTGACATATCTACATTGGTTCCAAGTGGCTGCTAGGATTAAATATAAGACCCTTTACATTGTCCACACAGCCTTCTGGGGCATGGGTCCTCAATATCTTCAACTCTCCCTTCGGAAATACCTTCCTACTCAAGCTATTTGCTATTCCAACTCCAACTGCCTCAGGGTCAGTCGTTTCTCCAAGCAACAAGTTGGTGGTAGATCTCTTTCTTCGGCTGGGGCCTCCCTCTGGAACAGCCTCCTTGTCTCTCTGAAAGGGAGTTCCAGAGTACCTCAAGACCTTCCTCTTTGCTTCTGCTTCCTCTCTTCCTCTCTTCCTCTCCCCTGCTGATGATCCATCTGCTCCACGCACTGGTCACCTGGCCACCTATTGAACTTGAGCCGAGGTCCCTGCATGTCCAGTTGCACCTTTCACTGCCTCTTGGCCCCCCAAGCACTTGTGGTCTGTATCTGTAACCCTACAGTCCCTTCTCTCTGCACTTATTAGCCACTTGTTGGCTGCACTTTCTTATTTACCTGCACTGAGCCACCCGCTGGCTGCACTCTTTGTCTACCTGCACGTCTCCCCGTACCCCCGTGGCACTTGTCCCCTTCCACTTCCCAGACTTGCGCGATCTGAATGACACAAGGCTTAGTATGTTTGCTGTTTTGTCCTTCCTCTGTTTGCCCCCCCTTGTCTTATCACGCCTAGAAACATGTGTACAGGCACGTTATAAATGCCATTTCATATCATATCATATCATATATCATATCATATCATATCATATCATATATCTGGGGATGTCACATAGTCCCCAGAGGGGAAATACTTTACATACTAGAAATGTGTCTGCCGATTTTGCATCAGGGTGGACACAGGGACCTGCTTCAAGCCATGGAGAGAATGAGCAAACCACAATTAGATAACAGAAGTTACTGCACCTGTTAACCATACCCACGTAATCAATGTGAAGGCGTTGGAATTCCCTGAGGGTCAGGGCAATGTCGCTTTCAGCGTCCTAAGGGTGTGACCTGTTGTGTACCTTCGACATGTGGTACAATTAAATGTGACATTATCAAGATGTTCTTGGAGGTTGGGAACAAACCAGTCTTCCTGTAAATCAATTGCAATATACTGCTTTGATACACATGCAGTGTAGTGCAACTGGTCAAGCGCAATTGTAAGTAGTTCCTGCGGCATGACTGCTTTTTTTTAAACATTCTATCTCCAGATTCAATATGTGGGGGGGTAGAGAACACCCACTTTTGATCCATAACTCCTTCTCTTGCTTGGGAGCCTGTGCCTGCAATTCGATAATCTCAGTTACTGAGATTGAATTGTAAGGAATTGTTTGTTCTACCTGCTGTAATATTACCTCAGGGGATACCGCAGGATTTGGCATTTCGAGACATGCTGCTTCTTTTTATGCATTGCTACCATAAGCAATTGGGTCTGTATTATTTGTGTGGGCTGCACACTTTACTATTGCAACTGCTGTTGGGACTGTTAATGCATCAATTAATCGAGAAAGTAAGGCAACGTCTTGCACGGGTGTGCTGTCTGATTTTCTGAACCCTCGCCTTTGCTGCCTCGAGTGGCCTGAATGTACTGTCGATTTGACATAAGCTGAATCTGAGTAAATGGTAGTGAAGCACTGTTTGGAAATGTCTAATGCTGTTATTAGTGCTATGAGTTCTGCTGCTTGAGCTGATTAGACAGAGGGCAGTCATACATTAGACATCACTTTATACTCACCTTTTCCGTGCCTCACTACGGCTGTCCCCATGTTTGACACCAGTGCTCTGATAAATTGTCAACGACCAATGAAGAGCACTTCATCCTCTTCCAGTAGGTCTTCCCAAACATGGATAGTGTCATCAGAAGTGTTTTCTTATGTAGTACAATCATGCAGTTTGTCATCTTGCTGTACTGGCTCTGTAATGATTTTTGCTTGATTGTTAGTGTGACATCTCACTATGTGAATGAAAGGGTTGGACAAAATTACCTCGTATCCTATGCTCTTTGTGTGGTGAGAGTGGATTTCTCTCTAGTCTGGAGAAAACGGCCTGTTTCATGTATAACATGACAAGGCATCCCATTGTGATTGTGGATGTTTTTTTAATGAAAGTAGCTGCTGCTAGAAACTGTTCCCAAGGAAAATGCCCCTGCATGACTCGGTCTAAGAGAGCAATGTAATAAGCCAATGGCTTGTGTCTCATTGATGTCTGTTGATTGAGGACAGCCATCATCACTTGACCAATAGAATGTGAGAACAGAAAGAATTATATTTTGTGATCTGGTGTTGCTAAAACAGGTGCATTACCAATAGCATTTTTTAGTTCTTGAAATGAGTGGTCCCTTAACTTTCTGCACTTCTTTAAACCTTTGCAGTAGAGGTGTGGTGTTGGTGGAGTAATGGACTATCCAGGACAAACAATAGTTACACAATCCTAGGAATTGCTGCATCTGCTTGTGTCAGGAACTCATGGTGGTAATAGTAAAGACAGACACAAGTGATCACAGTTCAAGGGTGTTTATTAAACTGTATAAATGGGTGAGAAAAATGCCTAATCTAAACCTAAACCTAAGTTGGGAGCAAGCTACGACCATCAAATAATAATAAGGCAGTCCTAGTGGCATCTTGTCAAACAAAAAGGACCCATACTAACAAAGAAACTATTGCCAATCCTTACTGCTAAGTTAGAAAATAGTGTGGGATCACGTTCATCAGAAAAGAAAGAAGCTTTCCCTAAATGATAAGATAGGATGGTATGTCTGGGTTCACCCTTCCCCACGTTTTGAGCACAGGAGATGGTGGGACTCCTGAGCACAGAACACTGATGGGCCCCGCCAGCACGAGGTTAAAATTTGTTTCTAAAATATCAGGGCCTTCTGTGGCCAAATCTCTTTCACAAAAGTCTCTTGCCTCTGAGGACCTGATGTGTCACAACCAACAAAATAAAAGTTCCTTCAATATATCTTCATGGGGCGATTATTCTTTGCCTTCGGATCCCCCTCTCTCTGGCTTGGATCCTTTGAACAACATGGGCCTCCCTCTGTCAGGTTCACAACGGCCTTTCATTCAAATTCTTAACAACTTGTAATATTAAAGAGTCTTAATGTCTTTTTAAATAACCATTCACTGTGAACAACCCTCAGCCGGGTTTGCTCTTGTTGACACACAATGTTCACGGGAGTATTCCTATTCACCTTGATTCACAGGCATTCCTCAGCCGTGTTCACATTTGTCAAACACACAGTTCACTTTGCTTCATCAATATGCAGGATTCACTCTCTTTAGCTTTCCCCTTAGCATCCCTCCGTCAGGTTCACATAGCCATCCTAACACACAATCTGCTCATTCTCATCAGAAAGCGAGGGTTCCCTTCCCCTAGCTTTCTTTCGGCATCCCTCTGTTGAGCTCACACTTCCCTTAGTTCACAATGTTCATAATCTCATCAGAAAATGGGGTTCTCTTCCCCTAGCTTTCTCTTGGCATCCCTCTGTTGAGTTCATATTTGCCACAGTTCACAAAACACCATACTGACCATTTGGGTTCCCTTCTTACCTAAGTTCCGGTCTTAGCCCCTAGTCAAGCTTTCCTTAAAGCCCCAGCCAGGCTATACAGAGTTCTGTTAATACACTTTCCTTTTCTTGCCTTCCTGTTAATGTTTCAGAGACTTTCCATTGTACAAGGGGATTGACTCACCCTTGTATGACCCCTCTGACTTCTCACACCGACCTCTACTAGGGCCTCCCGGTACTGGTACTTGCAGCTTCAAAAGAAAAGGGGTCCAGCAGAGTACTTCGAATGAGCGCCCCTGTGGCCCCTTCTTCATCCAAAAGTTCATACAATGTTGTCGTTTGCAACCTTGGGCTCAACACAGTCTGGTTTGCTCTCAGCTCTCTCTGAATCACCAGCTATGCTGAACCCATTGGCTTGTTTTGGCTCTGGAGTAAAGGGTGGTACCACGGTAGCAAATGTACCTCTGCACCTGTCTTATCAATGCGGGAGGCCCCCATGCACCGTTGACCTATGTTACACCACACACCAGCTGTAAATCCTGTTCTTATGATTCTTTCTATGGAGGCTTTGCGGGTCAGGGTTGATAAGTGCAAGGGCACTTCCCTCCTTGTCGTACTCTCAGGTCTCAGCGCCTTTCTTCTCCATTTGAACTGCCAGTCTGGAATAGCTGTTTCCTCATGCATTTGGCCTTGCTCTAAGTGTGCTTTCGTGCTCTGCCTTTTATCCCCATGGGGAAGGGAAAGGGCCGCCAGGTGTGCATAGTTATTATCAATTACATGACTCTGTCTGACTCTGGTGTTGGGACATGTCAGGTAAACGGCTCGGGTGTTAGCCTGTTGTCTGTCACGGTACAGAAAAGTGTTTTTGTTTAGGAAAGGGGGTAGAGCTTCTATATACCCTATGGGGTAGGTTGGGGAACAGCTGTCAATGGGAAGTGTACAGAGTCAGTGTCCCACTTCCACTCCCTGCTTCCACTCCCTGAAGACCCCCCATCCAGGTGATCATCCCTCTTTGGTCTAGCCCCGGCAACTGCATCCAATAGCGATGGCCGTGTCCTGGCCACCTGGATAACAGATCCCTGGGGACTAGTAAGTGAGACACCTTCAGGTTTCTCACACTTTACAGTGGTCGGCTGCGTGGTATGGTGTACTGCTGCTGCCCTTTCTGTTGTTACTCTTCCTCCTGCTGCTGATATAACCTGCCCTAGATATACAACTTCTTGCTTCAAGTATTACAATTTCTCTTTGTCTACCTTGTATCCCTTCTCCGCCAAGAAAGTCAAAGGTGCAACTGAGTCATTTGTACACTGCTGTGCTACATACTAGGAGGTTGTCTACATACTGAATTACTAAATCCATTTGCAGTACTCTTTTGAAAATGATCAGGGACTCACAATACCCCTGTGGCAAATGAGTGTGTTGGAACCTCTGTCCTCTGTAGGGGAATGCTGTGAGATAATCCGAGTCCGGGTGCAATGTAAATAGGGGAAACATGCATTCTTGAGATCTATTACTGTCAAGTGGATTGCTGCGCTTAGGATATTGTAAAGGATAATGGTGGGATGGGGGAAAACTGGGAACTCTTCCTCTACAATATTGTTCAACAGGCGTAAGTCCTAAAACCTCCTCCGTGACTTCCCTTTCACACGGTAAACAGCTGTTTTGCATGGGGACTATTACACCCCGCTGCCATAATGCCACAATGGTGGAATAAATCCCTTCTGTCTGCTTCCTTTGCCATGGGATAGTGTTTGTATTGCTGCCGTAGCTCTAGCATGATATGTGCCTGGGGTAGAACACCTCCTCAGTGAATGAAATGGTCATGTTCAACTTGCTCATGATGTCTCCGCCCAGGAGGTTAACTGGGGTATCTCATGAATAGAATAAAAGTGCTGACAATTCTTGTGTGCTTATCGTGATGGGTACATTTTCAGTGAAATAAACTGATACAACAGCCCCTGAGGGGCAGGAATTGGACCACCGACTTGAAAGGTAGAAGCCATCTGTTCCGCACTGCTGGGAGAGTTGCAAATGTGACCAGTGAGTTTCTAATGAGTGAGAAATCCAGTGTGCAAGTTTTGCAACTATTCGGAAAGGAATACTTTGCATTGGAGTGGTCGGGTGTTTGAGGAAACACATTTTCGAAGAACTCCGAGTTATACCTTTGTCAACTATTGAACTTTCCGTAATACTTTGTATTGGAGTGATCGTGTGTTTAAGTAAAACATATATATTTTTTTAAGTCTATGAGTACTGGGCATTTTGTGAAGCAAATGTAGAGAAGGAGCTAAGTACCCCCACCTCAATCACTTTTCCCATATTGCCTATCTTCTGAAAACCAGAATATGACAACCAGAATATGACACACATACATAGCCATTTGAATTACAGATACCAAGGAGAATCTTGGAAGTAAGGTTCCCATTGAGGCAACCATACCCGCATATGAGACAGTATGATGCCTGTCCGAGTGATAGTCTGGAAGAAAACAGAACAATCGAATAAACAAAGAGAAATTATGATGTCATATAGAGCAAAACTGACGTGTATAGAGAAGAAATGCAGAGACCAGAGAATGCAGGCAATTCTATAAGGCATCAAGAAAGTATCGAGATACATGACATCTTGGGATCAGATGAAGAAACTTATGCTACAGAAGTAATGAATATATCAAGCTACTTCACACGTGCACACATGCAAAGAAAAACAAGCAGATGACGTATATTCTTAAAGGCTAGCTTTATAGTGAATAGAGTGTGGCATGCGCCAACATGTATATTATGGTTATGGTTAACTTGCTGTTTCCATAGGAAGAGCACTTTTTGGGCGGCTTATAACTCCGCTCCCCCTGGACGAATCATCACCAAACTTTGCAAAAAGAGTATATTGGCCACTGTTCCGTGATGTTTGGTCCAGGGAGGGAAAAGTTATAGGGGGGGTTCCAAAACGTCTTTTTTCCCATAGTCTGAATGGGGAAAAACTTTGCGCATGGCTACAGGTCAAACCGCTTGTCGGATTTTCACAAAATTTGCGGCAGTTATAGGGGCTTGGTCCAGAAAGCTTGCCTTTGTAAATTTGGTGACAATCCGTGCAGTATTTTTCTTTAAAACGACCAAAAAGTATGTCTCAAATAATTAGTGATATCTATGTCCGCTCTGCGGTCACACTTCCCTGTTCGCTCCGCGGACAAGATACCGATTGGCTAATGGGAGACATGTTCTGCGTCAGATTGTT